>NC_041391.1:104048644-104114143 GCF_002162155.2 Triticum dicoccoides | reverse complement strand
AACGTCACTGTTCATCCAGAGGCAACATCGACCGACTTCAGTTAGCAGCAGTATCGAAGGAATCGCTCGATCAGGTTCAGTTAACAGCCATCGATCGATCGCTCGGGTTCAGTAACGCGTAGCCTGCAGTGCAATCACTCAGGTTCAGTTAGAGCCCAACGCCTCACTCGTGTTCAGTTAGAGCCAACACCTCACACACACGCGCGTACATGTACGAGAGAAACGCACATTGCTCGGCCCCCGACCTCCCACCGTAACCGGGAACTCGCTGAAATTTTCCTCGCCCTTGCTTCTACCACGATTTTTTCCATCATGGACGGCCCAAAGAATGTCATGCAGCTGCGTCTCCGGCCTGCCCAGGACGAAAATCCCATTTTCTGTCATGATTTTTTGTCATAGAAGTAGGAGCCCACCACATCTATGATGTACCCGGTTTTGTCACAATTATCATCATAGAAGTGTCATAAGTATGACAGAAAAAAGTTTCGTTCGACCCAAAATGTCACGGATCTGTCTTTTTTTTTGTAGTGGTGGCTCTAGCAGAACTCATCCGGACTTGCATCGTTGCCAGATCTGTGGCAAGCCGGGCCACACCGCAAAAGACTTCTGGTACCGCTATGATGAAGATGAGGACGACTCTCAAGATGATGACAAGGTCGCTGCGGCGGTCGATGGCTCCTACGACATCAACACAAACTGGTATGTTGATAGCGGTGCCAGCAACCACATAACCATTGAACTTGAGAAGGTGACCATGAAGGAGAGGTACCGTGGAAAGGATCAAATCCACACGGCCTGTGGAGAAGGTATGCGAATAAATCACATTGGTCATTCAATATTTAGTACCCCTTGTCGCAATATTCATCTCAAGAAAATCTTGCATGTTCCTAGTGCCGTCAAAAGTCTTCTTTCTGTTCACCGTATTGCCTTAGATAATCATGTCTTCCTCGAGTTTCACCCTTATTTCTTTTTGATCAAGGATCAGGCAATGAAGAAAATCCTAAATCGAGGTAGATGTGTTCGAGGGCTTTATCCGTTGATTCCGGTGCTTAGAAGATTCAATAAACAAGTCTATGGTGTTGTTAAGATTTCACCAACATGGTGGCATGATAGATTAGGACATGCTTCTTTCTCTTTAGTTGAAAAATTGCTTAGGAAGAATATGAAGGAAATATGCCCTAGAGGCAATAATAAAGTTGTTATTTATATTTCCTTATATCATGATAAATGTTTATTATTCATGCTAGAATTGTATTAACCTGAAACTTAGTACATGTGTGAATACATAGACAAACAAAGTGTCCCTAGTATGCCTCTACTTGACTTGCTCGTTAATCAAAGATGGTTAAGTTTCCGAGCCATAGACATGTGTTGTAATTTGATGACCGAGATCACAACATTAGAGAATGATGTGATGGACAAGACCCATCCGTTAGCTTAGCATAATGATCATTTAGTTTTATTGCTATTGCTTTCTTCATGACTTATAAATATTCCTCTAACTATGAGATTATGCAACTCCCGAATACCGGAGGAACACCTTGTGTGATATCAAACGTCACAACGTAACTGGGTGATTATAAAGATGCTCTACAGGTTTCTCCGAAGGTGTATGTTGCAAGCAATGTGACTAATGAGTTAGTTACGGGATGATGCATTCCAGAACAAGTAAAGAGACTTGCCGGTAACGAGATTGAA
The DNA here is from genome assembly GCF_002162155.2 of Triticum dicoccoides. Lineage (NCBI taxonomy): Eukaryota > Viridiplantae > Streptophyta > Magnoliopsida > Poales > Poaceae > Triticum > Triticum dicoccoides. The sequence goes on along the minus strand of NC_041391.1, from coordinate 104,112,445 downwards.
CTAGATATGATGATACTGACGATCAAATCTCGGGCAAGTAACATACCTATGACAAAGGGAACAACATATGTTGTTATGCGATTTGACCGATAAAGATCTTCGTAGAATATGTAGGAGCCAATATGAGCATCCAGGTTCCTCTATTGGTTATTGACCAGAGATGTGTCTCGGTCATGTCTACATAGTTCTCGGACCTGTAGGGTCCGCGCGCTTAACGTTCGATGAAGATTTGTATTATGAGTTATGTGATTTGATGAAACGAAGTTTGTTCGGAGTCCCGTATGAGACCACGGATATGACGAGGAGTCTCGAAATTTTTGAGACATAAATATTGATATATTTGAAGCTTGCATTTGGACATCCGAATGGTTCCGGGATGTTCGGGCATTTTTCTGGAGTACCAGGAGGTTACCGTAACCCCCCGGGGAGTTAATGGGCCTTCATGGGCCCTAGTGGAGAGATGAGGCAGCGGCCAGGTGGAGGCGTGCACCCCCAAGACCAAACCAAATTGGACTAGGGTTGGGGGCGGCCCTTTCCTTCTCCCATCTTCTCCCTTCCCTCCTTCTCCTAGTTGGAATAGGAAAGAGGGGGCCGAATCCTACTTGGACTGGGAGTCCAAGTAGGACCCCCCCTTTGGCGTTCCCCCCTCTAAGGCCGGCCTCCTCTCCCCCTCCTTTACATACGTGGGAGGGGGGAACCCCAAAGACACACCAAAGTTTCTCTTAGACATGCGCGGTTGTCGGCGTCCTGGGAACGGGGGTCCCCAGACTTGCCTGCCTGCGGCCTACGGCGTGGCTCAAGGGGTGGCCCGGTACGGCCCATCTTCATCAACTCAAGCTCAAGACCCTCGCGAGGGGGCAAGCCTTGCGGGGAGGACGATGCAAGGCTTCCTCAGGAATGGCCTCACCAGGCGGGCTCGCGAGGAGGAGGAGAGATCAAAGCAGGGGTACCTCGTGAGGTGCTCATGACGCAAGCCATGACGATCGAGACCAGGCGGGCACCGGCCTGCGCAGTGTCCTTGTTTCCTCTTTGGCACAAAGTGGGTAAGCGCAGGCGCGGAGTACCGAGGCGTCAAGCAAAGGTTACCATTTCGGTGCAACGAGACCAAGACTAGTAGAGCGGTAGGTGATACGTCACCAACGTATCTATAATTTTTGATTGTTCCAATGTATTATATTACCTGTTTTGAATGATGATGGGCTTTATTATACACTTTTATATTACTTTTGGGACTAACCTATTAACCGGAGGCCCAGCCCATATTGCTGTTTTATTGCCTGTTTCAGTATTTCGAAGGAAAGGAATATCAAACAGAGTCCAAACGGAATGAAACCTTCGGCAACGTGATTTTTTGGAAAATTATCATCATGGAGACTTGGAGTCCACGTCAGAAGATACTCGAGGAGCCCAGGAGATAGAGGGGCACGCCCCCTGTCTCGTGGACCCCTCGAGGACCCCCTGACCGACTTCTTTCGCCTATATAAATCTACGTACCCTAAAACCATTGAATATCAAGATAGATTGGGAGTTCCGCCGCCGCAAGCCTCTGTAGCCACCAAAAACCTCTCGGGAGCCCTTCCCGGCACCCTGCCGGAGGGGGGATCCTTAACTGGTGGCCACTTCATCATCCCGGTGCTATCCATGATGAGCAGGGAGTAGTTCACCCTCGGGGCTGAGGGTATGTACCAGTAGCTATGTGTTTGATCTCTCTCTCTCTCGTGTTCTCTCTCGTGTTCCCTCTGTGGCACGATCTTGATGTATCCCGAGCTTTGCTATTGTAGTTGGATCTTATGATGTTTCTCCACCTCTACTCTCTTGTGATGAATTGAGTTTCCCCTTTGAAGTTATCTTATCGGATTGAGTCTTTTATAAGAACACTTGATGTATGTCTTGCCGTGCTTATCTGTGGTGACAATGGGATATCATGGGACACTTGATGTATGTTTTGGTGACCAACTTGCGGGTTCCGCCCATGAACCTATGCATAGGGGTTGGCACACGTTCTTGACTTTTCGGTAGAAACTTTGGGGCACTCTTTGAAGTACTTTGTGTTGGTTGGATGAATCTGAGATTGTGTGATGCATATCGTATAATCATGCCCACGGATACTTGAGGTGACAATGGAGTATCTAGGTGACATTAGGGTTTTGGTTGATTTGTGTCTTAAGGTGTTATTCTAGTACGAACTCTTTAATAGATCGATCCGAAAGAATAACTTTGAGGTGGTTTCGTACCCTACCATAATCTCTACGTTTGTTCTCCGCTATTAGTGGCTTTGGAGTGATTCTTTGTTGCATGTTGAGGGCTTGTTATATGATATATCTATGTTATTATTGTTGAGAGAACTTGCACTAGTGAGAGTATGAACCCTAGGCCTTGTTTCCTACCATTGCAATACCGTTGGTGCTCACTTTTATTGTTAGTTACCTTGCTGTTTTTATTATTTCATATTACAAAAACATATATCTACTATCTATTTTGCACTTGTATCACCATCTCTTCGCCGAACTAGTGCACCTATACAATTTACCATTGTATTGGGTGTGTTGGGGACACAAGAGACTCTTTGTTATTTGGTTGCAGGGTTGTTTGAGAGAGACCATCTTCATCCTATGCCTCCTATGGATTGATAAACCTTAGGTCATCCACTTGAGGGAAAATTGCTACTGTCCTACAAACCTGTGCACTTGCAGGCCCAACAACGTCTACAAGAAGAAGGTCGTGTAGTAGACATCTAGCTCTTTTCTGGCGCCGTTGCCGGGGAGGTGAGTGCTTGAAGTTATATCTTTAGATCTTGCAATTGAGTCTTTTTGTTTCTTGTTTTATCACTAGTTTAGTTTATAAAAGAAAATTACAAAAAATGTTGTTAAGTTTGTCTCATATGCTTCATCTTTTTAATATCTTTCGTGAGTATGATGAAAAGGAAAATTGTGCTCAAGTGCTAGAAGAAGAATGCATTAAAATGCTTAGTACTAGATATTTGTATGATGAGCATGATTGCAATATTGTTAGTATGAATTCCTTGAATATCCATGATGCTAATGATATGCAAACCCACAATCTTGGGGAAACCTATGTTTGATGAATACGATATTTTTTGTCCCCCATGTTTTGATGAGAAAATTTCTTATGATGAAAGTATACCTCCTATTTATGATGATTATATTGATGAAAGTATGTTTGGAAGAGTGTCAACTTTAGGAAGTAGTGATCCCACTATTTTGGAGGATGTTGAATCTTATTGTGATGAACATGAAAGTGGATTTGGAAGAGTGTCAACTTTATTTAGTGATGATTCCACTATTTCGGAAAAGGTTCCAATTGATTATGAGAACAAAGTTGCTATCTATGATGATTATTGTGATGAATTGTATGCTATTAAGAATAATGATAACCATGAAACTTGTCATCATGATTTTAGTTTTCAATTGGATTATGCCTCACATGATGATTATGTTGTTGAGTTTGCTCCCACTTTTATTCATGAGAAGAATTTTGCTTATGTGGAGAGTAGTAAATTTTCTATGCAAGTAGATCATGAAAAGAATGCTTTAGGTGCTGGTTATATTGTTTAATTAATTCATGATGCTACTGAAAACTATTATGAGGGAGGAACATATGCTTTTAGGAATTGCAATAATGTCAAGTTTCCTCTCTATGTGCTTCAAGTTTTGAAGCTATGCTTGTTTCACCTTCCTATGCTAGTTGATTATTGTTCCCATTAGTTGTTTGCTCACAAAATTCCTATGAACAGGAAGTGGGTTAGACTTAAATGTGCTAGTCATGTGCTTCATGATGCTCTCGTTATGTTTCAATCCTTATCTTTTATGTGAGTATCATTGTCATCATCATGCCTAGCTAGAAAGGCATTAAAGAAAAGCGCTTGTTGGGAGACAACCCAACATTTACCCTTACTGTTTTTGTGTGTCCACATGATTATGCTACTGTATTAATCATGTTTTATAGCTTTTGTTTCAATAAAGTGCCAAGTAGAACCTTTGGGAAGACTTGGGTGAAGTTTATGTGATCTTGCTGTAAAAAAAACAGAAACTTTAGCGCTCACGAGATTAGCTGCCATTTTTTACTGGAGAGTGATTTTAGGTTTATTCTTTTTGCATATGATTAATAGACAAATTCCTAAGGTCCATAAATTTATTTCAGAATTTTTTGAGTTCCAGAAGTATACGTTTGATACAGATTACTACAGACTGTTCTGTTTTTGACAGATTCTGTTTTCTATGTGTTGTTTGCTTATTTTGATGAATCTATGAGTAGTATCGGAGGGTATGAACCATAGAAAAGTTAGAATACAGTAGATATTACACCAATATGAATTTAGAATGAGTTCATTACAGTACCTAAGTGGTGGTTTTATTTTCTTATACAAACGGAGCTTACGAGTTTTGTTTTGAGTTTTGTGTGGTTGAAGTTTTTCAAGTTTTGGGTCAAGATTCGATGGACTATGGAATAAGTAGTGGAAATAGCATAAGCTTGGGGATGCCCAAGGCACCCCAAGGTAATATTCAAGGACAACCAAGAGCCTAAGCTTCGGGATGCCCCGGAAGGCATCCCCTCTTTCGTCTTCGTTCATCGATAACTTAATTGGAGCTATATTTTTATTCACCACATGATATGTGTTTTTCTTGGAGCATCATTTTATTTTGTTAGTTTTTTCTTTATGTTATTTATATTAATGTTTTGCATCTTTATTTTCAATAAAAAAGTCAAGGATAGCCTTTACCATGCTTATTTTGCTAGTATACATGTTGCTGTTTGAAAACAGAAAGTTTACCGCTGTTGCAAAAGTTCCCTAGAAAAGTCATAGAATGGTATAATGTTGAATCTTTTTGCATATTGAGCACTGATAAATTTATTACAGTGGTAATTTTCTCTCATAATTTTTGGAGTCAGGTAAGTATTGATACACTTGCATTCTTTACAGACTGTACTGTTTTGGCAGATTGCTGTTATGTTTGCATTGTTTGCATATGTTTGCTTGTTTAATGATTCTATTTGAGGATAGGAGTATTAAATATGCAGAGGAATTTAGTATGCAATGTTGAATAATAATTTAAGTGATTTTTTACAGTAGAAAATGGTAAGGTTTTGCATTGGTTTATACTAACCTATCTCACGAGTTCTTGTTGAGTTTGGTGTGGATGAACCTTTTGATAAAAAGAGAAACCATGATATGAGAGGGATTAAGGAGACATAAAAGCTCAAGATTGGGGATTTCCAAGGCACCCCAAGGTAATATTTCAAGAAGTCTCAAGCATCTAAGCTTGGGGATGCCCTGGTAGGCATCCCACCTTTCTTCTTCAACAATTGTCGGTTAGTATCGGTTGAGCCTAAGTTTTTGCTTCTTCACATGAGTTGTGCTTTCCTTGCAATGTCATTTTATTTTGCTTTGCTTGATGTTTGAATACAATACCAAGATCTGAAATTCTTAAATGAGAGAGAGAGTCTTCGCATAGTTGCATAACTATTTAGCTACTCTTTGATTTTCACTTATATCTTGTTGGAGTAGTTTGTCGTTTGCTCTAGTGCTTCACTTATATCTTTTAGAGCACGACGGTGGTTATAGTTTGTAGAAATTAATGAACTCTCATGCTTCACTTATATTATTTTGGGAGTCTTAAACATCATGGTTATTTGAATGAAAACTATCATAGGAAGTGAATTGGATGCTATGATCAATTTGATACTTGATAATTGTTTTGAGATATGGAGATAGTGATATTAAAGTCATGCTAGTTGGGTGATTATGAATTTAAAGAATACTTGTGTTGAAGTTAGTAAGTCCCGTAGCATGCACATATGGTTAAAGTTGTGTAACAAATTTGAAACATGAAGTGTACCTGGCTTGTGCATCCTTATGAGTGGCGGTCGGGGACGAGCGATGGTCTTTTCCTACCAATCTATCCCCCTAGGAGCATGCGCGTAGTGCTTGGTTTTTGATGACTTCTAAATTTTTGCAATAAGTATATGAGTTCTTTTGACTAATGTTGAGTCCATGGATTATATGCACTTTTACCTTTCCATCATTGCTAGCCTCTTCGGTACCGTGCATTGCCCTTTCTCACCTTGAGAGTTGGTGCAAACTTCACCGGTGCATCCAAACCCCGTGATATGATACACTCTATCACACATAAGACTCATTATATCTTCCTCAAAACAACCACCATACCTACCTATTTATGGCATTTCCATAGCCATTCCGAGATATATTGCCATGCAACTTTCCATCATTCTGTTTATCATCACCATGACATACATTACTTTTGTCATATTGCCATTGCATGATCATGTAGTTGACATCGTATTTGTGGCAAAGCCACCATGCATTATTTTTCATACATGTCACTCTTGATTCATTGCACCATCCCGGTACACCATCAGAGGCATTCATATAGAGTCATATCTTGTTCTAGTTTCGAGTTGTAATTCATATGTTGAAATCAATAGAAGTGTGATGATCATCATTATTAGAGCATTGCCCAAAGGAGAAAAAGAAAAAAAAAGAAGAAAGGCCAAAAGAAAAAAAGAAAGGCCCAAAAAAATAAAAAGAAAAAAAGAAAGAAAAAAAGAAAATAAAGAAAATAAATGAAAGGGCAATGTTACTATCTATTTTTCCACACTTGTGCTTCAAAGTAGCACCTTGTTCTTCATGTAGTGAGTCTCTTATGTTGTGCTTCAAAGTAGCACCATGTTTTTCATATTGTGAGTCTCATAAGTTGTCTTGTTCATACTAGTGGGAATTTTTCATTATAGAACTTGGCTTGTATATTCCAATGATGGGCTTCCTTAAATGCCCTAGGTCTTCATGAGCAAGAAAGTTGGATGCACACCCACTAGTTTTCTTTTGTTGAGCATTCATATCTCTAGTGCATCCGTTGCATGGCAATCCCTACTCCTCATGTTGACATCAATTAATGGGCATCTCCATAGCCCGTTGATTATCCTCGTCAATGTGAGACTTTCTCCTTTTTGTCTTCTCCACACAATCCCCATCATCATATTCTATTCCACCCATAGTGCTATATCCATGGCTCATGCTCATGTATTGCGTGAAGGTTGAAAAGGTTTGAGATTATTTAAGTATGAAACAATTGCTTGGTTGTCATCGGGGGTATAGAAGTTGGGAGCATCTTTATGTGACGAAAATGAAGCATAGCCTAACTATATGATTTTGTAGGGATGAACTTTGTAGGGATGAACTTTCTTTTGCCATGTTATTTTGAGAAGACATGATTGCTTTGATTAGTATGCTTGAAGTATTACTATTTATTTTGTCAATATGAACTTTTATTTTTGAATCATTTGGATCTGAACATTCATGCCACAATAAAGAGATTACATTGAGAATCATGCTAGGTAGCATTCCACATCAAAAAAATATGTTTTTATCATTTACCTACTTGAGGACGAGCAGGAATTAAGCTTGGGGATGCTTGATACATCTCCAACGTATCTATATTTTTTGATTGTTCCATGCTTGAATGATGATGGGCTTTATTATACACTTTTATATTACTTTTGGGACTAACCTATTAACCGGAGGCCCAGCCCATATTCCTGTTTTATTGCCTGTTTCAGTATTTCGAAGGAAAGGAATATCAAATGGAGTCCAAACGGAATGAAACCTTCGGCAACGTGATTTTTTGGAAGATCATCATCCTGGAGACTTGGAGTCCACGTCAGAAGATACTCGAGGAGCCCAGGAGATAGGGGGCACGCCCCCTACTGGGCGCCCCCCTGTCTCGTGGACCCTCGAGGACCCCCTGACCGACTTCTTTCGCCTATATAAACCTACGTACCCTCAAACCATCGAATATCAAGATAGATCGGGAGTTCCGCTGCCGCAAGCCTCTGTAGCCACCAAAAACCTCTCGGGAGCCCTTCCCGGCACCCTACCGGAGGGGGATCCTTCATCGGTGGCCATCTTCATCATCCCGGTGCTATCCATGACGAGGAGGGAGTAGTGGAAGGATCGATATGGTTGACTAGAGGGGGGGGGTGAATAGGCAACTAACAATTTTGAAGCTTTTCTTTAACAATTTAAACCTTGCAACAAAATAGGTTGTCTACATATGCAACTACGTGGACAACCTATATGATGGAATGACAACTAGCACACAAGCAAGCAATAGATACAACACAAGTAAGCTTGCAAAAGTAAAGGCACGAGATAACCAAGAGTGGAGCCGGTGAAGACGAGGATGTGTTACTGAAGTTCCTTCCTTTTCAGGGGAAGTACGTCTCCGTTAGAGCGGTGTGGAGGCACAATGCTCCCCAAGAAGCCACTAGGGCCACCGTAATCTCCTCATGCCCTCACACAATGCGAGATGCCGTGATTCCACTATTGGTGCCCTTGAAGGCGGCGACCGAACCTTTACAAACAAGATTGGCGCTATCTCCACAACACTTGGAGGCTCCTAACAACACCACGAAGCTTCACCACAATGGAGTATGGCTTCGAGGTGACCTCAACCGTCTAGGGTGCTCAAACACCCAAGAGTAACAAGATCCGCTAGGGATTAGTGGGGGGAATGAAATTTCTCTTGGTGGAAGTGTAGATCGGGGCCTTCTCAACCAATCCCGAGCAAATCAACAAGTTTGATTGGCTAGGGAGAGAGATCGGGAGAAAATGGAGCTTGGAGCAACAATGGAGCTTTTGGGGGAAGAGGTAGGTCAACTTTGGGGAAGAAGACAACTTTATATAGTGGGGGAAATAATCCAACAGTTACCCCCCCAAACAGCCACGCACAGAGCGGTACTACCGCTTGGGCAGGGCGGTACTACCGCTGATAAGCGGTACTACCGCTTCCTTCCAGCGGTACTACCGTGCTGACGAGGAATGCATGGTCCTGGCCCTAGAGCGGTACTACCGCGGAAGTATAGGCGGTACTACCGCTTGGAGCGGTACTACCGCCCTACTGCCGCTACTAGTACCGTAAAACCCGACACGAAAAACAGCAGTCGAGTATCAAGGTGGTAGAAGCCCGGAACCACTGCGGTACTACGACCGAAGTTCACAAGCGGTAGTACCACTTGGGGAGCGGTACTACCGCTTGGGCAGGGCGGTACTACCGCTCGGGGAGCGGTACTACCGCTTGACGAGCTTCGGCGGTACTACCACTGAGGACCGCGGTACTACCACTGGGACAGGACAGGCAGGCACAGATTAGGAATGATAGCTCCAATGAAGCGGAAAGAAGCATCGGGTGTGATAAGGATGTGTACGTGTTGATTCCACCCTAGCCTTCCCAAAGCGGATCCCCTCTTGATAGTACGGTGACTCCTACGAAACTAGACCACCAGCAAAGAAAGGAAGGAGCTACACCGTCTTGAATAAAACACCGAGGGGAAGTAATCGTCTCGTGCCAAAGGATGAATCTCTGAAAGAACTCAACGCACACTGAGGGAGTCCTGGATTAGGGGGTGTCTGGATGGCCGGACTATTACCTTTGGCCGGACTCCCGGACTATGAAGATACAAGATTGAAGACTTCGTCCCGTGTCCGGATAGGACTTTCCATGGCGTGGAAGGCAAGCTTGGCGATATGATATGAAGATCTCCTCCCATTGTAACCGACTCTATGTAACCCTAGCCCTCTCCGGTGTCTATATAAACCGGAGAGTTTTAGTCCGTAGAACGAACAACAATCATACCATAGGATAGCTTCTAGGGTTTAGCCTCTCTGATCTCGTGGTAGATCAACTCTTGTACTACCCATATCATCAATATAAATAAAGCAGGAGTAGGTTTTTACCTCCATCAAAGGGCCCGAACCTGGGTAAAAACATCGTGTCCCTTGTCTCCTGTTACCATCCGCCTAGACGCACAGTTCGGGACCCCCTACCCGAGATCCGCCGGTTTTGACACCGACATTGGTGCTTTCATTGAGAGTTCCTCTGTGTTGTCACCTTTAGCCCGACGGCTTCTTCGATCATCAACCATGATGCGGTCCAGGGTGAGACTTTCCTCCCTAGACAGATCTTCGTATTCGGCGGCTTCGCACTGCGGGCCAATTCGCTTGGCCATCTGGAGCAGATCGAAAGCTACGTCCCTGGCCATCAGATCAGGTTTGGAAGCTTAAACTACACGGCCGACATCCGCGGGGACTTGATCTTCGACGGATTTGAGCCACGGCCGAGCGCGCCGCACTGTCACGATGGGTGTCGGTGTCAAAACCAGCGGATCTCGGGTAGGGGCTCTTGAACTGTGCTTCTAGGCGGATGGTAACAGGAGACAAGGGACACGATGTTTTTACCCAGGTTCGGTTCCTCTCGATGGAGGTAAAACCCTACTCCTGCTTGATTAGTATTGATGATATGGGTAGTACAAGAGTTGATCTACCATGAGATCAGAGAGGCTAAACCCTAGAAGCTAGCCTATGGTATGATTGTTGTTCGTCCTATGGACTAAAGCTCTCCGGTTTATATAGACATCGGAGAGGGCTAGGGTTACATAGAGTCGGTTACAATGGGGGGAGATCTTCATATCGTATCGCCAAGCTTGCCTTCTACGCCAAGGAAAGTCCCATCCGGACATGGGACGAAGTCTTCAATCTTGTATCTTCATAGTCCGGGAGTCCGGCCAAAGGTCATAGTCCGGCCATCCGGACACCCCCTAATCCAGGACTCCCTCAGTAGCCCCCGAACCAGGCTTCAATGACGACGAGTCCGGTGCGCAAGTTTGTCTTAGGCATTGCAAGGCGGGTTCTTCTCCAAATTCCATGTACCTGTCAGATAGTGTCCGGCTTCTGGTGCGTGTTGCTCTCCTCAGCTTCTGTGCCCAATAATGACCATCTTCCACGTGTCAAACGAATGCGAAAAGCCAGGTTTTTTTTTCGTTCACCCCCCCGGCCGGGTAAATGAGCCGCTCATAAAATGAGGCGGGGATTTAGATCCAACTCACACCACCTTCCCCCCACGAGTATTCATCAGAGCGCTTTCGACAGAGATCCATTCCACCATGGCCGGCCGAAGCAGCTCCTCCTCTCGCCTCTCCAGCCCTCGGCCCGGAGACTGGGAGCGGTGTTCCGTCCTGTATAGCAAGCTAGTAGTGCTTCAATCCAAGGGGCTCCTCCCCCCAGCATATATGGTCCCAGTTCGATCCGGGATTGCCACCTATAGCGGCGGAGAGCAGGCGGAGAGCGTCCCCAATCCCTCTCAAGGAGAGCGGGTGTGCCTAGTCCCTTATTTAATAAGAGGACTCGGATTTCCAATTCATCCGTTTCTCCGAGGCCTACTAGAGTTCTACGGCCTCTAGCTACACAACCTCACGCCCGCCTCCATGCTGCATGTTGCGGGCTTCGTGGCCCTCTACGAGCTGTTCTTGGGCATCGAGGCCCATTTCGCGCTAAGGAAGAGGTTGCTCTGCCTTGTGCCCCGCTCTCAGGAGGGGTCAATTTATCAAGTGGGCGGAGCCGAACTATGGCGCATTGCCGGGACCGGATATGTATCCGGTACTCCAAAGAAGGCGTCCGAGGACTGGCCTTCGGAATGGTTTTATATGGATGACGTACCCCTACCAGACCCTATACGGATCGGCCTCCCTGAGTTTAATAACGCTCCGTTGAAGAAACGCCTGAGCTGGCGCCCACGAAACCCTCAGAGGGAAATGGACAGGGACGTTCTTTACCTGATGAGCCGGATAAGATTGTTGGCTCATTCCGGATTGACCATGATCGAGGTCATGGCCACATGCATTACGCGGGGGGTGCAGCCGCTTCAGTACAGAGGCCACCCCATGTGGGATTTCAACAGGGAGGACGACGCCACCCGGTGCGGTCGCAAGGGGCCGGATTCGGCTGCCACTTTAACGAAGATTTTATCTGCTTTGTACAAGGGAGAAGAAGAGGAATTCCTCCGGGTCAACCCACGTGGCGGATTCTCCATGTACAGTCCTCCAAGCTGGGTGAGCGAACATTTTCACCTGCCTACCTGTTTTTAAATTCCCATAATTGAGTACTCAGCCTAGTAATTCTAACGCAGGAGCTGCGCCAGACTGTGAAGGAGATAAGCAGCCCTCCTCCACAACCCGAGGACCTGGAGCGGTCCCTCGATCCGTACTCCCAAGATGACCCAGATTTATGTGTGGAGCTAATTGATGGGGTGTTTCATCAACTGAGTAAGGACAATACCTTAGTGGCCATTACGACCGACTATCCCAGACTACTTCCAGCCTCAAAGGTAACCGAGACCGAAATCCCAGTACTTTCAAGAGGATCCATTCATGCTTTATTTTGAATGCCATAAACCAATAGTGTTTCGTTTTGCAGGGGAAATCCTTGAGGCGGAGAGCCGAGCCTGCGGAGGGCAGCCAACAAGGGCCGCTGAAGCCAGGCGGGCAAAAAAGAAGTGCGGACCAGATCGAGATTCTAGCGCAACGGTACGGCGCACAAATTTAACGCCTAGGGTTTATGCCCTCAAGTCACACTAACACTCATGCTCTCCTCAGGAAGAAGAGAGCCCGCCGGACTATATCCACTGGCCAGACTTCAAGGTCGGGTCCGGAAGCGGAGGCGAACATGGGGCGTGCATTGGACGTTCCTCCGACAGAGGACGCAGACGGGCTTTCTGCCACCAATTCAGAGGTGGAGAGTGCCATGAACCACAGGTGTCACCGGACTGTTCTTCGTGACGCATGTTTTTCCCCAGAGGCGTTGGACGCCTTTAATACGGGATATGCGTACCTCCGTGCCGCTCAAAATGGTCTAGACAGAGCCACAGAGCAGTATGTGAAAGATATACGGGTGAGTAAATCTGATGGTTATATATGTCAGTAGCCCCCGAGACTTGAAACAATTAAGATAACTGTTTTAAGGATCATATGTTATGCAGGATCTTACAAAAAAGAACACGCAACTGTCCCAGGAGCTGAAAGAGTGCAAGGCCCAACTCGAGGCCGCACTGGCCGCTTCAGAGAGTGCCAAGGGTAGCCCCTCAGGTAATGTATGCTTCGAAAGATAATTCTGCTGTGAAGTGCGGCATATGTGCAATTCTGACAATAACAGTGCAGATGGGGCCGGAGTGAATCCGGACAAGCAGCAACTCCTACGCCAGTTAAAGGTTGGTGAGAGCGTGCTGACGAGGGTGAGGCAAGAGAAGAACAAGCTTCAAGACGCCAATACCCAGCTGGGCGAGGAACTAAAGGATGTTCGTGCCCAGCTATCTGATTCCGTAAAGGAGAATCAGCGACTTTGACGCGGCATTTTTAGTAAGTGCTTAAGCGAATCTTCGAAGAAAGAGTTCGACGAGGAAGTCGATTGACAGAGCTATGTCTGCAGATGTGCTGACAGGTCGTCCTGCGGAGGAGATGCCCGGTTCAACGGGGGACCTTCTTCCCGAGCTGTTGCAACTGCACGAACGTGTTCGGCAGGCGATGCAAGGCGTCGTCCAGGCTATGTGGCCATCCCTCTCCATGCCCGAAGGCCTTGGAGAGCTTGCAGAGAAGCTGAAGGGAGTGCGGCAGCGCTTCCGGTTATGGAAGATATCGGCCTGCCGTCAAGGTGCCAGGGAGGCCTGGGCCATGGTGAAGACTCGGTACACGAAGGCTGACCCAAACCACATGGCCAAGGTCGGCCCTGTGGGGCCCGATGGGAAGGAGATCCCTGTCAGTTTGGTGTATGGCCAGGTAGAGCTGGCTGCCAAGTATTCTCAACAGGACTGTAAATTAGACAGCCTGTTGGATGGTATTGAAGAAGAATATACCGAGTCAAATTGACTATGTAATTTTAAAATGACATGTAAAATGCCTTCTAGCCGGATTGTAGATCATTTGTCATTGCGGACCTTTTCGCTTCAACCTCTGGACCCGATAGTCCGGAGTGTGTCCGAATACCTTCTCGGTTATATAAGAACCGAGGCATGCATGGAGACCAGGCGTAGGGGTAATAAGTGCTTTAGCAGACAAGTGCCCAACTAGTTATGTTATATTACATGGTTAGTAAGAAGCATCTTCCAGGGAGAATAGTTCCGTTAGGGGTTCCTTTCCCTGGGAGGCATGCCCTAAAGTGCATGTCCGAACTGCGAGAAAAAAGCAGAAAAGCATCTGGGGGCAGATAAATAAACAAGAAAAATCATCTTTTAGTTCACCGACCGAATATTCCCTTAAGAACGCTAGCTTTCAGCTTCACCCAGTCTGAGGTACACATCTGGCTGACCCGGTAGTAACAATCGCAGAGGTGCTCCCTTTACCACCTAGCCGAACAAACGGGAACGTAGGGGTAAGCACAGGAGCCAGGCAACCCAGCTTGGCCAAAACTTAAGTCATATCGATGCATATAATGGTGTATAAAAGGTTCATGCGGAAGTGTCACACATGTTTTGGGCATGAGGCCCGTTTATATAAACTTCTGATAAAGAAGCCCCCAGGTATAATGAGCGCGGGTGGCGCGTCAAGTATGTGCGAACAACGCGCAAGCAAGCCCCTAAGGGCTTGGGAGAAAAAGGTAGTGAGAAGGAGGGAAATACCAGGCAGCTAATTTGAAAAAAGGTAAAAAAAAGAGATAGAGGAAGGAGACGAACACGGAGTCTGACGCTAGGCGTAGAATCTTCGTAGGCGTGCTGCGTTCCATGGGTTTGGCTCGAGTCGGTTGTCCGATGCGTTTCGCAGACGGTATGCTCCACCAGTCAGGACTTGGTCGATTATGAAGGGACCCTCCCATTTGGGCATTAGTTTGTCCTTTTTCTTGTCCGACAGGCGTAGAACTAGTTTGCCAACATTATAAGTTTTGGCCCGTACTTCCCTGCTTTGATATCTTCGAGCCTGCTGTTGATAGAATGCGGAACGAGCTTTTGCCACATCGCGCTCCTCCTCCAATGCGTCCAAGCTGTCCTGCCGATCGAGCTCAGCTTCTCTTTCTTCGTACATGCGCACGCGAGGTAAGTCATGAATTATGTCGCAGGGCAGGACTGCCTCTGCGTCGTATACCATAAAAAATGGTGTGAATCCGGTAGTGCGATTCGGCGTGGTCCGCAGCCCCCAGAGTACAGAGTCAAGCTCCTCTACCTAGTGCGTGTTAGATTCCTTGAGGGATCGCACTAGTCTGGGTTTGATGCCGCTCATGATGAGACCGTTGGCTCGCTCGACTTGACCGTTGGTTTGAGGGTGATAGACTGAAGCGTAGTCGAGCTTAATGCCCATGTTTTTGCACCAGAGTTGAACTTCGTCGGCCGTGAAGTTTGTGCCATTGTCAGTTATGATGCTGTGGGGGACGCCGTAATGGTGTACAACCCTGGATATGAATTCTATCACCGGTCCGGATTCGACCGTCTTTACAGGCTTGGCCTCTATCCATTTGGTGAATTTGTCCACCATGACCAGTAGATATTTTTGCTTGTGGGTTCCTCCTTTTAGGGGCCCAACCATGTCAAGCCCCCAGACCGCAAAAGGCCAGGTAATGGGTATGGTTTGTAGGGCGGTAGGCGGCATGTGGCTTTGGTTAGTGAATAATTGGCAACCGATGCATCACTGCACTAAGTCCTGAGCGTCTACCCGGGACGTCGGCCAATAAAATCCGGTAGGAAGGCCTTGCTTACAAGGACCCGGGCTGTGGCGTGGTGCCCGCCGAGTCCGGCATGAATTTCAGCCAGAAGATTTCGCCCTTCCTCTTCGGAGATACACCTTTGAAGGACTCCAGTTGTGCTTTTCTTATAAAGCTCTCCCTCGTGGACTTTATAGGCTTTTGATCGCCGCACTATGCAGCGGGCCTCGTTTTGGTCCTCGGGAAGTTCCTGCCTATTTAGGTAGGCTAGGAATGGTTCTGTCCACGAGGCAATGACTGCCATTATTGTGTGGGCTGACGGTGTTGTTTTGTTGGCGGAGCCACCAACTGTGTCAGAAAGTTCGGTGAGGGGTAGTGTGGTTGTGTCCGGGCTGTTGTTTCTGGACTCTCCCTCCCATGATACGGATGGCTTGAAAAGCCTCTCTAGGAAGATGTTGGGAGGGACGGCATCACATTTTGCGCCAATGCATGCCAACACGTCTGCTGCCTGGTTATTCTCCCGGGCTATGTGGTGAAATTCGAGCCCCCCAAACCGAGCTGACATCTTTAAGATGGTGTTGCGATAAGATGCCATTTTCGGATCCTTAGCATCAAAGTCTCCATTTATTTGTGATATCGCGAGGTTTGAATCCTCGCGGACCTCTAGGCGCTGAATGCCCATGGAGACTGCCATCCGGAGACCGTGTAGAAGGGCCTCGTATTTGGCCGCGTTGTTGGAGTCCGTGTACATTATCTGAAGTACGTACTGGACTGTATCTCTGGTTGGGGACGTCAGAACAACGCCAGCCCCCAGGCCAGCCAACATTTTGGAGCCGTCGAAGTGCATGATCCAGTTGGAATATGCGCCGTTCTCTTTAGGGAGCTCGGCTTCAGTCCATTCGGCGATGAAGTCGACCAAAACCTGTGACTTAATAGC
Source organism: Triticum dicoccoides (assembly GCF_002162155.2). NCBI lineage: Eukaryota > Viridiplantae > Streptophyta > Magnoliopsida > Poales > Poaceae > Triticum > Triticum dicoccoides. The sequence goes on along the minus strand of NC_041391.1, from coordinate 104,096,015 downwards.
TCGCCGTGGCTTGTAAGTTATGTCGAACGGGAGGAGCTCAATGGCCCATTTGGCAATCCGGCCTGTTGCGTCATGGTTGTTTATAATGTCATTAAGAGGTACTTCGGAGGCTACTGTTATTGAACACTCTTGGAAATAGTGTCGCAGCTTCCGGGATGCCATGAACACCGCGTATGCTATCTTTTGATAATGCGGGTACCGTGACTTGCATGGAGTTAGGACAATGGACACGTAGTAAACTAGTTTTTGGAGAGGGAACTTGTGTCCGTCCGTTTCTCGTTCGATAACGAGCACCGCGCTTACAACTTGATGGGTTGCCGCGATGTATAATAGCATTGGTTCACCCATGTTGGGCGCGGCCAGGACTGGATTTGTTGCCAATATGGCTTTGATTTCGTCGAGTCCGGCCGTGGCGGCATCCGTGCACTCGAAGTGTTCAGTGCGTCGCAGGAGGCGATAAAGGGGTAATGCCTTTTCTCCTAAGCGGGAGATAAAGCGGCTTAGAGCCGCCACGCATCTAGTCAATTTTTGTATTTGTTTGAGGTCTTTTGGGATATCCAATTGTGACAGAGCTCGGATCTTGGCTGGGTTTGCTTCAATTCCTCTACCGGATACGATGAAGCCCAAGAGCTTTCTGGCTGGTACGCCGAGAACGCATTTTTCCGAGTTGAGCTTAATGTCATATGCTTGGAGATTGTTGAATGTGATCCTCAAGTCGTCTACTAGAGTTTCGATGTGTTTCGTTTTGACGACCACGTCATCTACGTACGCTTCAACTGTTTTGCCGATCTGGTTGTCCAGACATGTCTGAATCATGCGCTGATATGTTGCGTCGGCGTTTTTGAGCCCGAAGGGCATCATGTTGAAGCAGAATGGGCCATATGGGGTGATGAATGCCATCGTGGCTTGGTCTGACTCTGCCATCTTGATTTGGTGGTAGCCAGAGTATGCATCGAGGAAACACAATGAATCGTGTCCTATAGTGGCGTCGATGATTTGATCGATGCGGGGGAGGGGGAAGGGATCCTTTGGGCAAGCCTTGTTAAGGTCCTTGAAATCGACACATAGGCGCCATGATTTGTCCTTCTTTGGTACCGTTACCAGGTTTGCTAGCCAGTCCGGATGTTTTATATCTCTGATGAATCCGGCCTCCAATAGTTTGGCTAGTTCCTCTCCCATGGCCTGTCTCTTGGGTTCGGAGAAGCGCCGAAGAGTTTGTTTGACTGGCTTGAATCCTTTTAGGATATTTAAGCTGTGCTCGGCCAGCCGGCATGGGATTCCTGGCATGCATGAGGGGTGCCAGGCAAAGATGTCCCAATTTTCCCGTAGGAATTCTCATAGTGCAGCGTCTACATCGGGGTTTAATTGTGCCCCGATGGAGGCCGTTTTTGTAGGGTCCGTTGGATGGACTTGGAATTTGACTATTTCGTCCGCTGGTTTAAAAGAGGTGGACTTGGATCTCTTATCTAGTATCACATCGTCCCTGTCCACCGTGGAGCGCAACACAGTTAGTTCCTCGGCCGCTAGGGCTTCGGATAATGCCTCGAGGGCCAGTGCGGCTGTCTTGTTTTCGATGCAGAGGGCTGTGTCTGGATCACTAGCAAGAGTGATGATTCCGTTGGGTCCGGGCATTTTGAGCTTCATGTACCCGTAATGGGGTATATCTTGAAAAATTGTGAATGCTTCTCGCCCTAACAGAGCGTGGTATCCGCTGCTGAACGGGGCCACTTGAAATGTGACCTCCTCGGATCTGTAATTATCCGGCGTGCCGAACACCACATCCAGCATGATTTTCCCTGAACATCACGCTTCCCGGCTTGGTATTATTCCTCTAAAGGTTGTGTTGCTTCGCTCAATGCGGCTCCAGTCTATTTCCATTTTTCGCAGGGTTTCCTCGTAGATGAGGTTCAGTCCGCTGCCGCCGTCCATGAGTACCTTTGTAAGTCGGAAGCCGTCCACTATTGGACTGAGGACCAATGCGGCTGGTGCTCGGGCTGTCCGGAATTTAGGTTCGTCACTGGCATTAAAGGTAATAGCCGTGTCACTCCATGGGTTTATTGTTGCTACTTGGTAGACTTCGGTAAGGCTGCGGAGCGTTCGTTTCCTTGCATTGTTTGATGCGAAAGTCTTGAAGACTGTTGACACCGTAATGGTGCTTCTGGGGTGGTGCTCTGCGGATTCTGGAGTTAGAAGCTCCTCGCCACTTCTGGCCACCTGCCGGAGTATCCAACATGCTCTAAGGCTGTGAGTTGGTGTGACTTCCCCTGAACTATGAATTTTACAGGGTCCATTGAGCCATCCCTCCAGTACGGTCCCATACCCCGTAGAGGGTTTTTGTTTTTTGCTGTTTGGCTTAGGTGCCTGGCAATAATGCACCCTTTTGTTTTGGACTAGGATTGTATTCAGAGCCGGATTGTCCCAGAATTTAGTTTCGGTTTTCCGAACGCTTTCTGTCGCATAGTACTTTCGTACTATGGATGTCAAGTCGGCGAAGAGTGTAATTTCGCGACAACTTATGGCGTTGAGGATTCCGATGTCCGTGCAGTTGTTATAGAAGAATGAAATTGCGTCCTTCTCACGACAGTCCTTTATCCTGTTCATAACCAGGAGGAATCTGGCCCAGTAGTGGTGTACTGTTTCCCCGGGCTGTTGCCGTATTTGGGATAGATCCCTTATATTTGGGTGGGCGGGTGGATTTAAATCCGGAACCTCGCCTGATATAAGTCTCAGGGGCCAAGAAATTTCCGAATTCGGAAACTTGTTTTCTTGGATGTTATTCAATGAATCAGGCCTGCTTCCTGACTTTAGGTTCAGGGCTTGGGCAACATCCTCCCCTCCGCGGATGTCCGTCTTGGAGGGGTCGGGAATCCAGACACATCTGGTCCTTAGGATGGGCAAAGATTCACCGCATTGTTCTTCCACTACTTCAACGTGGTGGGTGACCTGGGGAGAGTCGATCTCTCTCTGATCGGATTTAATCCCAATCTGGCCGTAATCTGTAGCGACTCTGAGGGCGGCGATGTGATCCAAGAGCTCGTTTAGGGAAGAGAGCTCCATCGGATCTAACTGCTTGGCAAGTTCCCAGCTGATCTGGAGATTGCTTTCGATGACCCGAGAGGTCATCGCTGGTGCGGCGGCCGAACAGGCGGTCATCAAAAAACCGCCTATCCGAAGAGTTTGGCCGACAACCAAAGCTCCTTTAGCAATAGTGCCATCTTTAAAGACGGGGTGCGGCATCCTTCCTGTCGGTGACGACATAGAGGAACTCTCAATGAAAGCACCAATGTCGGTGTCAAAACCGGCGGATCTCGGGTAGGGGGTCCCGAACTATGCGTCTAGGCGGATGGTAACAGGAGACAAGGGACACGATGTTTTTACCCAGGTTCGGTCCCTCTCGATGGAGGTAAAAACCTACTCCTGCTTGATTAATATTGATGATATGGGTAGTACAAGAGTTGATCTACCACGAGATCAGAGAGGCTAAACCCTAGAAGCTAGCCTATGGTATGATTGTTGTTCGTCCTACGAACTAAAGCTCTCCGGTTTATATAGACACCGGAGAGGGCTAGGGTTACATAGAGTCGGTTACAATGGGGGGAGATCTTCATATTGTATCGCCAAGCTTGCCTTCTACGCCAAGGAAAGTCCCATCCGGACACGGGACGAAGTCTTCAATCTTGTATCTTCATAGTCCGGGAGTCCGACCAAAGGTCATAGTCCTGCCATCCGGACACCCCCTAATCCAGGACTCCCTCAATGGGCATGATCTAGCTCTGCCGCCGGACAGCACCCAGAGCGCCGCTCAGGTGCCCGCTCCGACCATTAGCTCGAAGCCGGCTGGGCCAGTCAGGAACGGACGGCTGGATGCCGCCCCAAGAGCCGCAATCTCTATAGCGATAGAGCCGAATACCAGCCTAGTCCTTTGCAAGGCCTGTGACTCCAAGGTGCCGGACTCCGTTCGGGACTCCGAATCTTCCGCACCCCTTCCGATCGAACCCGATTGGGCTCCGATCATGGAGTTCACCACCGCGGACGTCTTTCAGTACTCGCCCTTTGGCGATATCCTTAATTCACTAAAGTCTCTCTCTTTGTCAGGAGAGCCCTGGCCGGACTATGGTTAGCATGGTTGGGATGCGGACGACGAAGAAATTGGAAACCCACCCTCCACCCACTTTGTAGCCACTGTCGACGATCTAACCGACATGCTCGACTTCGACTCCGAAGACATCGACGGTATGGACGCCGATGAAGGAGACGAACAAGAACCAACACCTATAGGGCACTGGAAAGCCACCTCGTCATATGACATATACATGGTGGACACCCCCAAAGCAGGGGATGGTGATGAAAAAATGGAGGACGACCCCTCCAAGAAGCAACCCAAGCGTCAACGTCAGCGGCACCACTCTAAATCCCACCAAAGCAAAAACGGCGAGCCCGACACTGGAGGCAACAACACCCCGGACAGTGCCGAAGACAACCCCTCCAGCAGGATTCAGCGCAGGAGGACGAAAAAGCCAGCCCTCATGAGAGAGCGGCAGACAGGGAGGTCGAGGACGATAATTATATGCCTCCCTCCGAAGACGAGGCAAGCCTCGACGACGACGAATTCGTCGTGCCAGAGGATCCCGTCGAACAAGAGCGTTTCAAACACAGGCTTAGGGCCACGGCGAGCAGCCTCAAGAAGAAACAGTAGAAGCTTAGAGCTGACCAAGACTTGCTAGCCTACAGATGGACTGAAGTCCTGGCGGCCGAAGAATATAAACTCGAACGCCCCTCCAAGAGCTACCCAAAGCGTAGGCTGCTACCCCAACTAGAGGAGGAAGCAACCAAACCTACATCACCAGCATACGATGCGCCCGATCGGCCACCCCGTGGCCACGACAGAGAGGCCTTTCGGCCCTCAACCCAAGCCGCACCCCGGCGCCGCTCCAAGAATACCAGAGCACGGGGAAACGCAACAGACCTCCGAGACATATTGGAGGATAAGGCAAGGCAAACAAGATCGATCTACGGATCGCGTGGGCGCCCCACATCACGTGACGATAACCGTCACGCCGGATATGATAAATACGGCCAGGCCGAATACAACAGACAAAGCTCATCCGAGCTGCGTCGCGATATAGCCCAGTACAGGGGCGCCGCACACCCACTATGCTTCACAGACGAAGTAATGGATCATCAAATCCCCGAGGGTTTTAAACTCGTAAACATATAATCATACGATGGCACAACAGATCCCGCGGTATGGATCGAGGATTATCTCCTTCATATCCACATGGCCCGTGGTGATGATCTACACGCCATCAAATACCTCCCACTCAAGCTTAAAGGACCAGCTCAACATTGGCTTAATAGCCTGCCAGCAGAGTCAATTAATTGCTGGGAAGACCTGGAATCCGCGTTCCTTGACAACTTCCAGGGCACTTATGTGCGACCACCAGACGCCGATGACCTAAGCCACATAATCCAGCAGCCAGAGGAATCGGCCAGACAATTCTGGACACGGTTCCTAACCAAGAAAAATCAAATAGTCGACTGTCCGGACGCCGAGGCCCTTGTAGCCTTCAGGCACAACATCCGAGACAAATGGCTTGCTCGGCACCTAGGACAGGAAAAGCCGAAATCTATGGCAGCCCTCACGACACTCATGACCCGCTTTTGCATGGGAGAAGACAGCTGGCTAGCTCGTAGCAATAACATAACCAAGAACCCTGGCAATTCAGATACCAAGGACAACAATGGCAGGTCACGTCGTAACAAGCACAAGCGCCGCATTAACAACGACAATAGTGAGGATACAGCAGTTAATGCCGAATTCATAGGCTCTAAACCCGGTCAGCGGAAGAAGCCATTCAAAAGAAACCCTCTGGGCCCATCCAGTTTAGATCGGATACTCGATCGCTCGTGCCAGATACACGGCACCCCCAAACAACCAGCCAACCACACCAACAGGGATTGTTGGGTGTTCAAGCAGGCAGGCAAGTTAAGTGCCGAAACTAGAGACAAGGGGCTGCATAGCGATGACGAGAAGGAGCCCCGGCCGCCGAACAACAGAGGATAGAAGGGCTTCCCCCTACAAGTGCGGATGGTGAACATGATATACGCAACCCATATCCCCCAAAGGGAGCGGAAGCGTGCTCTCAAGGACGTCTATGCGTTGGAGCCAGTCGCCCCAAAGTTCAACCCATGGTCCTCCTGCCCGATCACTTTTGATCGAAGGGACCACCCCACTAGCATTCGTCACGGCGGATTCGCCGCATTGGTCCTAGACCCAATCATTGACGGATTTCACCTCACTAGAGTTCTCATGGACGGCGGCAGCAGCCTGAACCTGCTTTATCAGGATACAGTGCGAAAAATGGGTATAGATCCCTCAAGGATTAAACCCACAAAGACAACCTTTAAAGGCATCATACCAGGTGTAGAAGCCAGCTGTACAGGCTCGGTTACACTCGAAGTGGTCTTCGAATCCCCGGATAATTTCCGAAGCGAAGAGCTAATCTTTGACATAGTCCCATTCCGCAGTGGCTATCACGCCCTGCTCAGATGAACCGCATTCACAAAATTTAAGCGGTGCCGCACTACGCATATCTCAAGCTCAAGATGCTAGGTCCTCGCGGAGTCATCACGGTAAACGGAAACACCGAACGCTCTCTCCGAACGGAGGAGCACACGGCGGCCCTGGCGGCGGAAGTACAGAGTAGCCTCTCAAGGCAATTCTCCAATCCAGGTGTTAAACGTCCGGACAACGTCAAGCTCGCCTGAAGTAACCTACAAGAACACCGGCTGGCACATTCCGAGCAAGCATAGCAGTGCGGCCCCAACCCCAGCCCTCGCTAGATGGCGATATCGGTACCACGCGTACATAATTACGCTTTGGAAATACCATGGGCATAAGGGGAGGGGCACAACTACGGCACGCCCAGAATGCGGCTCAACCACACTAAGGGGCTCCCTATTCTGCCGTTTCCTTTTTTTATATACTTTTAGGACCCAACTATTTGGAAGGCCTGTCCGGCAATACACTCACCGATCACACGATGCAACAGCTAGGGAGAGAACAAGCCACATCAAATATCCAGGTGGTCTCTATAACGAGCTAAATACCTGTTTTACTTAAAGTCCCGCAGCTTGCCCCTGGAGGGGGACATGTCAAATAATCCCATCTCTTGCTTATTGCACTATTTGTATCGTTCTGCTTTCATAGCAGCCCTTTTTAATAAACAATACATAGCTCTTATCTATTATTGCATTCATCTATTTTTATAAAAATATGTTCAGTCATGACATTATGCAACCGTACACTTTGGTACGACCAATACACCAGGGGCTTAAGCACCCCATAACATGGTGTGAGAAGACCGAACACTCTCATGAGTGCGGCACCCCGAACTTATAGCACTATATGCATCGGCTCCGAATCATGTCTTTGGTCAATAGTTGGGTTTGCCCGGCTCCCATGTTTTGGTACCTTACGTTCCACAATGTTGGCTAAGGTAGCGCTGGGAGAACTACTGTGATTGTGCCCCAGTTGAGCTGGGTTAACACCTCAGTAGAGAAAGCTAAAACTGACCATCATGATAGTGCGAGAGACCGGTCGCTGTTCGCGAGGTTTTTCGAGTCCCTAAACACTTATGCCGCTTAGAGCGAGGAGCCGGATTTATCCGGCCTAGGCGTGGATAGCGCCCCGAACCCGGTCTTCCGAATACTAGGGGCTTCGCCGAAATTTAAAATTATAGAATTCCATGGCTAAGCGAGAGTGATAAAGCATTATAAGTCTGATGGCCTTGTTCGTTGTGCTGAGAGCCTCCCTAGATGGACCCAAGAATGGGAACAAGAGCGCTCAGGTTTATCCCGAACACCCCAGCACTCGTGGCATGGGGGTAGAAGCCGACTACTTGCATCTGTCAGATTTGATAAACGGCCGCACAGAAGGTAATATTTTAAATTAACAAGCGTTGCTTAACGCATATGAACAAAGTTTTCAGCGTACAGGATAACAGATGCGAGTCTACTCAAAAGTTACATCTTTGGAGCATTCACCCGCTATAAGGCGGGCACCCTTCAGGACGCCCTTACAATACATCTCGGGCTTGCGATACCCCTTGCCCGGCGGTGGCGCGTCCGTCACAAGCTTCTCTGCGTCCATCTTGCCCCAGTGAACTTTAGCACAAGCAAGGGCCCGACGGGCACCTTCAATACAGACGGAGCGCTTGATGACTTCAATCCATGGACACACGTCCACCAGCCGCAGCACCAGACCGAAGTAGCTCCCAGGCATGGCTTCTGTAGGCCACAACCGAACTATGAGGCCCTTCATGGCCTGTTCGGACACATTGTGGAGCTCGACCAGCTGCTTCAGCTGGTCGCTCAGGGGCACCGGATGTCCGGCCTCAGCATATTGAGACCAGAACACCTTTTCCGTCGAGCTCCCCTCCTCGGCTCGGTAGAATGCGGCAGCATCAGACACACTACAGGGCAGATCGGCGAACGCTCCTGGAGAGCTCCGGATTCGGGTAAGTAACAGATAATTCACTTTTATATGCTTGCTTTGCATAAAGAATGCCTTACCCGCCGCTATTTTCTTTATCGCCTCGATCTCCTGGAGGGCCTTCTGGGCTTCGGCCTTAGCGGTTTTGGCACTCTCAAGAGCCAAGGCGAGCTCGGACTCTCGAGTCTTCGAGTCACGCTCCAAACTCTCGTGTTTCTCCACGAGAGCCTGGAGCTCTTGCCGCACCTCCGCCACCCGCGTCTCCTGCTTCTCTCGCTCGGTGCGCTCCAAGGCTGCACTGTTTTCGGCCTTGGACACTACTTCCTTCAGGGTCGCCACCTCGGTCGTGGCCCCTGCAACATTCACGTTGGTCCTGTCATTATTTGCAACCAGGTATTTCTATATACATTTACATACGGTATTACATACCCTCCTTGTCCTCAAGATGCATGTTGGCACGGCCGAGCTCATTCTTGGACCGCTCGAGGCTCTCCTTCAATGCATTGACCTCCGCAGTCAGTGCGGCAGAGGTCAGTAGCGCAGCCTGCATTCCCATATTGACATATTTATGTTAGACTCCTGCGTACATCTTTTTAGATCCTCAGCTCGGCTTTTCTTTCGGAACGCCAAAATGAGCATCAGGGGCTACTGTCTATGCGGTACATATTCTTACATATCTTAAAACTTACCTCAAAGCCTGTTAGAAGGCTCGTACAAGCTTCGGTCAGCCCGCTCTTGGCGGACTGAACCTTCTGAATCACCGCACTCATAACAGTGCGGTGCTCCTCGTCGATGGAGGTGTCGTTAAGCACCTCCAGCAAATTGTCCGGCGCCTCCGGGTGGACGGAGGTCGCCGGCGTCGTAGGCTTGCCCTTCTTACGAAGGCGCTGCCTGCCGGACTCTAGAACCACTGAAGGTTCCGGAGCAGTGTCCAGCCCAGGGCCGGACTTAGATCCCTCCGGGGCTTTACCCCCTTTGGGCCTGGAGTCCGGGAGGTCGCCTTGCGGCGCCTCCAGGACCACCTCCTCCTGGTTTAGTCCCTTTTGGGACTCCACCTCGGCGTTGTCCGTAGGGAGAGGGGAGGAGGCCGTCGGAAGTGAAGTGCTATTCACGTCCGACAAATCCAGGGAGCCGCTCGACGAATTGCCGAGCTGACCCTTGGGCGTACTGCATGATTGAATTCTGCGTCAGAAGGTACCATACATAGAGGAACGCCATAAGTTATTCTGGTATCCGGACACTTACGATTTTGCCAGGGGCTTGACCCTGTATGGCCATTCCTCCCCGCCGTCTTCGGCATCGGAGGCGTAGACCGGAAGAAGGGTCCTCCCCTTCTTGGACCCTCCGGCCTCCCTAGTTGGGGCAGCCTTCCTTTTCTTGCCTCCACCCATTGGAGGGGGAGAGGCTTCTTCTTATTCCTCCTCCTCGTCCTCAGAGGCGGAGGGTGCTTCGGGGTTGTCAGGCGATGAATCCGACACCACCAGGCGCTGGGAGCTCTTTCGAGTCCCCGTGGCCTTCTTCTTGGCCTTCTTCTCCGGCACCACGTGAGGTGCCGGAACCAGCAGCCCTGTCAATCAGGCGTCCGCTAGGTCTTCTGGTAAGGGAGCCGTACGGTTAACCTGCCCGGACTTCTTCAGCCAGTCCTGTCAAAGGTAAGGGAGTTTAGATCCCGCATAGAGTCAGACTATGAAAAACAAGAGTCCCATAAAGGGTAGAATAGCTTACCTCGCTGGCCTGACACCGCGAGCTGAATCCGCGATCTTCGGTAGCGGATGCGGGGGCCTCAGCGCCCTTAAACAACACCTTCCAGGCATCTTCGTACGTGGTGTCGAAGAGCTTGCTCAAGGTTTGGTGTTGTGCCGGATCAAACTCCCACAATTTGAAGTCCCGTTGTTGGCATGGGAGGATCCGGCGGATGAGAATGACCTGGACTACGTTGACAAGCTTGAGATTCTTGTTCACCAGCTTTTGGATGCAGGTTTGAAGTCCAGTCAGCTCTTCCGAATCCCCCCATGTTAGGCCCGTCTCTTTCCAGGAAGTGAGCCGTGTGGGGAAGGCAGATCGGAATTCGGGGGCCGCCACCCATTTGGGGTCGCGCGGCTCGGTGATGTAGAACCAACCCGATTGCCACCCCTTTATTGTCTCCACAAAGGAGCCCTTGAGCCATAGGACGTTGGCCATCCGGCCCACCATGGCACCTCCACACTCCGCTTGGCGGCCGCCCACCACCTTCGGCTTAACATTAAAAGTCTTCAGCCATAAGCCGAAGTGGGGCTGGATGCAGAGGAAGGCCTCACACACGACGATGAACGCCGAGATGTTGAGGATGAAGTCCGGGGCCAGATCGTGGAAGTCCAGGCCATAGTAGAACATGAGCCCCCGGACAAACGGGTGAAGAGGAAAGCCCAGTCCGTGGAGGAAATGGGGGAGAAATACAACCCTCTCATGGGGCCTAGGGGTGGGGATGAGTTGCCCCTCATCTCGAAGCCGGTGCGCGATATCGTCAGACAAGTATCCGGCCTTCCTCAACTTTTTGATTTGTCCCTCCGTGACGGAGGAGGCCATCCATCTACCTCCCGCTCTGGACATGATTGGAGAAGGTTGAGGTGGGAAGTGCGGACTTGGGCGTTGGATCTTGAGTGCGCAGGAATGGATAAGCAAAGGAGGAAGAAGGCATAAATGGAAAGGTTAGATCCTTATCCCCTTATATGGGCGGCCCAAACTACAAGCCCCCACCAGCCTAATAAAATTCGCTTATCTCCCAAGCACCGTGGTTAATGGCGCGGTTAGGTTACCCACGCCCGTGTTGATGAGAATCCCGGAATAAGGGGACACGATCTCTGCTTTGACAAGATGTGCCAAGGAAACCGCCTCGCTAAACGCGCTGAGGTGAAACAGTAAAATGATTCGAATAAAGGCTTGGCCGTGGCGTGATGTCACGCTGCGGAATACGTCAGCAGATTAGATTTGTGCAGATATTATTCTCTCTACGGTGGTATGTGGAACTTATTTTGCAGAGCCGGACACTATCCTTGTGTTCAACATCTTCTATGAAGTATTCGGAGGAGGAACCCGCCTTGCAATGCCGAAGACAATCTGCATGCCGGACTCGTCGTCATTGAAGCCTGGTTCAGGGGCTACTGAGGGAGTCCTGGATTAGGGGGTGTCCGGATGGCCGGACTATTACCTTTGGCCGGACTCCTGGACTATGAAGATACAAGATTGAAGACTTCGTCCCGTGTCCGGATAGGACTTTCCTTGGCGTGGAAGGCAAGCTTGGCGATATGATATGAAGATCTCCTCCCATTGTAACCGACTATATGTAACCCTAGCCCTCTCGAGTGTCTATATAAACCGGAGAGTTTTAGTCCGTAGGACGAACAACAATCATACCATAGGCTAGCTTCTAGGGTTTAGCCTCTCTGATCTCGTGGTAGATCAACTCTTGTACTACCCATATCATCAATATTAATCAAGTAGGAGTAGGGTTTTACCTCCATCGAGAGGGCCCGAACCTGGGTAAAAACATCGTGTCCCTTGTCTCATGTTACCATCCGCCTAGACGCACAGTTCGGTACCCCCTACCCGAGATCCACCGGTTTTGACACCGACACACACGATTAGTCCGCAAAAGCATTGTCATCAATCACCAAAATCATCTTGGGGATAAAAATGCCCTTATAATCTCCCCCTTTTTGGTGGATTGATGACAATACGGGATTTGCACAAACAGGAAAGATATAGGATCGGCGCAAAGCCGCACCGTCCTAAAATGTAGAAGAGCTCCCCCTGGATGTGTGCTGTCTAGGTAAGTGCTTTGGACTGCACGGCACAGCTACCAGGATCAATGCTCCCCATACATTTTAGAGACCAATTACCTAAGCATGATATATGAGAGCAACACAGATAACAAGATAAGCATGCAACTCGTAAGCTAGATAGACATAGATAATGATACTCGAAAGATAAGGTAGCATATGTCTCACACCATATGACAGGAACTTAGGTCTCACTGACAAAAACCAGACACAAACCAAACCAGGCAAACTGCGAGAAAACACAAACGACGGAAGACACAACACAAATCCCTAAGCTCTCTCCCCCTTTGGCATCGAGACACCAAAAGGAGAGGGAGTGTTGCTACAGCTCCAGGTGATAGCAAGAGAATCAGGTCTCAGCGGGATCGTCTGCGCCACCATCGTCGGTCGGGAAGTGCTCGGCATCAGAATCGGTCCGTGGGCAGTGCTGCTGAATCCACTCCTCCTCCTCAGTAAGCTGGTCCTCAGATCCATTGTTAACGGTGGCACCCAACTGGCGCATGAGCTCCTTATGACGACGACGGCCTTCTTCTCACCCACATGAGTCATGTACTGACTGTGAGCCTCCATACAGAACAACTTCTTCATCTTGAGCTTGAGCTTCTTTGCCCAAGAGGGCTCTGCCGCAGAAGGCACATAGTCATCATCATCCTCAGGCTCAGCCTCAGCCTCCTCCTCGGTCTCCATGGCAGTGGCAGACGAAGGAAATCCAGATTTAGGGACCTGAGAGCCCCAGTTGTCCTTCTTCCTCAGATGCTTGATGTCGTGAGAAACCAACTCCCCGGTCTCTAGCATCACCTGGGGATAGACACGACCCCAGGCCTTCTCAATAAGCAGCATGATGAACGGACCAGAAATCGGGCACTTGCGCTCGGAGATAGCAGATAAAAGCTCAGACCACATAACATAGGATATGTCCAGGGACTCTCCGGTGTTTTGTTCCTTCTCACGCTGGCAGAAGAGAAGCATGTCCATGAGATAAGAATGAACCATATCCAGATTCCCGATGCGAGGGAAAAGGGTCTCACGGAAGACATGGTGAAGAATGTCCAGAAAGGCAGGAAGCTCATATTTTTCCTTCTTCATCTCAGGGTTGATCTTCAAAGTGCAGTACGGCCATAGAGCTTGCTTGTGAGTGGCGGAGGTGTTGCGGTGTGGGAGAAAGTCGACAGGAGACACAAGCCCTTGATCTTCCACCCTAATCAATTCCATGAACGCCTTCCACTTGACTGAAAGCAACTTGTCATTGGTCATCCAAGTCAGTGTCCTGTCCGCATCAGTCCCAAGATGAACCGTGGCATAGAATTGGGCCACAATATCAGCATCATAATCTTTGTTAAATTGCATGACACCAAGAATGTTTAGTTGAGTGCACATCTGAAGAGCTTCACCAAAGTAATCAGGATCCTTCTCCATATGGTCGGTGTCGATGGAGTGCACCTTAACAAAGAGGTTCTTCTTGGCCTTGAGAACATCAAAGAAGATGGCAAACTGAAACCTGTTCCAGAACGGACGGTTGACCAAAGTGGGATCTTGGTTTGTCTCATAGGGGTTGCGGCGACGTCTTGCCCAAAACTCCTTGGCTGGCATTTCTGGCACGGTTTTGCCAGGCTTCGGCTTGACACCCGGCTTCTTTTGGAGTTGGGGTGGAGGAGGAGCACTTGAGGAACCTCCTACAGACTCAGTTGTGCGGTACCGCTTGGACGTGGCACGACCGGGGTTGACACGCCGAGCCTGATGCTCAGGAAGCTCATCACCTGGAACCACACACAAGAACACACAAACAACCAAAAAGAACAAGCATAAGCCACCAAACACAACCAAAAAAGGATCACTGATTAGTAAAAGTATGGTGGAATGTGGTAGAGAGCGGTAGTACCGCGACCTGTGAGCGGCAGTACCGCTCCAAGCGGTAGTACCGCTCCAGAGGGAGCGGTAGTACCGCTCTAGACGGGAAACAACAGTTTCCTACTGCCGTGGTCAGATCCAGCACTACCGTCCTACCAAATTCAAAAATACTCCTACCAAACACCAATTCAAACTGCCTAGAAGCCTTCTCCATCCTACTCAAGCCTAGATTTGGCCAAAAATCTAGAGATGCAACTACTATTGCCCCTAAGATGCTAGATTGGAAATCTAGACAAGAAGAGAGAGAGAACGGGGGCAATACCGGCATCCATGGCAAGAGGACAAGGTGGGGATTGACTCCACCGAAGGAAATGTAGAGGAGCGCCCCGGAGAGGGAGATCCGCCAGAGCCCTCCCGCGGCGCCGGTTGCTGGAGAGACGAACAGATCGTGGGGGCGAGCTGCCCCTGCCCCCGATATAACCCCCTGCCCTCGCCTCGTAGCAGTAGAACCGCGCTGGTGGGCGGTAGTACCGCTTAGAGCAGTAGTACCGCACACCAGCGGTAGTACCGCTCAGCAACCACATGCCTCTAGACACATGGCTTAAGCTCAAAAAAGAACAGGAAAACCACAGCCAAGAAAGAAGAAAGACCAACAAGGCCACAAACACACTAACAACGGAACAGAACACACCTCTTCAAGAGAGGGCGGTGGCCGAGGCCACCTATGTTTGAGTCAAGAGGTATGGCGTCGCGAAGATTTAAACCTTGGACCCATGACCAAAACTCGTCCTTGAAGCACTAGTACCATAAAATATGGTTAAAGTGAAAGACTAGATCAATTTATGCATAATGGGGGGAGGAGAGTTCTTTGAGAGAACAACACTCCCCCTATGTCCATGCCTACATCTAAACTAGACAACAGGTTGAGTGTGGTGGGGGGTGCATGGGTTAAAGTCACATTGCTCGAATCAATGATATTTAGCTCATGACTTAACTCACAAAATCTTGCTTCATCCAAGGGCTTCGTGAAAATATCTGCAAGGTTATCATGAGTGGAGACATACTTGAGCTTGATCTCCCCTCGCCTAATGTGATCCCGGATGAAGTGATACCGGATATCAATATGCTTCATCTTGAAGTGTTGCACCGGGTTGAGAGAAATCTTTATGGCACTTTCACTGTCACACCAAAGAGGCACTTTGTCACACATGACACCATACTCCTTTAAAGTTTGCCTCATCTATAAGAGTTGTGCACAACAACTACCGGCCGCCACATATTCCGCTTCGGTGGACGAGAGAGATACATAACTTTGCTTCTTAGAAGACCAACTTACCAAAGAGCAACCAAGAAATTGGCATCCTCCGGAAGTGGACTTCCTGTCCACCTTGTCTCCCGCCCAATCAGAATCCGTGAATCCTTCAAGCTTGAAGTTAGCTCCTCTTGGGTACCATAGGCCAAAGTTTGGGGTATGATCCAAATTTCAAAAGATTCGCTTGACCGCCACAAAGTGGCTTTCCTTTGGTGCGTCTTGGAACCATGCACACATTCCCACACTCAACATGATATCCGGTCTAGATGCACAAAGGTAAAGCAAGGAACCAATCATAGAGCAATATACCTTTTGATCCACCGCTTTACCATTGGGATCAATGTCAAGTTGGCACTTGGTGGGCATCGGAGTAGAGGCCGGCTTGACATCACTTAGCTTGAATCTCTTAAGCATGTCTTGAGTGTATTTGGCTTGCTTGATGAAGGTACCTTCTCTTCTTTGTTTGATATCAAAACCAAGGAAGAACTTCAACTCTCCCATCGAAGACATCTTAAACTTAGAGGTCATGAGAGCGGCAAATTCTTCATTGAAAGCTTTGTTAGGGGAACCAAAGATAATGTCATCAACATATAGTTGGCACACAAACAACTCCCCTTTGACCTTCTTAGTAAAAATAGTGGGATCGATTTGCCTAACTTCAAATCCACGATCTTGTAACAACTCGGTAAGGTGGTCATACCACACACGTGGAGCTTGTTTTAGGCCATAGAGTGCCTTATCGAGTTGATACACATGATCCGGGAAGTAAGGATCCTCGAACCCGGGGGGTTGCTTGACATAAACCAACTCATTAATAGGACCATTAAGAAAAGCACTTTTAACATCCATTTGTTGCAACTTAAAGTTGTGATGGGAAGCATAAGCAATCAACAAATGTATGGATTCAAGACGAGCAACGGGAGAAAATGTTTCACCGTAGTCGATACCCTCGACTTGGGAGTAGCCTTGTGCTACCAATCTTGCCTTGTTGCGAATGATGTTCCCATGAGCATCTTGCTTGTTCTTGAAGATCCACTTGGTACCAATGATGTTGTGGTTCCCCGATGGCCTTGGCACCAATCTCCACACCTTGTTGTACTCGAAGTTGTTGAGTTCTTCATGCATGGCATTGAGCCAATCCGAGTCTTCGAGCACCTCATAGACCTTTTGGGGTTCAACACAAGAGACAAAAACGTGATGTTCACAATAGTTTACTAATTTTCTACGAGTTCTTACCCCCTTTCTTAGACTTCCAACCTCATTTTCCATGAGATGGCCTTTGGTGGTGAGTTTGGAAGCAATCTTCGCAGCACGACGCTCTAATTCCTCCTCGGAAGTGGAAGGAGGAGGGTTAACTTGATCATCTTGAGCGCCGTCTTGAGCTTGTTCTTGATCTTGAGCTTGCTCATGATCTTAAACTTGCTCGAGGGGGAGAACTTGACCTTGGGCATCAATTGGAGGTTCACCATCATCTTGAGATTGATCTTGCCCTTGGTCTTGTTCCCGAGGTTGACGGCCTACACTTTGTTCCTCGGAAGCGTGTGAGTCTTGAGTAGATGAAGGATCCACTTGAGAGGAGCATTGTACTTCTCCTTCGGCCACAAGGGGTTCCTCAATGGGTAGAATATGACCAATACCCATTCTTCTTATGGCTTGGGGAGGAATTTCATCACCTACATCACAAGTACCACTTTGCTCCACTTGGGAGCCGTTATTTCCATCAAACTCCACGTTACACGTCTCCTCAATGAGTCCGGTGGACTTGTTGAGAACACGGTAAGCATGAGAGTTTGTAGCATAACCAACAAATATGCCCTCATAAGCTCTAGCCTCAAATTTAGACAAACGAACACCTTTCTTGAGAATGAAACACTTACACCCGAACACCCGGAAGTACTTGAGATTGGGCTTGTTCCTGGTGAGTATCTCATAAGGAGTCTTGTTCAAGCCTTTGCGGAGATAGAGCCGATTGGATGCATGCCATGCAGTGTTGATGGCTTCGGCCCAAAAGTTGTATGGAGACTTGAACTCCGCCATCATGGTCCTTGCCGCATCCATCAACGTCCGGTTCTTCCTCTCTGCAACACCATTTTGTTGAAGAGTATATGGTGTAGAATATTGATGCTTGATCCCCTCATCACTAAGAAACTCATCCAAGGTGTAGTTCTTGAACCCGGTGCCGTTGTCACTTCTTATTGTCAAGATCTTTGCATTGTGTTGACGTTTAGCTTCATTTGCAAAGTCGATGACGGTTTGTTGAGTCTCACTCTTCCTCTTGAAGAAGTATACCCAAGTGTATCTTGAATAATCATCCACAATCACCAAGCAATACTTTCTACCACCAAGACTATCAAAGGATGGAGGCCCAATGAGGTCCATGTGCAGGAGCTCCAAGGGTCTCTTCGAGTAGATGATAGTCGTGGGAGGGTGAGCCATCTCATGAAGCTTTCCTTCGATACAAGCACTACAAGCACGATCTTTGGCAAAACTAACATTTGTTAGTCCACGGACATGGTCCCCCTTGAGAAGACTTTGCAAAGATCTCATATTGACGTGGGCGAAACGGCGATGCCAAAGCCATCCCACATCAACTTTATCCATTAGGCATGTCGCGGTCTTAGTGGGTTGCTCCGAAAAGTTAATCACATAGAGACCGTTCTCGACATGCCCAACAAAGGCTACTTTAAGAGTCTTGCTCCACAAGAGGGCCACTGTATCAATATCAAAGAAGGTGGCAAAGCCCATGAGTGCAAGTTGACGAACGGAAAGTAAATTGAACGCAAGGGACTCAACAAGCATGACTTTCTCGATCGTTAGATCGTGAGAAATGACAACCTTGCCAAGACCCAATACCTTGGAATGTGAGGCATCACCCCACTCGACATTGGTGGGCATAGATGGTATCTTTTGCACGTCCACCACCAAGTCCTTGCTCCCGCTCATATGATTTGTTGCTCCAGTATCGAGCAACCATGATCCCCCCGGAAGCAAACACCTACAAGATATCAATGCTTGGTTTTAGGTACCCATTGAGTAATGGGTCCTTTGATGTTAGTAACAAGGGTCTTAGGAACCCAAATAGACCATTCAATGTACTCATAAGAAGAACCAACAAATTTAGCATAAACATGCCCATCACTAGCACGGCACAACACATAAGAGGGGTTAAAGTCACCGGCTTTGTTGGGAGAGATGGCTTTGCGCTCTTTGACATCACCACTCTTCGCATTGTTCTTCTTCTCCTTAGGAGCACCCTCTCCCTCGCTCACAAAGGTTTGCTGGAGCGGGGGAGGTCATTTGGTCTTGTTATTCTTCTCCTTGTTCTTCTTGTTCTTGGACTTGGGTGAGAACCCAACTCCCTCCTTGCCCACAACTTCATTTTGATTACTCAAAAGGTCATTTAGGTTCTTCTCGCCTTGTATGCATGACACAAGATCTTTCTCGAGTTGTTCCTTCAACTTGGCATTCTCCTCCACAAGATGCACATGCTCACAACACGACTATGACCTTCCATCTTAGAGATGGTTTCTTCGCGAGCCTCGATCATGCCATTGGCTTCACCAAGTTGTTCCAAGAGAGCAACCAAGTGCTTCTTGGATTTGCCCTTGAGCTTACTCATGAAGGAGTCAAATTCATTTACCTCCTCATTAGACCCCTTACAATCATCAAAGCCATCCGTTGAAGAAGGATTAGGAATAATGGTGGTTTTGATGTTGGGGGTTACCTTGTTCGTGGCCTTAGCCATGAGGCACTTGGCAGTGATGTTCTCGTTAGGTGAATCGAAGAGAGACACCCCGGGAGTTGTGGCAATGGCAACGGATGCCATGGCCATTGCTTCACTATCTTCATCATCATCATCATCCTCACGGTATTCTTCTTAAACCACCAACCCGCGAGTAGGAGTCTTCTTGGTGAAGTTGTTCTTGTTGGGGAAGGACTTGGCCTTGTGTTTTCGGATGAATTTGCCACCATTGTCTTCCCGCTTCTCGTATGGACAATCCACAATGAAATGGCTCACATTGCCACAGTTGAAACAAGTTCTAACTCGTTGCTTGCCCTTGAGGCCACTTGAAATGTTCTAGTTGAAGTTGGGTCGTGTATTCTTCTTGCTCCAAAATTGTCTTGAGGCAAGAGCCATGTGCTCATGATAATCATATTTCATGTCTTCGGGGTTGCTCTCCTCATCTTCTTCTTCTTCCTCTTCTTCCACACTGACCTTGACCTTCAAGGCAAGGTTGGGCTTCTTTGCCCTTTGAGAATGGAGCACCGCATTGTCGGCGGTCTTGTCCAATATGCTCATTGCAACGAACTCATCCAACACTTCACTTGAGGTCATGGAGTGGAAGTCCGGTCTTTGACGAATGACGGAGGACATGGCCTTGTTGTAGGGCATCATGGCCTTGAGGAACTTGCGCTTGATCCAATTGTCATCCGTGTCCTTGCTCCCATGATCTCGGAGTGCGACCGCGAGTTTGGTCACTCGTTGAAAGAGCTCATGAGGTTCTTCATCTTCTCTCATTGCAAACTCATCGGCTTCATATTGCACCACTTCATAGTTGGAGTGTTGAATGCTAGCACTTCCTCGATAGAGAGACACAACACATTTCCATGCGTCTTTAGCCATGGCATGAGGACGAAGATGAGGGAGATCTTCGGGAAGGATTGCATCTTGTATGATGAAGAGAGCACTCTCATTGAATTGATTATCCACGGCTTCTCGAGGGGTGAAGTTGCTTGGGTCATGTGGATAGAAACCTTCTTCTATAATTCTCCAAAGATTAGTATTCACATGTTTCAAATGACACTTGAAATGATAAACCCAAGCATCAAAATCCTCATTTTTCACAATCTTAGGAGGAGGACCGGCAGGATTTAAATGAGTAGTGGGAATCGGTCCACCATAAGTAGGAGGTTCCACATGGGCAAAGATGCCGGAGCCATTTCTACCACTAGTAGAAGGACCTTTTTCACTATTAGCTTCCCCCTTGTCAGAGGTGGCATCCGTCACCTTGTTAGTGGGATCACCCACTTTCATCGGCGAGGTGGATAGTTTAAGTCCTTCTAGGAATTCAGAAAACATGCTTTTAACCTCGGCCGTCATGGAGGTTTTCAATGTGTCTAAAGCCACATTGAATTCCTCACGTGAGACCGAGGTTCCCCCATCGGCCGTAGACGAGATAGGATTCACACCGGAGTGCTCCTCCGCATCGTCGTAGGTATCAACCATACTCTTGGGACGGCAAAGTCCTTAATAAAGAGACGAGGCTCTGATACCAATTGAAAGGACCGATATGGTTGACTAGAGGGGGGGGGGGTGAATAGGCAACTAACAATTTTTAAGTTTTTCTTTAACAATTTAAACCTTGCAACAAAATAGGTTGTCTAGATATGCAACTACGTGGACAACCTATATGATGCAATGACAACTAGCACACAAGCAAGCAATAGATACAACACAAGCAAGCTTGCAAAAGTAATGGCACGAGATAACCAAGAGTGGAGCCGGTGAAGACGAGGATGTGTTACCGAAGTTCCTTCCTTTTAAGGGGAAGTATGTCTCCGTTAGAGCGGTGTGGATGCACAATGCTCCCCAAGAAGCCACTAGGGCCACCGTGATCTCCTCACGCCCTCACAGAATGCGAGATGCCGTGATTCCACTATTGGTTCCCTTGAAGGCGGCGACCGAACCTTTACAAAGAAGATTGGGGCTATCTCCACAACACTTGGAGGCTCCCAACAACACCACGAAGCTTCACCACAATGGAGTATGGCTTCGAGGTGACCTCACCCGTCTAGGGTGCTCAAACACCCAAGAGTAACAAGATCCTCTAGGGATTAGTGGGGGGAATCAAATTTCTCTTGGTGGAAGTGTAGATCGGGGCCTTCTCAACCAATCCCGAGCAAATCAACAAGTTTGATTGGCTAGGGAGAGAGATCGGGCGAAAATGGATCTTGGAGCAACAATGGAGCTTTTGGGGGAAGAAGTAGGTCAACTTTGTGGAAGAAGACACATTTATATAGTGGGGGAAACAATCCAACCATTACCCCCGCAAACAGCCACACACAGAGCGGTACTACCGCTTGGGCAGGGCGGTACTACCGCTAATAAGCGGTACTACTGCTTCCTTCCAGTGGTACTACCGTGTTGACGAGGAATGCAGGGTCCTGGCACCAGAGCGGTACTACCGCGGAAGTATAGGTGGTACTACCGCTTGGAGTGGTACTACCGCTGCTACTGCCGCTACTAGTACTATAAAACCCGACACGAAAAATAACAGTCGAGAATCGAGGCGGTAGAAGCCCGGAACCACTGCGGTACTACGGCCGAAGTTCGCAAGCAGTACTACCGCTCGGGGAGCGGTACTACCGCTTGGGCAGGGCGGTACTACTGCTCGGGGAGCAGTACTACCGCTTGACGAGCTTCGGTGGTACTACCGCTGAGGACTGCGGTACTACCGCTGGGACAGGATAGGCAGGCACAAATTAGGAATGATAGCTCCAATGAAGCGGAAAGAAGCATCGGGTGTGATAAGGATGTGTACTTGTTGATTCCACCCTAGCCTTCCCAAAGAGGATCCCCTCTTGATAGTACGGTGACTCCTACGAAACTAGACCACCAACAAAGAAATGAAGGAGCTACACCGTCTTGAATAAAACACCGAGGGTAAGTAATCATCTCGTGCCAAAGGATGAATCTCTGAAAGAACTCAACGCACACGATTAGTCCGCAAAAGCATTGTCATCAATCACCAAAACATCTTGGGGATAAAAATGCCCTTACAAGTAGTTCACCCTCGGGGCTGAGGGTATGTACTAGTAGCTATGTGTTTGATCTCTCTCTTTCTCTCTCTCTCTCTCTCTCTCTCTCTCTCTCTCTCTCTCTTGTGTTCTCTCTCGTGTTCCCTCTATGGCACGATCTTGATGTATCCCAAGCTTTGCTATTGTAGTTGGATCTTATGATGTTTCTCCCCCTCTACTCTCTTGTGATGAATTGAGTTTCCCCTTTGAAGTTATCTTAGCGGATTGAGTCTTTTATAAGAACACTTGATGTATGTCTTGCCGTGCTTATCTGTGGTGACAATGGGATATCATGGGCTACTTGATGTATGTTTTGGTGACTAACTTGCGGGTTCCGCCCATGAACCTATGCATAGGGGTTGGCACACGTTCTTCACTTTCCTGTAGAAACTTTGGGGCACTCTTTGAAGTACTTTGTGTTGGTTGGATGAATCTGAAATTGTGTGATGCATATCGTATAATCATGCCCACGGATACTTGAGGTGATAATGGAGTATCTAGGTGACATTAGGATTTTGGTGGATTTGTGTCTTAAGGTGTTATTCTAGTACGAACTCTTTAATAGATCGATCCGAAAGAATAACTTTGAGGTGGTTTCGTACCCTACCATAATCTCTACGTTTGTTCTCCGCTATTAGTGGCTTTGGAGTGACTCTTTGTGGCATGTTGAGGGCTTGTTATATGATCTATCTATGTTATTATTGTTGAGAGAACTTGCACTAGTGAAAGTATGAACCCTAGGCCTTGTTTCCTACCATTGCAATACCGTTTGTGCTCACTTTTATCGTTAGTTACCTTGCTGTTTTTATTATTTCAGATTACAAAAACATATATCTACTATATATTTTGCACTTGTATCACCATCTCTTCGCCAAACTAGTGCACCTATACAATATACCATTGTATTGGGTGTGTTGGGGACACAAGAGACTCTTTGTTATTTGGTTGCAGGGTTGTTTGAGAGAGACCATCTTCATCCTACGCCTCCTACGGATTGATAAACCTTAGGTCATCCACTTGAGGGAAATTTGCTACTGTCCTACAAACCTGTGCACTTGCAGGACCAACAACGTCTACAAGAAGAAGGTTGTGTAGTAGACATCAGCAGGACGGAGGTCACCGTGGAGCCAAAGACAACGTCATTGCCAGTGCCTTTGGCAGCCAAAGACCAACTTTAGTGAGGATAACTTGTACTAGATGTTCCCCTTCAAAATGGCCGTTGTTGGCTCCCTTCCCGCTCAATATTTGGAATGAGGACTAGGGCCTCTATAAAGGGAGATAGCCACCACCAAAGAGAGGGATCACTTCATATAGAGCCTAGGGAGATCCACCCAAGCGGAGCAACGCACCAGCCCAAGAGCACCTCTCGTGAGGCTGTTCTTCCACTATACTGTTCATCATCAGCCCTTGAGGAAACCCACAACACCACACACTGGATTAGGGTATTACACCACAACGGTGGCCTGAACCAGTATAAACCTTGTGTCCCTTGTCTTGTTCATCGTGTAGCTTAGATTCTCAGCTAGGCGTTGGGACGTGGATCGGTAGGGGGGAGATCTTCGCGCGCACCCCAGAGTTCGAACCTTAAGGGTTTTACCGGAACCCGATATCCGACATTTGGCACACCAGGTAGGGGTGCGCCGGAGCTCTCTCTTCCGTCGACCCGCTATCCATCAACACCGCACTTCACCCTCATGGCGGACAACACGCCGCCCGCTCCAGCCGCCGACGCTGGCACTGGGGCTAGGGGGCTCTAAGCGTTGGCCCCCGCTGTCGGTGTCAAAACCGGAGGATCTCGGGTAGGGGGTCCCGAACTGTGCGTCTAAGTGGATGGTAACAGGAGACAAGGGACACGATGTTTTTACCCAGGTTCGGGCCCTCTCGATGGAGGTAAAACCCTACTCCTGCTTGATTAATATTGATGATATGGGTAGTACAAGAGTAGATCTACCACGAGATCAGAGAGGCTAAACCCTAGAAGCTAGCCTATGGTATGATTGTTGTTCGTCCTACGGACTAAAACCCTCCGGTTTATATAGACACTGGAGAGGGCTAGGGTTACACAGAGTCGGTTACAATGGGAGGAGATCTACATATCCGTATCACCAAGCTTGCCTTCCATGCCAAGGAAAGTCCCATCCAGACACGGGACGAAGTCTTCAATCTTGTATCTTCATACTCCAGGAGTACGGCCAAAGGTTATATTCTGGTCATCCGGACAACCCCTAATCCAGGACTCCCTTAGTAGCCCCTGAACCAGGCTTCAATGACGACGAGTCCGGCGCGCAGATTGTCTTCGGCATTGCAAGGCGGGTTCCTCCTTCGAATAATTCATAGAAGATTTTGAATACAAGGATAGTGTCCGGATCTGCAAAATAAGTTCCACATACCACCGTAGAGACCGTGTCCCCTTGATTCGAATAATATTTGCACAAATCTAATCTGCCAATGTATTCCACAGCATGACATCATGCTACGGCCAAGCCTTTATTCGAATCGTTTTACTGTCCCACCTCAGCGCGTTTAGCGAGGCAGTTTCCTTGGCACGTCTTGTCGAAGCAGAGACCGTGTCCCCTTATTCCGGGATTGCTCATCAATACGGGTGTGGGTAACCCAACCATGCCATTAATCACGGTGCTTGGGAGATAGGCGAGTTTTACCAGGCTGGTGGGGGCACATAGTTCCGTCTGCCCATATAAGGGGATAAGGATCCACCTTTTCCATCTACGCCTTCTTCCTCCTTCGCTTACCCATTTCCATGCACTCGAGCTCCAGGGCCCAAGTCCGCACTTCCCACCTCAACCTTCTCCAGCCATGTTCGGAGTGGGAGGCAGGTGGATGGCTTCCTACGTCACGGAGGGGCACATCAAAAAGTTGAGGAAAGCCGGATACTTGTCCAACGACATTGCGCACCGACAGTCCGCACTTTCCACCCCCAGGCCCCATGAGAGGGTGGTGTTCCTCCCCCATTTCCTCCGCGGACTGGGCTTCCCACTCCACCCATTGTCCGGGGGCTCATGTTCTACTACGCCTTGGATTTCCATGATCTGGCCCCGAACTTCATCCTCAACATCTCGGCGTTTATCGTCGTGTGCGACGCCTCCCTCCGCATCAAGCCCCACTTCGGCTTATGGCTGAAGACCTTCAATGTAAAGCCGGAGGTAGTGGGCAGCTAGCAAGCGGAGTGTGGAGGCGCCATGGTGGGCAAGATGCCCAACGTCATATGGCTCGAGGGCTCCTTTGTGGAGACCATCAAAGGGTGGCAATCGGGGTGGTTCTACATCACCGAACCGCGTGACCCTGAATGGGCAGCGGTCCCCGAATTCCAATCTGGCATTCCCACACGGCTCACCTCCTGGAAAGAGAAGGGCCTATCGTGGGGTAATTCGGGAGAGCTGACCGGACTCCAAACCTGCGTCCAAAACTTGGTGGACAAGAATGTTAAACTTGTCAACGTAGTCCAGGTCATGCTCCTCCGCCGGATCCTCCCGTGTCAACGACGGGCTTTCAACTTGTGGGAGTTCGACCCGGCCCAGCACCAAACTTTGTCCAGGCTCTTTGACACAACGCACGAGGATGCCTGGAAGGTGCTATTCAAGGGCGCCGAGGTTCCCCCTCCCATTACCGAGGATCACGGATTCTGCGCGAAGCGCCAAGCCAGCGTAGTAAGCTTGTTTTACCCTTTACGGGATACTTGTTTTTCATAGTTTGACTCTATGCGGGATCTAAGCTCCCGTTCCTCTGACAAGACTAGCAAAAGAAGTTCAGACAGATCGACTGTCCGGCTCCTTTGCCCAAAGGCCCAGCAGATGCCGGCTTGGCAAAGCTGCTGGTCCCGTCACCTTACGTGGTGCCGGAGAAGAAGGCCACGGGAACTCGAAAGAGTGCCCGGCGCCCGGTGGTGTCGGATTCATCGTTCGATGACTTCAAAGCGCACTCCTCCCATGAAGAAGAGGAGGAGGAAGAAGAGGCCTCTCCCCCTCCAGCGGGGGGAGGAAAGAAAAGGAAGGCCACCCCCACTAGGGGTGGCGGAGGGTCCAAGAAGGGAAGGACCCTTCCTCCAGACTACTCCACCAACACCGACGACGGCGAAGAGGAGTGGCCATCCAGGGCCAAGCCCCTGGCGAAATCGTAAGTATCCGGATACCAGAATAACTCATGGCATTCCTTTATCGCACAGTATCTTCTAACGCCGAATATAATCATGCAGTCCGCCCAAGGCCCGACTCGACGCTTTGCCGAGCGGCTCCCTGGATTTGTCGAATGTGAATAGTCTTTCACTCCCGACTGCTACCTCCCCTCGCCCTACGGACGATCCGAGGTGGTGTCCCAAAAGGGGCCAAGCCAGGAGGAGGTGGTCCTGGAGGCGCCACAAGGAGACCTCCCGGACTCCAGGCGCAAAGGGGATAAAACCCCAAAGGGCTCTAAGTCTGGCCCTGGGCTGGACACCGCACCGGAACCTTCAGTGGTTCCGGAGTCCGATAGGCGCCCCCCTAGTAAGAAGGGCAACCCTACTATGCCGGTGACCTCTGTCTAACCGGAGGCACCGGATAATTTGTTGGAGGTGCTTAACAGCGCCTCCATCGACGAGGAGCACCGCACTATTATGAGTGCGGTGATCCAGAAGGTTCAGTCCGCCAAGAGCGGGATGACGGAAGCCTGCGCCAGCCTTCTAACAGGCTTTGAGGTATCTATTTAAGATATTTAAAAATATTACCGCATAGACAGTAGCCCCTGATGCTCAGTTTGGTTTTCGGAAAGAAAAGCCAAACTGAGGATCTAAAAAGATATACGAAGGAGTCTAACATAAGTATGTCAATATGGGAATGCAGGTTGCGCTGCTGACCTCTACCGCACTAACTGCGGAGGTCGGTGCATTGAAGCAGAGCC
Source organism: Triticum dicoccoides (assembly GCF_002162155.2). Lineage (NCBI taxonomy): Eukaryota > Viridiplantae > Streptophyta > Magnoliopsida > Poales > Poaceae > Triticum > Triticum dicoccoides. Next base: position 104,068,855 of record NC_041391.1, on the reverse strand, counting down.
TCGAGCGGTCCGAGAACGAGGTCGGCCTTGGCAAGAAGCAGCTCGAGGACAAGGAAGGTAAGTAATACCTTATGTAAGTATATAAAAAGATCTGGTTGCAAATAATGACAGGACCAATGTGAGTATTACAGGGGCCACAACCGAGGTGGCGGCCCTGAAGGAAGCGATGTCCAAGGCCGAAGACAATGCGGCCGTGGAGCGCACTGAGCGAGAAAAGCAGGAGGTGCGGGTGGCGGAGGTGCAGCAAGAGCTCCATGCTCTTGTGAAAAAACACGAGAGATTGGAGCTTGACTCAAAGACTCGAGAGTCCGAGCTTGCCTCGGCCCTTGAGAGCGCCAAATCTGCCAAGGCCGAAGCCCAAAAAGCCCTCCAGGAAATTGAGGCGATGAAGAAGATAGCGGCTACCCGAGTTCGGAGCACGTGAAAGTGAATTACTTGTTACTCACCCGAGTCCGGAGCTCTCCAGTAGCATTCGCAGATCTGCCCCGCAGTGTGTCCGACGCTGCCGCATTCTACCGAGCCTAGAAAGGGAGCTCGACGGAGAAGGTGTTCTGGTCCCAGTATGTTGAGGCCGGACACCCGGTGCCCTTGAGCGACCAGCTGAAGCAGCTGGTCGAGCTCCATAAGGTAGCCGAATAGGCCATGAAGGGCCTTATAGCCCGGCTATGGCCTGGGGAGGTCATGCCTGGGAGCTACTTTGGGCTGGTGAGGCGGCTGGTGGATGCCTGTCCACGGCTTGAAGTCATCAAGCACTCCGTATGCATCGAAGGCGCCCGTAGGGACCTTGCCCGTGTTAAAGTACACTGGGGAAAGATGGATGCTGAGAAGTTGGTGACAGATGGGCCACCGGAGGGGAAGGAGCATCGCAAGCCCGAGATGTATTATGAAGGCGTCCTAAAGGGTGCCTGCCTTGTGGCGGATGAGTGTTCCAAGGATGTAATTTATGAGTAAACTCGCTCATTTTATCCTGTGCGCGGAAAACTTGTTCATATGCGCTAAGCAATGCTTTTTGAATTTAAAATATTACCTTCTGTGCGGCCGTTTATTAAATCTGAGAGATGGCGTGTCGTTGGCTTCTACCCCCATGCCACGAGTGCTGGGGTGTTTGGGATAAACCTGAGCGCTCTTGTTCCTATTCTTGGGTCCTTCGAGGGAGGCGCTCAGCACAACGAACAAGGCAATCGGACTATAATGCTTTATCACTCTCACTTAGCCATAGAATTCTATAATTTTAAATTTCGGTGAAGCCCCTAGTATTCGGAAGACCGAGTTCGGGGCGCTATCTAGGCCTAGGACGGATAAAGCCAGCTCCTCGCTCTAAGCGGCATAAGTCTTTAGGGACTCAAGACCTCTCGAACAGTGATCGCCTCTCGCCCTATCATGACAGTCAGTTTTAGCTTTCTCTACAGAGGTGCTTAACCCAACTCAACTGGGGCACAATCGCAGTAGTTCTCCTAGCGCTACCTTAGCCGATATAACAGAACGTAAGGTACCAAAACATGGGAGCCGGGCAAACCCAACTATTGACCCAAGACATGATTCGGAGCCGATGCATATAATGTTATAAGTTCGGGGTGCCGCACTCGTGAGAGTGTTCGGACTTCTCACACCATATTCTGGGGTGCTTAAGCACCTGGTGTATTGGTCGTACCAAAGTGTACAGTTGCATAATAGACAAGAGCTATGTATTGTTTATTAAAAGGCTGCTGTGAAAGCAGAACGATACAAATAGTGCGATAAGCAAGAGATGGGATTATTTGACATGTCCCCCTCCACGGGCAAGCTGCGAGACCATATGTAAGACAGGTATTTAGCTCGTTATAGAGACCACCTGGACATTCGACGTAGCTTGCTGCCTCCCTGGCTGTTGCATCGTGTGTTCGGCGATTGTACTGCCGGGCAGGCCTTCCGTAGAGTGGATTCCTGAAAGTAAGAAAAAAGAAATGATAAAATCGGGAGCCCCTAGTGCGGTTGAGCCCCATTTTGGGCGTGCCATGGTTGTGCCCCTCCCCTTATGCCCATGGTATTTCCAGAGCGTAATTATGTACGCGTAGTACTGGTTTCGCAATTTCGCGAGGGCTGGGGTTGGGGCCGCACTGCTACGCTTGATCAGAACGTGCCAGACGGTCTTATTGTAGGTTACTTCGGGCGCGCTTGACGGTGTCCGGACGTTTAATAGCCGGACTGGAGAATTTCCTTGAGAGGCTACTTTGTACTTCCGCTGCGAGGGCCGCCATATGCTCCTCCGTTCGGAGAGAGTGTTCGGTGTTTCCATTGACCGTAATGACTGCTCGAGGGCCTGGCATCTTGAGCTTGAGGTATGCATAGTGCGGCACCGCATTGAACTTTGCAAATGCGGTTCGTCCGAGTTGTGCGTGATAGCCACTGCGGAACGGGACTATGTCGAAGATTAACTCCTCGCTTCGGAAATTATCCGGGGATCCGAAAACCACTTCGAGTGTAACTGAGCCTGTACAGTTAGCCTCTACACGTAGTATGACGCCTTTAAAGGTCGTCTTTGTGGGTTTAATCCTTGAGGGATCTATGCCCATTTTTCGCTCTGTATCCTGATAAAGCAGGTTCAGGCTGCTGCCGCCGTCCATAAGGACTCTAGTGAGGTGAAATCTGTTAATGATTGGGTCTAGAACCAATGCGGGAATCTGCCATGGCAGATGCTAGTGGGGTGGTCCCTTCGATCAAAAGTGATCGGGCAGGAGGACCATGGGTTGAACTTTGGGGCGACTAGCTCCAACGCATATACGTCCCTGAGTGCATGCTTCCGCTCCCTTTTGGGGATGTGGGTTGCATATATCATGTTAACCGTCCGCACTTGTGGGGGAAAGCCCTTTTGTCCCCTATTGTTCGGCGGCCGGGGCTCCTCCTCGTCATCCTATGCAGCCCCTTGTCTCTGATTTCGGCACTTAACTTGCCTGCCTGCTTGAACACCCAACAATCCTTGTTGGTGTAATTGGCTGGTTTTTTGGGGGTGCCGTGTATCTGGCATGAGCGATCGAGTATTCGGTCCAAACTAGACGGGCCCGGAGTATTTCTTTTGAATGGATTTTTCCGCTGACCAGGTTTAGAGCCTCTGAATCTGGCATTAAGTGCCGTATCCTGAGCATTGTCGCCGTTAATGCGGCGCTTGTGCTTGTTGCGACGCGACCTGCCATTGCTGTCCTTGGTATCCGAATTACCAGAGCTCTTGGTAATGTTATTACTACGAGCTAGCCAGCTGTCTTCTCCCGCGCAAAAGCGGGTCATGAGTGTTGTGAGGGCTGCCATGGATTTCGGCTTTTCCTGTCCTAGGTGCCGGGCAAGCCATTCATCACGGATGTTATGTTTGAAGGCTGCGAGGGCCTCTGCGTCCGGACAGTCGACTATTTGATTTTTCTTGGTGAGGAACCGTGTCCAGTATTGTCTGGCCAATTCCTCTGGCTTCTGAATTATGTGGCTTATGTCATCGGCGTCTGGTGGTCGCACATAGGTGCCCTGGAAATTGTCGAGGAATGCGGCTTCTAGGTCCTCCTAGCAACCAATTGACTCTGCTGGCAAGCTGCTAAGCCAGTGCCGAGCTGGTCCTTTAAGCTATAGTGGGAGGTTTTTGATAGCGTGTAGATCATCACCGCGGGCCATGTGGATATGAAGGAGATAATCCTCGATCCATACCGCAGGATCTGTTGTGCCATCGTATGATTCGATGTTTACGGGCTTAAAACCCTCGGCAATTTGATGATCCATTACTTCATCTGTGAAGCATAGTGGGTGTGCGGCGCCTCTGTACTGGGCTATATCACGACGTAGCTCAAATGAGCTTTGTTTGCTGTGTTCGGCCTAGCCGTATTTGCCATATCCGGCATGACGGTTGTCGGTGTCAAAACCGGCGGATCTCGGGTAGGGGGTCCCGAACTGTGCCTCTAGGAGGATGGTAACAGGAGACAAGGGACATGATGTTTTTACCCAGGTTCGGGCCCTCTCGATGGAGGTAAAACCCTACTCCTGCTTGATTAATATTGCTGATATGGGTAGTACAAGATTTGATCTACCACGAGATCAGAGAGGCTAAACCCTAGAAGCGAGCCTATGGTATGATTGTTGTTCGTCCTACGGACTAAAACTCTCCGGTTTATATAGACACCGGAGAGGGCTAGGGTTACATAGAGTCGGTTACAATGGGAGGAAATCTTCATATCATATCGCCAAGCTTGCCTTCCACGCCAAGGAAAGTCCTATCCGGACACGAGACGAAGTCTTCAATCTTGTATCTTCATAGTCTGGGAGTCTGGCCAAAGGTCATAGTCCGGCCATCTGGACACCGCCTAATCCAGGACTCCCTCAGTAGCCCTTGAACCAGGCTTCAATGACGACGAGTCCGACGCGCAAATTGTCTTCGGCATTGGAAGGCGGGTTCCTCCTCCGAATACTTCATAGAAGATGTTGAACACAAGGATAGTGTCCGGCTCTGCAAAATAAGTTCCACATACCACCGTAGAGAGAATAATATCTGCACAAATCTAATCTGCTGACGTATTCTGCAGCGTGACATCACGCCACTACCAAGCCTTTATTTGAATCGTTTTACTGTTCCACCTCAGTGCGTTTAGCGAGGCGGTTTCCTTGGCACGTCTTGTCAAAGTAGAGATCGTGTCCCCTTATTCTGGGATTCTCATCAATACGAGCGTGGGTAACCCAACTGTGCCTTTGGTACGACTCCCTGATTGAAAGCGAGTCCCAAACGGTTACGAGGAGGGCTCTTGGTATTCAACCTCTTTATAAAGAGACCAAGGCTCGACTCCTTTCTTTTCAATTCAACCGAATCCGCCCCTCGCCTCGAGTTCCAACACCCAAAGCTCCAGTTTTAGGCACTTCAGACCTTCGATGATGTCCGGCTCTGACCTTCAAGGCCGGTGGATGCCATCCTCTGTTACAAAAGAAGACGTGCAAAAACTGACCGGCGAAATCTCACATAGGCTGCCAAAGGTAACTAACCGGCGAAATCTCGCATAGGCTGCCTGCTCAAGGGCAGGCCATTCCCACTCCCCAGCCCGGTGAGAGCTTGGTGTTCGCATCTCACTTCCTTCGGGGGCTAGGCTTCCCGATTGATCCCTTCGTGAGGGGGCTTATGTTTTATTATGGGCTGGAATTTCACGACTTAGCTCCGGAGTCCATCCTCCAAATCTCATCGTTCATTGTCGTGTGTGAGGCCTTCCTCCATATTACTCCTCACTTCGGATTGTGGCTTAGAACCTTCAAGGTAGAACCGAAGATGATCGAGGGGCAGCACGCTGAGTGCGGAGGAGCTATCATAAGCAAGATGGCCGGCGCTCCATGGCCCGAGGGCTCTTTCCAAGAGGAGTTCAGCTTATGGCAACGAGACTGGTTTTACATCACAGCCCCCAGGGGCACCACATGGGTGGCGCCACCTGCTTTTCGCTCGGGTCCCCCACCACGGCTAGCGTCATGGGTCAATGAAGGGCTTATCTGGGGGCCTTCCAAAGACGTGCCCTTGCTGCAGGGCCGCATTCGAGATCTCCTAGAAAGAGATATCAACTTGACCTAGTGGCGCAAGTTATGCTGATTCGCCGCATGCTGCCCTGCAAACGTCGCCCTCTCCGCCTATGGGAATTTAATCCGAAGGGACCGCGAGTCCTCCAACACTTTATGGGCACGACGCCCATGAAGATGTACCAATTGTTCTTCGGATCACAAGCAAGGTGTCCGGACTTGTCCGAGGACGCAGGTCTGAGCTGCAATCGCCCGGATGCCCAAGTAAGTAGCCCCGTATTTGGACACGCCATCCGTATTTTTATCATAAAATTGCCCTTAACAGAGCTATCCTTTGAACAGGAGTGGATAGCGAAAGCAAAGCTTATCAGGTGTCCAGCCCCCCTGCCTGAGACCACGCCGGATCCCGTGTTAACCAGGATGCTGGAGATTGCGCCTTTGGCAGAAGGCAAACAGGGGAACCAAGGAGCTACCGCCTCCGCGAAGGAGGCTGTCAGAAAGGGAGGAATCGAGAATTCGCTAAACCAGGGGAAAAAAGGACTACCTCTGAAGACCCGGAGGGGATGGCCTCAAAACGGGGGAAGAAATCTTCGCCAGAGGATCCGGCGCTGGAGAATGCCCCGGCCACATTATGCTCCCAAGGGGATCAGCTCTCCACCGAGTCGTAAGTACAGAGAGGGGTTCCAAAATGAGTGACATCCCCGTTTTATTTCTAAGGAAGATAACCGAAATATTACCTTGCAGTTCGGATCTCAACCCTTCTCAGCAGAGCTCATCCTCAAGGGATCTTCGTCCGGAGATGATGGAGAGCGAAACGCCTCCCCTAGTTGCACCGTCTTACGAGGCAGGCAACCCTGAGGTGTTGTCTCGAAGGGTTTTTCCAAGTCCGGACCCTGAAAAAGGTCGTCAGGCTAGTCCGGCACCCTCTGGTGCGCGGTCGGAGGGGCTAAAGGATCTGCTCGGGCGAGCATCTATCTCAGAACAACACCGTATGTTGATGAACACGGTGATTGGAAGGATTTCATCCGCGGAAAGTGGATTGTACATGGCCGCCAGGAGTTTACTGACAGGCTTTGAGGTACGTGAAAAGGTGTACCTTTTGGTAGAGCCGCATATATAAAATGCTCCCTTTATAAATAGAAGCCCCTGAGAATCTGTGTGTTGTCAAAAATGACGGCGCACAGAGGATCATAACCCCAGGTATAATATGTCACCTTTTCTATGAAGGTGGCGAGGCGTTCGGTGGCTAGCCAGACTAACGAATCTGCCGAGCTAAAGCGGCAACTTGACATAGCAGATGCCAACATCGGGCTTGTAAATAAGCGGCTAGACGAGGCACAAGGTATGTTCCAAAGACATCTGATAAGAGGAGCTCGATGCTCGTGCCTTATAAGATATGTGCTTAATGTAGATGGTGCTGCTGCGGTGGAGAACCTTCGGGTGGAACTTGCCCGAGCCAAGGAGCAAGCAAGAAAAAGTGATGCGACTGCCGTTAAAGTGGCTGAAGAGCTAAAAGCCGAACAGACTGCTCACTGCCAGAGCAAGAAGGTAATAGCCGAGATGGCTATAAAATTGAAGGATGCTACCGACCGCTATAAATTTCTTGAACAAGAAGATAGGGCGGCTCAGAAGGACCTTGAAAAGATCACTGCCCAGGCCAAGCATACACGCTTTGCAATGAGAGTTATGAAGGAGGAGCTACGTCAGGCCGGAGATATCATGGCTGGAAAGCCCTATATGCTGTAGATGAAGTTCGGGGATCCTAAGTATGCTCCGTTAGACCGGCAGTGGAGTGCGGAGAACACTTATCTGGATTTGGCAGCGAGTGCGGCAGACGCGACTGAACACTTCCGGGGTCGAGGTGACCATGAATTGGAAGAACTTTTTTGGTCGCAGTTCCACAATCCAGAACGCCCACTTTCGGTATCCGACCGTTTGGCCGCCTGGGCGGAGCAGAACAGGTTATCCGGACTCGCCATGAGGTATGTTGCGAGTCGTTTGTGGCCGGAAGAGCCAGAGCCGAAGAGTTATTTTAGCTTGGTGCAGCAGTTCCTTGGTTCGGTGCCGCATGTTGATGCAATGAAGAGGTTGGCGTGCATAGAGGGTGCACAGATGGCTCTTGCCCGTGTCAAAACATACTGGGCAGATATAAAGGCCAGTGTTGTTGCATCCCGGGATTTGGACGAAAGCCGAGTACCTGCCAAGCACTACTTTGAGGAAGTTCTTCAGGGCGCTCGTTTAATAGAAGCGCAGTGCTTGAAGGATGTTGTGTTCGAATAGCATATGCTATTGTAAAACAAATATTTTGATAGAATATAAAAGCTTTTTATACTTGTGCTTGCAAGAATTATAATGCCTCCTGTGCGGCCGTTAATGTATATGTGTATATAACCTGAAAGATGGCAGTCGTTGGCTTCAGCCCCCACGCATATAATGTGGGGGTGTTCATGAAAAGGCGCCTTTTCACACTTAATCCAACGTCTTGGTCCTATAAAGGAGGTGATAGCGCAACGAACTAGGCAACCGGACTATAATGCTTTATCACTTTCACTTGGCCATAGGATTTTGACAGTGGGGCTACTGAATAGCCCCTAGGGGCACCGCGCTCGCCCGAATTCGGAGCGCATGTGTGCCTGACCGGGAAGAGGACCTTCATTAATGCAGAGGAATCCTAAAGATTCCGAAAGTCATCGAGTGGTTGACCAGTCTCTCGCTATATCATGACAGTCAGTTTTCGACTTTCTCTACTGAGGTGCTCGCCTGGCCGAACCGGGGCACAATCGCAGTAGATCTCCTGGTGCCGCCTTATACGATAGAGCGGAACGTAAGGCAGCAAAACACAGGAGCCGGGCAAACCCAACATTTGACCAAAGACATGATTCAGAGCTGATGCATATAAGGCCAAACTCGCGACGCCGAACACTCCCTAAGGTATTCGGTCTTTATGAAAATGGGCCGAACAAAAGACCTTGGTAAGAAGCCCCTGGTGCCTAGGAACGCCAGAATCCTCCGCGGTTATAGCGAAAACCGGGGGATGTTATCAACAAGAGACAGTAAAAAAGGTTTACGCAAGGTCTTAATCTGAAAAGAATCCTTAAAATGGGTCCCTACTGCACGTCTGTGCCCGTATCTCCGTTGTGCCATATCCTGTACGGGCGTAGCACGGTGTTCGTCTGCGAAAGAGAGGAACTTAGTGAAAAATAATCATGCGAGAAATCTATATTAAAATAAACAAAATATAATACAGAGACATGAGTAAAATTGAGCCGTATTGTCTCCTGGTGTAGACACACGGAGCCCCTTGTATAGGGTTATGCGGCTATTAAGCCTTTATATGTTTACGCCGGACTCGTCGAGCCCTGTTCGGGATAGTAGGGATGGATTAGTGTGCGGTTGTCAAGGCGGCCGCACCATTACCCATACTTCGGGGATCAATTGATATTTCCCTTTAATGAGATGATGCCTCGTGGACTGGGCATTTTGAGTGTAAGGGATGCATAATGCAGTATTGCGTTAAAGCGGGCGAAAGCTTCGCGTCCCAGTAGCGCTTGATAGCGACTTATGAATGGGGCGATGTGAAAGGTTAGCTTTTCGCTTCGGAAGTTGTCAGGTGAGTCGAACATGACTTCTAACGAAAGGGAACCCATACTTTTGGTATCTGGGCCCGGCGTGACTCCTTGAAAGGAAGTGTTGCCATGGCGAATTATTGCTGGGTTTACCCCCAGTTTGCGGATTGTGTCCTGATATAACAGATTTAGGTCACCGCCGCCGTCCATTAGGACTTGTGTAAATTGGAGTCCGTCAATAATCGGATCCAAGACCAAGGCAGTCTAGCCTGTGTTCCGGATACCTCTGGAGTAATCCTGATGATCGAAGGTGATTGGCTGTAACAACCAGTGGCGGGGCTCCTCTGGGACAGGCTGTATGGCACGTATCTTCGCAGGCGCCATTCTGTTTTTCCCTTTTGTCACCTGAAGTGAATTTACTGTTTTGACTTCTTGTGGGAACTTCTTTTGTTCTCCGGTGTTCTACTTGTGGGGTGCGTCGTCATCCTTGCTTGGTGTGTCGAGCCCCTGATGTTCGGCATTGAGTTTGCCGGACTGCTTGAAGACAAAACAATCTCCGTGGTGTGGTTTGCAGGTCTCCCGGGAGTACTGTGGATTTGACATATTTTGTCCAAGATTTTGTTGAGGTTAGATAGCTCATCCCTGTCATCTTTGGGGGGCGGCTTTTTCTGATTTTGCCGAGAGCTTTTGAATCCGGCATTGACTGTCGTGCTCATCGGGCTGTTATCCTTGATCTAGCGCTGTTCTTTGTTATGGCGTGGTTTCCCGTTTCCATCTCTGAGTTCGGATGTACTTGGGTCGCTGGTGCTGCTTCTTGCCAACCAGCTATCCTCTCCTACGCAAAAGCGGGTCATGAGGCTTGTTAATGCGGCCATTGTTCTTGGCTTTTCTTGGCCGAGGTGTCTGGCGAGCCATTCGTCTTGGACGCTATGTTTGAAAGCTGCTAGGGCTTCGGCGTCCAGACAGTCGACTATCTGATTCTTTTTAGTAAGAAATCTGTTCCAGAGTTTCCGGGCTGACTCTCTGGGTTGTTGAGTTATATGACTCAGATCGTCTGCATCCGAAGGTCGGACATAGGTCCCTTGAAAATTTGCCCGGAAAGCATCCTCGAGCTCTTCCCAACTTCCCATGGTGTTTTCGGGAAGGCTTTTAAGCCAATGCCGGGCTGGCCCTTTGAGCTTAAGGGGTAATTATTTTATGGCGTGAAGGCCATCTCTTCTGTCCATGTGTATGTGGAGGATATAATCCTCGATCCAGACTCCAGGGTCTGTTGTTCCGTCGTATGCTTCTATGTTTACGGGCTTGAATCCCGCTGGAAATTCATGATCCAGTACCTCACCGGTGAAACATAGGGGATGTGCGGTGCCCCTGTATGTAGGTGTGCCGCGATGTTCGGATATTTTTTGCGTTGCATTGCTCACTGCAGCTTGCTTTCTTGGCCCATAGATGGATCTGGTTGGACCGGTTTTTTGATGCGAATCCTTGGGCGGATCGCGTGCCGTATTGAGTGCGGCGCCCTTTGTCGCTTGAGTTCGATCATGGGGTCGTCTATCCGACCTGGCGGCTTCCTTGTTTTTTGACTGTGGGGGCTCTAAGGCCTCTTCATCAAATTCCGGTAGTAATTTCCGCTTCGGATAGCTCTTTGTGTGATGACTGTTGCCGTACTTGTGTGCGGTATTGAGTACTTTGCCCCATCTGATTCTGAGTGCATCTTCCGCTATTTTGAGCTTCCACTTATGCTTTTTCAGGCTACGCGCAGTGGCGACGAGCCTTTGGTGGAGGTTCTAGTGCTCCAGTGACTTGTCCGGCGTGAGGTCATCCGGACTATTATCTTTGCCGGGGACGGATTGTTCGGTTTGTCCGCCCTATTTGTACGGTTGCTCGATGGCATGTTCGTCTTCCGTTGATTCGCCCTGTTCTATGGCTAGGTCTCTATCGAGGTGGGGCTTGGCGCGGCGCTTACGCTGCCGCTTTGATTGTTTTTTGAGGGAACGATCCCTGGTTGCGCCCTTTTGATCCTCGTCATTGCTTCTTTTAGGTGTGTCCACCATGTATATGTCATATGACGGGGTGGCTTTCCATTGCCCTATAGGTGCTGGTTCTTGGTCGTCTCCTTCATCGGCGTCTATACCGTCGATGTCTTTGGAGTCGAAGTCGAGCATGTCGGTTAGATCGTCGACAGTGGCTACAAAGTGGGTGGTGGGTGGGTTTCGAATTTCTTCGTTTTCCGCATCCCAACCATGCTTACCATAGTCTGGCCAGGGCTCTCCTGACAAAGAGAGAGACTTTAGTGAATTCAGGATATCGCCAAAGGGCGAGTGCTGAAAGACGTCCGCGGCGGTGAACTCCATGATCGGAGCCCAATCGGGTTCGATCGGAAGGGGTGCGGAAGATTCAGAGTCCGGAATGGAGTCCGACACCTTGGATTCACAAGCCTCGCAAAGGAATAGGCTGGTATTCGGCTCTATCGCCGTAGAGATTGCGGCTCCTTGGGCGGCGTCCAACCGTCCATCCCCGACTGGCGCAGTCGGCTCCGAGCTGATGGTCGGAGCGGACACCTGAGCGGCGCTCTGGGCGCTGTCCGGCGGCAGAGCTGGATCATGCCCATCGTGACAGTGTGGCCCGCTCGGCCATGGCTTGAGTCCGTCGAAGATCAAGCCCCCGCGGATGTCGGCCGTGTAGTTTAAGCTTCCAAACCTGACCTGATGGCCAGGGGCGTAGCTTTTGATCTGCTCCAGATGGCCACGCGAATTGGCCCACAGTGCGAAGCCGCCGAATACGAAGATCTGTCCGGGGAGAAAAGTCTCACCCTGGACCGCGTCGTGGTTGATGATCGAAGAAGCCATCGGGCCTAAAGGTGACGACACAGAGGAATTCTTAATGAAAGCACCAATGTCAGTGTCAAAACCGGCGGATCTCGGGTAGGGGGTCCCGAACTGTGCGTCTAGGCGGATGGTAACAGGAGACAAGGGACACGATGTTTTTACCCAGGTTCGGGCCCTCTCGATGGAGGTAAAACCCTACTCCTGCTTGATTAATATTGATGATATGGGTAGTACAAGAGTTGATCTACCACGAGATCTGAGAGGCTAAACCCTAGAAGCTAGCCTATGGTATGATTGTTGTTCGTCCTACGGACTAAAACTCTCCGGTTTATATAGACACCGGAGAGGTCTAGGGTTACATAGAGTCAGTTACAATGGGAGGAGATCTTCATATCATATCGCCAAGCTTGCCTTCCATGCCAAGGAAAGTCCTATCCAGACACGAGACAAAGTCTTCAATCTTGTATCTTCATAGTCCGGGAGTCCGGCCAAAGGTCATAGTTCGGCCATCCGGACACCCCCTAATCTAGGACTCCCTCAACGGTTATCGTCACGTGTCGTGGGGCGCCCACGCGATCCGTAGATCGATCTTGTTTGCCTTGCCCTGTCCTCCAATATGTCTCGTAGGTCTGGCGCATTTCCCCGTGCCTTGGTATTTTTTGAGCGACGCCGGGGTGCGGCTTGAGTGGATGGCCGAGAGGCCTCTCTGTCGCGGCCACGAGGTTGTCGGTCGGCCGCGTCGTGCGCTGGTAATGTAGGTTTAGGTGCTTCCTCCTCTAATCGGGGTAGCAACCTGCGCTTTGGGTAGCTCTTGGAGGGGCGTTCGAGTTCATACTCTTCGGCCGCAAGGACTTCAGTCCATCTGTCGGCCAGCAAGTCTTGGTCAGCTCTAAGCTGCTGCTGTTTTTTCTTGAGGCTGCTCGCCGTGTCCAGAAGCCTGTGTTTGAAACGCTCTTGTTCGACGGGATCCTCAGGCACGAGAAATTCGTCGTCGTCGAGGCTTGCCTCGTCTTCGGAGGGAGGCATGTAATTATCGTCCTCTACCTCTTTGTCTGCCACTCTCTCATGAGGGATGGCTTCTCCATCCTCCTGTGCTGAATCCTGCTGGAGGGGGTTGTCTCCGGCACTGTCCGGGGTGTTATTATCTCCCGTGCTGGAATCGCTGTTTTTGTGTTGGCAGGATTTAGAGCGGTGCCGCTGACGCCGGCGCTTAGGCTGCTTCTTGGATGGGTCATCCTCTGTTGTTCCATCGCCATTCCCTTCTTTTGGGGTGTCCACCATGTATATGTCGTATGACGAGGTGGCCTTCCAGTGCCCTATAGGCGCTGGTTCTTGGTCGTCTCCTGCATCGGCATCCACACCGTCGATGTCTTTGGAGTCAAAGTCGAGCATGTCGGTTAAATCATCGACAGTGGCTACGAAGTGGGTGGTGGGTGGGCTTTGAATTTCTTCGTCATCCGTATCCCAACCGTGCTGACCATAGTCCGGCCAGGGCTCTCCTGATAAAGAGAGAGACTTTAGTGAATTCAGAATGTCGCTGAAGGGCGAGTGCTGAAAGATGTCCGCGGCGGCGAACTCCATGATCGGCACCCAATCGGGTTCGATCGGCAGGGGCGCGGAAGGTTCGGAGTCCGGAGAGGAGTCTGGCACCTTGGAGTCACGAGCTTCGCAAAGGACAAGGCTGGTGTTCGGCTCGATCGCCGTAGAGATTGCAGCCCCCGAGGCGGTGTCCAGCCACCCGTCCTCGATTGGCGCAGTCGGCTCCGAGATAAGGGTCGGAGCGGACACTGGGGCGGCCTCCTGGGCACTGTTTGGCGGCAGAGCTAGATCATGCCCGTCGTGACCGTGCGGCACGCTCGGCTATGGCTCGAACCCGTCGAAGATCAAGTCTCCGTGGATGTCAGCCGTGTAGTTCAAACTTCCAAATCTGACCTGATGGACAGGGGCGTAGCTTTTGATCTGCTCCAGATGGCCAAGCGAATTGGCCCGTAGTGCAAAGCCGCCGAATACGAAGATCTGCCCAGGGAGAAAAGTCTCACCCTGGACCGCATCGTTGTTGATGATCGGGGGAGCCATCAGGCCTAAAGATGACGACACAGAGGAACTCTCAATGAAAGCACCAATGTCGGTGTCAAAACCGGCGGATCTCGGGTAGGGGTTCCCGAACTGTGCGCCTAGGCGGATGGTAACAGGAGAGAAGGGACACGATGTTTTTACCCAGGTTCGGGCCCTCTCGATGGAGGTAAAACCTTACTCCTCCTTGATTAATATTGATGATATGGGTAGTACATAGGATTTTCACTAGGGAGATCCAATCTTCTTGGCTGCCGCCCCCTAGGGGAAACCCTAGGGAGCCTCCCCCTCTCCCCTTTCCCCTATATATAGTGGAGGGGTGGGAGGGCAGCCACACCTCTTCCCTGGCGCAGCCCTCTCCCTCCTCCAACACCTCCTCCTCCTCCGTAGTGCTTGGCAAAGCCCTGCTGGAGAACCACGAGCTCCACCACCACCACACCGTCGTGCTGTTGGAGTTCTCCCTCAACTTCTCCTCTCCCCTTGCTGGATCAAGAAGGAGGAGACGTTCCCGGGCTGTACGTGTGTTGAACGCGGAGGCACCGTTGTTCGGTGCGTAGATCGGATTCGACCTCGATCTGAATCGCTTCGTGTATGGCTCCACCGACCGCGTTCTTGTAATGCTTCCGCATCACGATCTTCAAGGGTATGAAGATACACTCATCCTCTCCCTCTCTTGTTGCTAGAATCTCCATAGATTGATCTTGGTGATGCATAGAAGATTTTGAATTATTGCTACGTTCCCCAACATTGACATCCTTATCGACCGGATTTACACTGCTGTCGATAGGGGTAGACTAGTAACTTCAATCAGACGTGACACGACGACCTCTGAGCCTATTCAGACACGGTGGGCGCCAAACGTGGGCAGCAAACACATTTGATTCAAGCTCGTCCGAAAGACATGTGTCTCTTCCTCCATTTCCCCATTCATACACGGTGGGCGGAAAAACAAACTCTCCTCGTCCGAAATCGATGTACGCTAATATTTTAAATAGGGGAAGATGTGTAACTTCCCTCAGACGTGACACAACCGGCCTACTTGTCAGCCCCGTTCATACACCATGGGCGCCAACCGTGGGCGGAAAAACACCCTCTCCTCGCCCCTTATAGTTACAGGCAAATATTTGGGAGATGCGAGATTACCGTCCTATCCCCAACCGACGTGATGTCCGAAATTTTAAATGGGGGATAAGTTCTCAACTTTCCCACATTTCAGAGAAGCGCGTCCCAATGTTTGAGATCCCCCCTCCCCTCCATTTCCCCATTCATACACTATCGGCAGCACGACAACCTCCGCACTGCGGCCAGCCTCCTCCGTCCGCCACCCCATCCTCCACCTTGCCGGAGCCTCTACCCCTACCCCGTCGTCCACTTCAAGAGATGGACGTCTCTCATCCATGGCGCTGGACCAGGATCCTTTTATCGCCTCCTCTCGCTTCATCAGCACCGTCATCCACCTTGTCGTTGCCGCTCCTACGACCGCCTCGTCCACGGCAACAGGATATATCTCCCGACCCAGTCGTCTGTCGTCTAAAGTCTTCTTCCCTGCCGCCGACAACCATCGCACCCGCAGCACCCTCAATGTATCAGCATAGGCCTGCACGGCGTCGCGAGAGAGGTGGTACTCTTCCATATGTGCTTAAGTTATTGATCTCACCTGGAAAAGAGATCGTAATTTGTTTACTATACTTTTCTTGTCCGTAGCAAATTGTAGTGGCTAGTTGAAAGCAAACATTGGTTCCAAAGTAGCTTTGTCCGGTTATCACCTTCAGATCCGCCATGGCACGAGCACTATACTCGTAAAGCTTATGGTTTCCCCCCTTTATATTCACTACCATCATCGTAGGTGCTTCGTGTCGTGCTAGCACTGCTTCTCAAGACCTCAACCCAAAGCTTACGTGTTGAAATACGAATCTGATATGATGCTCATATCACTAAAACAGAGAACGTTTAATTGGTCACCTAATGTTCCTATATTCATTTCAAAAAGCATGTGCGCCACCCACTGGTCCAGCTAGTTCCACTTTCCTGATTTTTCTCTTGATGCTTAGGGTTTTCCCCTTTTATGTACTCTACTATGATCTACGTAGGTGCTTTCTGTCGTACTAGCATTACTCCACCCTTCAAGCTAAACAACACAACACTCAGAATTTGAAAGCTTAGTTGCGCAAATATGATTGTGATATGATACTGATATTAGTTAACCAACACATTTAATTGGTTAGCTAAAGGTCCCACTTGAGTTTCCAAATGCATGTTGCGACATATAGAGAGACAACATAATTGCATTTCTTTGTCACTTGTTGACCGTACTTTCTTGTCCATACCAAATCTTAGTTGTTATTTCAAAGCAAACATCGGTTGCTAACTACCCTTTGCGCGGTTTGTAGCTTCAGATCTGCCATCCCACTGCCACGGTCAACATTGTACTCATCATGCTTATGGTTTCCCCATTTTATGATGGCCACAATCAGCCTACGTGGTTCGTGTCCTAATAGCACTGCTCCACACATCGAGCTAAACAAGCTTAGTTGTACAAATTCATATATGATATTAT
Source organism: Triticum dicoccoides (assembly GCF_002162155.2). Lineage (NCBI taxonomy): Eukaryota > Viridiplantae > Streptophyta > Magnoliopsida > Poales > Poaceae > Triticum > Triticum dicoccoides. Next base: position 104,052,332 of record NC_041391.1, on the reverse strand, counting down.
TGCTGATATTAGTAAAACTGAGAGATGTTTAATTGGTTAGCTAAATGTTCCTACGTTAGTTTCGAAATGCATGTGAGCCACACATATGGAGAGACCAGAAAGAATAGTATTTCTCTGTGCGCTCTGGATCATCATGGGTGTCCAACCGACATTGTATTGAAAGACTTGTAATATCTTCAATCTGCTTGCTCTTCTGCTCTTCTTCAAGATGATACTCTTCTCTTGCGGTAGACTAGTTAGGGCGAGTTATTCTCCCTTAGTATATTTTGAATCTGTCAGGTCAGGTCGACTTGTTCTTCTTTACTATATGTTGAAGCTGTCATCTGTGAAGTGTCATCACTTTTGGAGCTCTCATATTTTGAGTAGTAGGCCACATTATATTAATGCACACAACAAATTACAGCATGCATGGCATCTCTTAAAAGAATTGCAGAGATATCACAAAGGGGTTTACAGGGAGGCAGTATTGGATTACAATCACTTTTGCATTACAAAGGAAATCTCACTTGTTTTTATGTTTTCATGCATGTCAGATATTGATCATTATGAAAGTGAATATGAGAATGGACGCACGAGAGGAATATTGCGGAACAATCCACTGGCTAACAAACTAGGCATGGTGGAGGATGGCCTATCTTATTCACCCATCAAGGTGCTTGCTCTAGCTTTGCAAAGTTGTATTGTCCGCACATATTTTGCATCTAACCTCTTGCATTACTTCTACTTTGTTACACCATCTGCTTAGTTTAAGCATCATATATGAGTATATGCCATACCTATCCATTTTTTGTACCTATTCCATGTGTCGTCACACTGTGTTTTTCTAGTCAAATGTTGTTCTTTCGTAATAGATGTCCAAAAGGAAGAGGGTGAGTGCTGATCCTCAAGGAGTACAAACTAGGTGTTTGGAAAAGGTAGTGATACCTATTAAATCACATAGATCAGTAGCCACAGAAAAGTCAGGCCCAACTATACCACACTTTACCCCTACTCCAGTGGCCAAACCCCTATTAGAACTGCTAGGAGCCCAACGTTAGGTACTGTCTATGATATCAATTCAAAATTTGAACTCCTAAATTTCTGCTTGTGCCTTACCTTCTCTCTTGTATGAAAACTAATTTCAGATGAATCTCCTTGCTCAAAGGATCATATGATCTCAAAACAATATTGGGCTCTGCATTGCTCTTGTTAGTACCTCTCTCCCTTTTGCCTTGTAACACTGTACTTAATTAATTGCTATGTGATTATGTATCATCAGTCTGCACCTGGGCTTCATTATCCTCTGTTTCTTCCAATATTATTTGATCTATACTTACTCCTTGCAAAATGTAGAATAATAGCAATGCTTATAACGAATTTTCTTTGGGGAATTAATTGAATTATCCTTCCATCAACATGGAGAAGGGCTTTGTCCAGCCCGTGTTAACATGTAATGTAAGTTCATCCTTCTCAAGCCTTCAAACTTTGTTCTAGTATAGATTTGTATAGGCATCATTTCCTCCACTGTTGTTTGCTTTGTTGTTTACATCTGATTGGATATTTGCAACAACTACCAGTTTCAAATTGCCGTTTTAAAAACATGTTCCTTATGCAGAACAGATCCATTTATTTGCTTATATAATTGTGAAACCTGTTACGTGTCTCCTTGTTTCTCTTTCAGAGTCGTATCTCTAACACCAGGCAGAACTTTAGGGAAGATAGTGAGCCAAACCATCTTGAGGACAGCCAGATGACCCCAAGGTCCTGTCTTGATAAAGACAATGAGTTGAAGCTACTCACCAGCAGGTGTGAGACAACCTCTGTGCAGTCGCTGCCTCAATCAGTCCGACTTCTTCAGTCTCAACTTAAAGCGGAAAGGCTTGCTGCAGCTCAGCTCCGACTTGAAGTCAAAGATGCAATGAAGATGTCAGAGGACTGCCGTGCGCACCATCATGCCATACATCTAGTGTTGATGCATCTATCATTGACGCAACTGAGGTCTACTCAGCTTCTTCGGCTGTTTGGGGGGACCGACCTAGCGAGGCCTAGTGCCTTCTGAAGTGCTCTCAGTTTTGTATATTCTTCTGTCGGCACGTTTATTTGCACTGGTGGCGAACTTTGATGCCCAGTGGATGTAATATGTGTGATAGTCGTGATAGCCTAGCATAAGTTGCTTGCTTATTTATTTCCTTGTTGTCTTGTTTATTTGTTTGCTTGTAGTCATTGTAGTTCTTTTTCTGCAGTTTGCTAGTGGCCGCAATAACCTATTTTTTAAACTAGGCCACAATAACCATGGGCTAATATTTTCTATATTGACACTAGGCCTCCTACGGGCTATAGAAACAGTGGGCCTTCTACGGGTCGTAGAAACAATGGGCCCTCTACGGGCCGTAGAAACAGTGGGCCTTCTACGGGCCATAGAAACAATGGTCCTTCTATGGGCCGTAGAAACAATGGGCCTTTATAGGTCGTATCAGCAATGGGCCTTATACGGGCCGTATGATCGATTGGCAAAACATGGGCAATAACAGGCCGCATTATGGCCATAAACGGGCTAGAGTTGGAATCGTCATTCATGGGCCAAAACATAACGGGCCATCGTTAATATGCCGTATTTGATGACGCTATGAAAACGGCCCAATGTATTAACAGACCACAACTGGGCCGACTGTAACCACATGCTGAATTTGGCCCACAAGCAGAAAATGACAGTAACGGGCCGTAAGTAAACGAATGCTGGAAATGATCCCAAGAATAAATGGGCTCTTAGAAGGCCGAAAGATAACCTGGGCTGGAAATGGCCTAATGGAATAACGTGCCGTTAATGGGTATAAAGTGATACACTGTTCATTACGGGCCAGTTTCACTACGGGTCGTTAATGGGTGTAAAGTGACACACTGTTCATTGCAGGCCAGTTTCACCGCGGGCTGTTAATGGGCCAAGAGTTACAAAGGGCCTCATATGGGCCGAAAGACGTCATGGGCCATACATGGGCGAGAAGTGAAAACGGGCTGGAATCATATTGGATGGCCCAGATGACGCTACTGGGCCTAATTCAGATAGGGCATAACGGGCCTTGGGTTAGCGGGCTGTAAATGGGCTATATGCGAACAGGCCGTTAACAGGCTTTCCATGGGCCGGCCCACCACCTTTTGACCAAGTCAAATGGGCTGGCCTTTTCACAGGAATGGGCCTCTGTTGGTCCGTGCCACGTGCCGACGTATCATAGGCGCCTTCTGTCACTACAAAAAAAAGACACATCCATGACATTTTGGGCCGAACGGAATTTTTTTCTATCATACATATGACTCTTCTATGACGATAATTTTGACAAAACCCGATATCATCATAGATGTGGTGGGCTCCTACTTCTATGACAAAAAATGACAAAAAATGGGCTTTTCGTCTTGGGCGGGTCGGAGACGCAGCTGCATGACATTCTTTGGGCCGTCCATGATGGAAAAAACCGTGGTAGAAGCGAGGGGGGGTTTCAGGGAGTTGCTGGCTACGGTGGGAGGTCGGGGGCGGAGCGATGCGCGTTTCTATCGTACACGTACGTGCGTGTGTGCGAGGCGTTGGCTCTAACTGAACCCGAGGGAGGCGTTGGGCTCTTACTGAACCCGAGCGATTGCATTGCAGGCTATGCGTTACTGAACCCGAGCGATTGACCGATGGCTATTAACTGAACCCGATCAAGCGATTCCTTCG
>NC_041391.1:104037701-104048404 GCF_002162155.2 Triticum dicoccoides | reverse complement strand
CCGTGCTGTGGAGGGCTGGATGAACAGTAGATGGTGGAGGGGTGGCCGTGGAGGGGTGGTTGAACTGGACCCTGTGGTGTGAAGGGCTGGATGAACAGTAGACGGTGGAGGGCTGGATGAACAGTAGATGGTGGAGGGGTGGTTGAACAGTAGACGGTGGAGTAGCATGCGGTGGAGGCTGGATGAACAGGAGCCCGTGGAGGCTGGAGGAGGTCGACGGTAGCCCGTGGAGGCTGGAGGAGGTCGACAGTGGAGATGAACAGTATCACGTGGAGTCCCATTTTGCGGTACGCCACACCCCTCCCGATGAACAGGACCCCCGTTTCGACCGTAGCGCTCCAACACAAGTCCGTTTCGTCCGTTTTGCGGTACGCCACACCCCTCCCGATCAATAGGACCCCCGTTTCAACCGTAGGAGGTCTGTTTCCTCCGTTTTGCGGTATGCCACACCCCTCCCAATCAATAGGACCCCTGTTTCGACCGTAGGAGGTCCGTTTCCTCTGTTTTGCGGTACGCCACACCCCTCCCGATCAACAGGACCCCATTCGGAACGTAGGAGGTCCGTTTCCTCCATTGTGCGGTACGCCAGGCCTTGTTTCCATCGCCTATTCCGTCCCCACCGGTTGGCTCCAACGCGTTCCATTGCCTCCCGATGAACACGACGCATTCCGTTGCCTCCCCATGAACACAACGCATTCCGTTGCCTCCCCATGAACACGACGATGACTCTGTTTATCCGTCCCTACCCTGCCATGTACGTATGCGCGAGTAGGCGTTCGAGACCCCGCCCGTATGTACGTACATGGCCGTATTTTCTTTCTTGCACCCTGGCCGATGTACGTACGTGTACATGCTACGTGCGCGCCTCTACTACGACACGTGCGCACCTCTACATCGACCAGTATGTACGTACACATTCGCGACCAGGATGACAAAGCTACGTACGCTTTGACCAGGTGGGTCCCGACTGTCAGGCACTTCCTTGCCTGCGAAGATGTAGCTGGTGGGTCCCAGCAGTCAGGGGAGCGAATCGTTTTGTTTTTTGTTTTTTTTGCCCAGACGTACTTCCTTGCGTGCGAAGGTGTAGCTGGTGGGTCCCAGCAGTCAGGGGGAAATGTTTTTTCGTGAAATACGGTGGACCGTCCGGTGGGTCCCTGCTGTCAGGTGGAGGAATAATTATTTTTCGCGTAATAAGGAGGCACTTCCTTGCTGCGGCCGTGGACCCAGCTGTCAGCCTCTCCACGTACAGTCCACGTCCGATGGAAGCCATTCCTTGACCACGTTGACCACGCCACGCCGAGAGCACCAGGGCGGTGGACGACGGCGTGGCCTAGGAAGGGGACAACGTGGAGCCGGAGAAGACGCGGTAGTGGATGCCCACGCGTAGAGGAGTACGAGGGTTCATTGGTTCGCTGCGGTGTGAGGCTGCCGTCGCCGCAGAATAACAGGGGGTGTGGGTGAGTAGAGGGATGGCCTGGCCAGCGGTGGGAGTAGTAGGGGGCGGTGAGGCCTCCGCCGCATCGCAGCCGGCCACGGGAGGCAGGAGCACGAGGCACGACCGGCGCTGGTTTGGGCGGCTGGAGCTAGAAGACCAGAGGTTGAAGAAGCACTACTGCCATTGGATGGACATCGTACGGTCATTGGAGCTAGAATTGTGCATATTGACTAAATTGACAAAGCCCTCCGTCCCCGTCAACTTAGTAGGCCCACAAGTCAGCCTGCCACTATACTGGGTCCCAGCTAACAGGGGGAGTATTCATTTTTTTTGTGCATAATAAGGAGGCACTTCCTTGCGTGCAAAGATATAGCTGGTGGGTCCGAGCTGTCAGCGGCGGTAACATTTTTTTGCGAAATACTAAGGCCCTTTCGATGGGTCCCTGATGTCAGGTGGAGGAATCATTATTTTGTGCGTAATAAGGAGGCATTTCCTTGCATGCGGTCATGGACCCAGCTGTCGGCCTCTCCACGTACAGTCCACTTCAGATGCATGTCGGTCATTGACCACGTTGACCACACCACGCTGAGAGCACCAGGGCGGTGGACAATGGCGAGGCCTATGAAGGGAACGACACGGAGGCAGGGAAGACTCGACAGTTGTTTCCCATGCGGAGGGGAGTATGACTGAACGAGGGTTTACTGGTTCATCTGCCGTCGCCGGAGAATAACAACATGTGTGGGTGAGTAGAGGGATGGCTAGGCCAACGATGGGAGTACGGTGGAGCGGTGAGGCCTGCGCGGCAGCACAACCGGCCGCGGGGAGGAGGGAGCAGGCAGTCCCGCCGGCGCTTGTTTGAGCGGCTGGAGCAGGAAGAGCAGAGATTTAGGAAGCACGACGGCCGTTGGATGGCCATTCAACAGTCACTGCTTGTGCGTCAACCTTTTTTTAGGAAAGCCTCAAATCTGAGGAAAACAGCATACAACCCATCTGCCATTATTTCTAATAATTTACAGCCCATTTGCTAATTATTAAGGTTTTTTTTGGAGCCCATATTCTTTTTGTTAGCATTACAGCCCATATTGTAGCCACGGTTAAAAAATTATACGAAATTTTGCATATTTCGGTGCGGTCCGAACTGTTTTTAATCCCAAAATTTCGACTCACATTCAAACTGATTTTAAAAATAAATGTATATCAATATAAAATCCAACAAATTCTCCACGCATAAAAATTAATGTAATTTAAAATCTCGAAATGAAAAAAAGATAGTTGAAACTAATTGCCGGTTTGATGTGTTTTTAAAATGTATATCTCATTTCTCATTACTGATAGGCCATTTTCTCGGCCAGCCGAATGAAGCTCTCCTCGTCTTGAAAGATTTGCAGCCCAACAGGCCTGACAAAGCGACTTACTTGGCAAATTACAAAAAAACTGGGTTGTGGCCTTGGACCCAGCTGTCAGCCTCTCCACGTATAGTACTCTTCCGATGGAAGTTGATCGTTGACCACATTGACCATGCTGCACCGAGAGCACCAAGGCGGTGGACGACGGCGAGGCCTAGGAAGGGGACGACGCGGAAGTGGATGCCCACGCAGAGAGTAGTACGAGGGTTCACTGGTTCGGCTGCGTGAGGCTGCTGTCGCCACAGAATAACAGGGGGTGTGGGTGAGTAGAGGGATACCCTGGGCCAGCGGTGGGAGTAGTAGGGGGCGGTGAGGCCTCCGCGGCATCACAGCCGGCCACGAGAGGCAGGAGCACGCGGAACGACCGGCGCTGCTTTGGGCGGCTGGAGCAAGAAGACCAGAGGTTGAAGAAGCACTATGGCTGTTGGATGGACATCGTACGGTCACTGGAGCTAGAATTGTTCATATTGACTAAGTTGACAAAGCCCTCCGTCCTCGTCAACTTAGTAGGCCCACAAGTCAGCCACCCACTATGGTGGGTCCCAGCTAGCAGGGGGTATTCATTTTTTTGGTGCGTAATAAGGAGGCACTTCCTTGTGTGCGAAGATATAGCTGGTGGGTCCGACCTGTCAGCGGGGGGAACATTTTTTTCGCGAAATACAGAAGCCCTTCCCACGTACAGTGCGTAATAAGGAGGAACTTTCCTTGCGTGCGACCATGGACCTCGTCGGTCCCAGCCGTCAGGCTCTCCAGGTACAGTCCTCTTCCAATGACTCTTGTATGTTGACCACGCCGCGCCGAGCGCACCGAGGCGGTGGACGACGGCAAGGCCCTAGACTGGAACAACCCAGAGATGGGGAAGACACGGCACTGGAGTCACAGACGGAGAGGAATGGGAAACTTGACTGGTTCGGGTGCGGGGTGGGCCTACACTCGGCAAAGAATAACAGGAGGTGCGGAGTGGATGGATGGCCTGGCCGTCGGCGGGGTAGCGTTTCACTGAGGAGCGCAAAACAACACCGCTGGACGCCGAAGGCTGGAGCAGGCGGTTTTGGCAGCGCTGGGGGAAGAAGACGAGAGATTGAAGAAGAATGCCGACCGTTAGATGTAAATCCAATGCCTTCTTAGGCTTCCACCTACTGGCCCACATGTCAGCCAGTCCATTTGTTTTTTTAGTCCATTTGGTGGGCTGGGTGAAACAATGATGTAGCATCTATGCAGCCCGTTTAAATCCCATTTGCATTTTTCTCGAAATGCGCAGACTTGCTGGGCTGGGTGAAAATATCATGTTGGGATAGACGAAGAAATGTTATAAAAACATAAACACATGATTGCACGTCAGTAAAATCTTTGCAAGCTTATGTACGCAATCACTAGGAGTTAACTTGGCAAGTTATATATAAACAATTATTATTATTATTTTGTAAGAACTTTCAACTTACACAATAAAATATCATTTTAATTTGATGAGTTAATAGTACGTGGGGTATTATTACTTTTTAGGCTAGACGTGGGACAGTTGAGTTGGTTCTAGGGGAAAGTACCGGGAGAAAACTCAGTTTACATCAAAAAAGAAAGTGGGAGAAAATTCAGAGACCTGCTGGGTCCACCTGAGGAGAGGAATATGTTGGGAGGAAGGAGATTCAAAGCACGGCAGCCGAGTGAACTAGTTTTTTTTACGGACAAGTGAACTAGTTTACATACATAAGCAAATAGCTACTAAAAAACAATCAGGTTAATGGGTTCTTAAAAGAAATATTTCAGACAAAATAGATAATTACGACACGTAGGCTAATGCATGAAACACTCAGATGATAATGGTGCTTATAAACAGATAAATTACAACATATATACCTTCCTGGCACGCTTGATCATGACGCTGCGGCTATCCGTGTACTCGTCTGTTACGGGAAGCAGACACGCCCTCATGTCCAAGATCTGCCTGTACATGTCGTAGCATGTGTATGCGTCCTTGGCCGCGTAGGTTATGTAGGCTAGATTCATAGGTACCTCCCACGTGTTCAAGTCGTCTTCTTTCATGTTGGCTTATCAGGGGTCGATGATGGTCTCAGCGAGGTCAACCATGGAGTCCTTCTCCTGCCCGTTGCTGATGATCTTATATTGCTTCTGGAAGTTGACAAGCTTGTTGCACCAGATGGCCGAATTGTCGCGTTCTTCCTTCTCTCCATCGTAGCGAAGGTGCAGTCGGCGCTGCCGATGAAACGGGCGAATGCTCCAGAACCTGGTGCAGCCATAGGACTGAGGCGAGGCAGAGCTTCACCGAGTCCGTATAGTTGGTGTACATCACATTCAACTTGGTGCAGCCATAGGACTGAACGGCGAACTAACTCCTTGGTGAAGTCCATATCCAGCAGGCTCACCCCTCGGATCGCCATTGGAGTCTCTTTGAGTGAACGAGTGTGTAGGCGGCGGCAGCAGTTCGTTTTTCAGCTCTTGGGGAACTGTATTCAACAGTAAGCTGAGTGTGTACAGGCGACAACAGTTACTACCCCTCCCTCGTCCGCTGCACGCCCGGCAGAAGATGCACCCTCGGCGCATTCAAACGCCTCCACTAAGAAACCTACTCCGGCCACACGTCGGTTCACGAGTGGGTCTGTATTGGTACTATAATAACATGAGTTAGTGGTCACTTTACTTAAATTTAATTAGCTTTAATAGAAATTTATACTTAAAACAAGCAATGCATTGGCTCGTTCTATCAGTGCCACGGGATCAACATGCACAACAATTAGAATTATTATTCTGAGGACGCACACGATCAGCACATTTGTCACACTTTCACAAAGATAATACTACCAAGTTTGAACTGTTTGTTATGGTTGTTGTCCTCTGCATCATCATGCTGTGTTTCCCAGCTTGCAAGATTCAGAACCAACAAATAAGATCCAAATAATAAGTACAACAAAGATACCTACACATCTCATTGATTCCCAGCTTGCAAGATTCAGAACCAACAAATAAGTTCCAAATAGTAAATACAACAAAGATGCCTAAACGTCTCATTGATTCCCAGCTTGCAAGATTCAGAACCAACCCATTAGAGGCTTTTGATAAAGTGAATATTGGGATTAAATCCATCTTGGCTAGCCATGTCATACAATCGAAGAACTTGGAGAATGCTCTTGACCGTCACAACATCCGTAGTAGAGTATTCCTGTTTGCACAACATGTTTGCATAGCACAAACAAGGAGACATGAGAGCATGATTTCGCTTTAGTTGAACCATTTTGTTCAGTTCCACAAAAATTGAGAGATGTTGCCCACGTGACATTCTAGTTGAACTGCACAAGACACTCATTCCAAAAAAAAGTGTTTTGTGCAGTTCACCAAAAGGTCACAATAGCAACAAGGTGAAATGGATATCCGTATCTGCACAAAATGATAGAAAGTAAATAGTTGTTGGTCAATAAGAATATACGAAACATATACAAAATGAAAAGAAGCATCTTAAATATGTTCATGGAAATCACGCAAGGACAGTAGAAATTTTAAAACGTCAGCATTGCTTCATGTTACCAGAAGCATTACGATCAACAATGAGATTCCTCAGATATGGGATTACTTTAATGGTGGCATTGCTTGTTTACCAGACACAATAAATCAATAGCAGCTAAATAGTTGGTTTAAGGGCATGGGAACATGGGGATACCAGGACACTCAGTAGCGTAAAGGAGCAACTTATCATACTGGGGAAAACAGTAGGAGTGCCATTTGTAACACAGTTTAATTGCATCTTATCACTGGAGGCATTAGATTAACAATAACACTAGTTAGACATGTCCCTAAGGTAACAGTGTGATCGCTTCATTTTACGTGCGCCCTTACAGCAAAAGGTTGGTTTACCCACAAAAAAACAGCAAAAGGTTGGTATAAGGACATGCGACAGTGGACGCATCAGCACAATGTACCTACAAGGAGGCATAAAGTGGTGATGTCGAGCTTGTTCACACTATGTGAGGGCAGCAAAACTAATCCTGGAGACCTTTTACTATGTGAGGGCAGAAAATCTAATCCTGGAGACCTTTTACTATGTGAGGGAAGCAAATCTAATCCTGAGACCTTTTACTATGTGAGGGCAGCAAATCTAATCCTGAGACCTTTTACTATGTGAGGGCAGCAAATCTAATCCTGAGACCTTTTACTATGTGAGGGCAGCAAATCTAATCCTGGAGACCTTTTACTATGTGATGGCAGCAAATCTAATCCTGGACATACTCTGTTGACTTGTCCACCAGCCGCCACTTTCTATCCTTTTTTCAACCAATAATAGATCTGTTCCTTATCCAGTTTGTACTGCGTTTCCCCATTATTTCCCTTTCCAACCAAGAGACCGGTTGGGTATCCGGTCTCTACTACTTTCACCACATTATTTCCTCTTTGAATCAAGTCCTAGATTCATGCTACAACTTTCCCCCCTTTCTTCTTTGTTTGAACAAAGCCCTAGATTCGAATGCATGAAGTAGCTTTACCTCTAATAATACTAAAAATTTAGGTGGCTTTGGAAGAGCTGATGGGAGTAGCAAAAGATGCACATGTAGACACGTGGGGAGCTGGGGCAGTAGACCAAGGCCGCTTTCGAAGAACTTATACCTGATGGTCGCCGGGATGTCTGCGGCGGCAGGTCGTATCTGCGGACAATACGGCAGGGAGGAAGAAGGGTCGGAGGACCTCCCGAGCCGGCACTGTGTCGGAGTGAACGGCACGGGCAGAGGATCGGGCCCCTCCGGCAGCTGTGGGTTTCCTCCATCAGCGGTGATGACCGCGTGAACGATGCACCTTTTAGTCCACTACACACACCGGCCGAAAGGATCCGTCCGGATCTGTGACCAGCGGTGAGCAGAGAGAAAATGTCGCTACCGCTGTCTTGTTTATATCTGGAGAGGATGAGAGAATGAAGACAGCAACCCTAGTAAAGCAAGCGCTCAGGCCCCTACGTCCATATATAGTGGAGTGATTATCTTTTTTCTCTCCACAACAAGCATTTCAATTTGTGTACGTGGCATTAAAGAAAAGAAACTCTCTATTTAAGGTGACTACTCTACTACAACTCCTACTTACTACTACAGTACTACCTCCATCATGGTTTATAGGTCCCTTTTATAGTTTGTGACAAATTTTGACTAAAGATTTAACTAACAAAATGTTAATGCATGTCAAGAAAAATTATCTTATTGGATTCATATTTGAACATAGTTTTGAAAAATATAATGTTTGGTGACATGCGTGAACACTTTCTTAGTTTAATTTATGGTCAAAATTTGGCACGAAATACAATGGGGACCAATAAACCCGGACAGAGGTAGTATTGTTCACTTGTGCTCCTCGCCCCTCCATTCATTGAACAACCCCACGGGTGAATAAACATACGGTAAGTACTGTATTTAAATAGAACGAACAAGCTCGAACTATTTTCGCGTAGTTAAAAGTTGAGGGCGGGGCTTTTCCCGGGCAGTATGCATGGCAGTTTTCGGGTAGGCGGTTTGACAGAGAGGCGAGGAGGGTGAGTGAGTGGGGCTGTGCGATTTGATGGCGCGTTACTACTGGAAAGACTTGTGATATGACCACTCACTGTAGTCATGAATTACTGGTGCTCCGACCGGGCCGGGGTGATGCCCCCCTTCTGTTCCGCGCTCTAATCTGGTGCATGACACGTCGACCCGGATGCTGGCTCTCCCACATGTCGGAGTAGTAAGAAGGAGCAAAGAATGATGCGGTATATACTAGTACTATACTACCCCCTCCATTCCTAAATATAAGTCTTTGCAGAGATTTCACTATGGACCACATACGGAGAAAAATGAGTGAATGTACACATAAAATGCATCTATATACATCCATATGTGGTCCACAGTGAAATATCTACGAAGACTTATATTTAGGAACAGAGGGAGTACTACTCAGGTCGGAGGAGTGCGAACCACGGCAGCCAAGTGAACTAGCCGTGCGAACCACGGTAGCCCAGTGAACCAGCAGTAGAAAACAATGTGGTGATATGACCATAAAAAACAATGTGCTACGGTCCACACTGTAAAATGTACAGTAACACTCCTCTTTGTTTGGATCCCTGAGTTAGAGCTATTTGGGTTGAAATAGCCTCAAATTATCGAAACAAGAGGCGTTAGTTTGAGCTAGTTTGCTCTAACCCAGCTAAAAAAACTAGCCCGGTGGAGAGGTTCTAACTGGGTTAGTTATCCTCGAGCCCACTAAAAGAGAACTAAAAAAATCTCACCTGCCCGTACCAGATCGCTCCCCTAAAAAAAGCTCACCTGCCCGCACCAGATCGCTCCCCCCCTCTCGCACGACTCCTCTCTGTTCCCCATAGGGCCGCCCGCCCAAGCGCCGCTCGCCCTCTCTCTCCTCCGGCTACCCTCTCCTTCCAGCCTCCGCCGCCCTACTCCGGCTGCCCTCTCCCTCCGACCTTCGAAGGTCGCCCCGCTCCCCCTTCACCAGTCGTTTTTCTCCCTCTGTCATGCGCAACGGCGGCGCATCTACCAGGGAGGTCGTGAGAGGGGTGAGTTTGTTCGTTCCTTCGCTGTCTCACGGCCATATCATTGATCTTGCTTGCTCTAGCACTAATTTTGATTTGGAAAAGTAGATCCTGATCAAACTTGCTATTGATTTGCGGTGCACGCATGGAATTGTTTGATGCTGCTTGAGGAGGTAATAAATCTTTAAAGAGGCCCAAAGATTCAGGTCACCTTTCAAGGTATTTCAATTTCAGGCTTGCATTATTTGTAGAGGCCCAAAGATTCAGTTCACCTTTCTAGGTATTTCAATTTCAGGCTTGCATTGTTTCTAGAGGCCCAAAGATTTAGTTCACCTTTCTAGGTATTTCAGTTTCAGGCTTGCATTATTTCTAGAGGCCCAAAGATTCAGTTCACCTTTCTAGGTATTTCAGTTTTAGGCTTGCATTATTTGTAGAGGCCCAAAGATTCAGTTCACCTTTCTAGGTATTTAAGTTTTAGGCTTGTATTATTTCTAGAGGCCCAAAGATTCAGTTCACCTTTCTAGGTATTTCTGTTTTAGGCTTGCATTATTTCTAGAGGCCCAAAGATTGAGTTCACCTTTCTAGGTATTTTAGTTACAGGCTTGCATTATTTCTAGAGGCCCAAAGATTAAGTTCCCAGTCGGCGGCAAGCGGCCCTGCTACCCATGCCAGTGTCGACCTCAACTCGCAAGGGCCGGCGTCGGAGGGGTTCCCGGCGCATGGACTCTACAGAGCCTTCCTCCAGAGCGACGATGGTGAGCTCCTCCCTCGGTGCGTGAGGGGCTCCGGGCTCCCTCCCTATCATGAATGACTTCCGTGATGAGTTAGCTCATTCTTTGTTTCATGAAGTGTTTTTTTATTTTGTGAAGCTTGATTGACGACTTGTATGTTTAAGTGGGATATCTCATTTGTATGGACAAAGTAAACATTATCATGTTTTGCATGCTTGATTTGTATAGATGGTTCGTTTATGTCAATTGTGAGCGGGAGGAGGCCATAGAAGAGCCGACCACACCAAGAGGGTGCCTGGATCCAAGGGACTTATTTTAGTCTAACTAAAAATAGGGTCCAAAGTAGTCAACTGATTGAGATAGAGCATTTATTGTCAATCTAACCCTGCCATCCATACACCTCTTTGGTTTAGAGTTAGTTCAGGGTTAGAATCTAACTCTAACCTCTAACTGAGTTAGAGTTCTCCTCGTCTCGGTTCATCGCCATCATACTTTCCCCATTCCTGTGTTTTCAGTATCCTGTGAATCATAGAGGCCCTTTTTTTATTCGGGAAAAATCAAAGAGGCCCTTAGACTGGTTTAGGTCCGGTCATTTTTTATAAACGTGCTTCGGTTTCCACGAA
>NC_041391.1:103996468-104037426 GCF_002162155.2 Triticum dicoccoides | reverse complement strand
GTCTGAAATGTAAAGTACCCCGGCATGTGCTCCGAGTTGTGCATGCACTACGACCCAGATGCTCTATGTCCCACATGTCGGCGAATGGGAGCACATGGAAATAGCCTAAGAGTACATATAGCAGGATAAATGCGTGAAAAAATATGTAATATGAATCATAGCCACGGTTCGAAAAGGAGACCTAAAGTGATGACAGCTATAGGTCGCACACACCCAACTAGTGGTACTAGACATACGACTAATTTTTTCCTCAGAAAAAAAGAGGCACGAGTGCTCAGTACTCCTATTCTATAAACACGAGCCCCATGTGACAATAGCGTCCATGCTACAGCTAGCTCTCCTCCCTCGTTTCTCTCTTCTAATTCTAAACTCGGCCGACACCTAGTGGGTGGGGTGGGTTTGTTCAACTGCGGCCCCACCTCACAGTGAAAACGTTATGACTGGAATAAAAAATGCCATATACTCCCTCCGTTCATAAATATAAGCCTTTTTAGATACTAGTTCAAATGGAATACAACATACAAATGTATGAAGACATAGTTTAGAGTGTAAATTCACTCATTTTGCTCCGTATGTAGTACTACCTCCGTCCGGGTTTATTGGTCCCCATTGTATTTCGTGCCAAATTTTGAGCATATATTAAACTAACAAAATGTTCACGCATGTCACCAAACATTGTATTTTTGAAAACTATGTTCAAATACGAATCCAAATAGATAATTTTTCTTGACATTGATTAACATTTAATTAGTTAAATCTTTAGTCAAAATTTGGCACAAACTACAAAGGGGACCTATAAACCAGGACGGAGGTAGTAATCGCTTGCTGGAATCTTTAGAAAGACTTATATTTGGGAACGGATGGAGTACTATACTAATAAAACATTAAGGCCACGAGGCGATGGAGTGCTGGTTACAGGAGGCAAGAAGAAGAGATGCATCCATCGATGACGTCCACCTCCTCGACTCAGGGCGCCGGCCCATCGAACGACGCCTAAGTAGCAGCGGCTTTCGTGGCCAGGTCAACATGCTTCTGAACAATGGTGTCCAAAGATTCCAACCGCTGGAAGAAGGCCAACGTCTTTCTGTCCTCGCTTGCCTTGTAGTGGCCTATGTAGACGATTTCCTCAAAGACGTGGATGTGCAGGTCGATGGTTTCTTGCATGGCGAGGCGCTGCGCGACAAGCACGGCCTCGAGGTGCACATTCTTCGTCGCGACCTCCGGCACCTGGAGGGCCACCAGGGCTTGAAAGAGTTCGTCACCATGTAGGCCGATGAGGGTGGCAGGCAATGAGGAGCCTGGGAGCGCGGGCTGGAGCAGTACGGCAAGGTCGTCCACGCGCTTCTTGACGGCGGTGAACTTGCGGATGGAGTTGACCATCATGTCGTCCATGCGAGAGGCGAAGCCGGCGTCAGCGAGGGCTATGATGCCTGCGGTCGCCAACACCGTCTAGAAATGCTGCACGGTGCGGGGCCGCAGGCCGGTGCCTTGGATGATTTGGCACAGCCGACTGCCGCTCGCGTCCATCGCCTCCATAGGTGCTTGTGGCTTCTGGTCACTTGGTCTTGGATTGGAGTGAGCAATGTTGCACAGAGACTTGGGAGTAGATGGATTGGAGTGGTGGGGCGCCTTTATTATATGAGAGTCCAAACTCTGTTGCATTCACATCATGCTGGCTCTAGTCTGCTTCTCCTATTAATTCCCTCCACATGTAACTGAGGATGCATCATTGATCGTTCAATGTCTCGGGAACCGCTACCCTCTTCCTCCTTGGCATTCAAGCACCTATGGACCTGTCGACGACGAGGTGCCTATGGTGACTTTGTAAATTTCAAGATGATACTTAGTGACGTGCGTGTGTGCATTCATAGGGGTGAGTGTATGCACGTGTATATGAGCGATTGCGTCTGTACTGTGTCAAAAAAAACAACGTAAATGCGTGTCAAAGAGAGACTAGTCAGTATACTCAACATTATGCACCTCGGAGAGGAAAACGATAGGACTAGTACGTATTTATTTACGGTGCAGATTCACTCATTTTGCTCCATATGTACTCCGTCTCGGTGTAGTCTAGTCACTTGTTGAAATCTCTAGAAGGGCAAATACTCCTTTCTGGTTTACAGGGCTATACTAGCAAGTAGTTGTACGTACTAATACAATAGTGGGCTCACATAGCAATTTTGTCTCATGCAAGAGCCTGGCTATATTTGTGCTCCAATGTTCGCAACTGCAACATTCGGTTTGCGCTTGGCTCTTCGCCTCTTCGAGCAGACGAACAATGATGTTACTACTGCTGCTTCTATAGTGTCGAATCCACTACTGCATGTCCGTCCACCGCGAGCGGGACGGATAGCTTGTTGTAGAAGTACTACTAAGAAAAAGCATTTCCTTGTTTGCGAGCAACAGCGCGCATGGGCGAGGGAGAAGGCGTGTAGTAAAATCAAGCTTCTCCTCATTCTACGAGTTGACGCAACACATCATAGCACTGGCCCCACATGCTTGCCTCTAAACTTGGCTGAAAGACCCGCAGTGTACAATATATTTGCTGCAACCTCTAACATTTACCCACCACAAATTAAAATATATGTGGCCGTATGCATCATTCTGATGTAGAGGCCGGGGAGTCCCCCCTTTTCAAAAAAAAACAAATTAAAAAATATATATTCCTATCTTGACGAGATGAGCATTCAAACTACAATCACCAGGGTGACAGGTAGGGCCAGAAGACTATTCTGATTTTAAAAAATACTTCGAGACGGCTAGATAGCATGGAGCCGACCCCAACGATTTTAAGCTTACAGGCACGGTACACGCTATCTAGACTACTCTACACATGAAAATTCCACGCGAGTGTCCGGGCTGCGCTTGGCTCTTCGCCTCTTCGGGAAGTCGAACAATGATGGTGTACTACTGCACTGGAGGAGTACTACAGTACGCTTCTGGCCATCTAACACCGATTGAACTGCTGCATGTCCACTGCGTGCAGGAGGGAGAGTGTGTAGCGAAAGCTTCTCCTAGTCTTGCCAGCCACCATGCTCATGGGCGAGGCAGGGACGCTCCTGTCTTTGCGTGTATGACAGGTGAGACCGACAGGTGTGTGGCCAACCTGTCATACACCAAAGGCAGGTGCAGTTAAGTCTGCGAGGGAGAGGATAATCAAACTTCTCATTGATGTACGAGTTGATGCGTCACATCAAAGCACTTCACTCGATATATTTCAATAATTTAGGGTTACCGATGCATTAATTACAACGCATGCATGCATGCCGTGACTCTCCTTTTGATACTTGCATGTGTTGATTTAATGCACCTTGAAGTAGTACTCCCCGATTCCTTTTACTTTGCATATAACTTTTTCTTGTTTTTCTCAGATTAGTCTGCGTGTCCGCGTTGGTTTCCATCTGTGCCCCTGCTCTATTAGTTCTGCCCCCATTAATCGTGCCAGTTTCCAAAGCAGAAAATGGCTACAGGCAAACGCGTGCAGCGCCGGATGCGGCTTGACCGCCTGGGGAAGCCAACTCAAGTGAAAAGGAAGGAGCACCAGCCAACCATTGCATGCGCATTTACTGTCAATATTTATGCAGCTTACTCATGCGCAGGGGCAAATTTGTCCAGAAAACTCAAACTACTGCCTTCCTTGGTATGCGGGAGGACAGTTATGTGCAGAGTATAAAACATGTGACGGTAAAGCTTTGTAATGCCCCGGCCCAAGCGAGAGATGGTTGTGCACGAGGAGGGCGAGATCATGCAGACAGAACAGGAACCGACGAGGGAGCTCACTAAGGTCTCGATGGACCTCACCGTGCTCCACTGCCCCTTGTGCCTCCGCCCCTTGATGCCTCCAGTGTATGAGGTTCCAATACACCTCATCCATTCGGCTGATTGAGCAAGGTGTAGGTTTCTTGATTGATGTGTTGTTCGATTGATTTCTGCAGTGCAAGGGATGGCACCTGGCCTGCGCGGACTGCCGCGTCGAGCTCCCCGGGAACCAACAGCAGTGCCAGAAGTGCGAGTGCGGCGGTGGCATCGACGTGCGGAACACGGTGGTGGACACCGTCGTTTCGTTGTTGAGGGTGGAGTGCCCGCATGAAGGCTGTGGGCTCTACGTCACGTACCACAAGCTCGCCGATCACCAGAGCATGTGTCCGCTCGCGCCCTGCAAATGCCCCATGCCCGTCTGCGGCTATGAAGGCCCGCCGCCAGCGCTCTACCACCACATCAGCAACACGCATCCCATGCCCGTGCACAGGATCCAGTACGGCAAGGTGCTCCAGCTGCAAGTGCCACTGTCGGAGCCACAACTCTTGCTGTTCGAGGAGGAGGACCGCCACACATTTTTCTTGGTTGGCGGCGTGCTCGACATTGGTGCGCCTATAGCCGTGTCGGTCATCTGCATCAGAGCAGGGGCGTCCCCATTGCCGCACTACTGGGCCAAGCTGTGGGCGAACGGCCCGCCTGGGAGCCCAAAGGCACGACCGATGCCGTAGAAGTGGAAATGGAGGTGACAAGCAGCAAGGATCCCGGCGACGTCGACGTGCAGGAGCTGACCTTCTTGACAGTTCCGCCCAAGCTGCTAGCCGGGGCTAAGCTTGTATCCCTCCACATTCAGATTGACAAGCTCACATCCTGAATGTTTCGACAGCGCCTTCTGTTTATATTTCGACAGTGCCTTCTGTTTATCTTTTGACAGTGCCTTCTATTTATCTTTCGACAGTGCGAGAGCAGCCGACATGTCCCGCAGTGCGGAAGTAGCAGCACAGAGGTCCCGCCGCGCTGTTGAAGCAGCACGGAGGTCCCGTCGCGCCGTTGATGCAGCAGATTGGTCCGGCCGTGCCGCGGAAGCAGCAGAGATGTCCCGCCGTGCCACGAATGCAATAGAGATGTCCCGTCACATCGCGGGGGCCTGGGAAAATTTCTCGCGGGCAGGCGTCGACTGTTACAGGCGCATGCATGCGGTCTTCCATAGCCAGATGGATCAGATCTCTGGCTTGGCAAGGTTGCAGGACGATGTGAGAGCCTCGTTTGAACAGGCTACCGGCATCATCCGACAACTAAGGGAGGGCAATGAGAGGCTCCGGGCCGAGTGCGACCTGCTGAGGGAGAAGATCATCCGAAGTGCAGACCAGCAGGAGGAGACCAGTGCCTTGTTGAAGAGGACCGGCGTCATCGTCAAGAAACTTATGGACGAGAATGACATGCTCTGCAATGAGCGCCAAAGGCTGGTGGAGGAATCCGTGGATGTTCTCAAGCAGCGTCTTTAGGACACGAAAGAGCTCATCGCCGCTCGCCGCGGAGAGTAGTTCCCGCGGCCTACAGCAATGCATCAAGAAAGTAGAGATCAGCGAGCCAGATCCTTGTCTTCCTTCTTCTTTTGCCCTTGTGTATTTCGGGCATAGCCGCATGTGGCTTTTTTAATTATCTTTCTAATTATGTAAGACAATTAATCGTCCTTATCTTTCTCTGGAAGATCAATGTTGCGAGGCTGGAATGAAGAAAACTCTTGCTGTGGCGACCCTGGCATTGTTGTTCTTCTAGTTGCTGCTGGGCTTCCTTCAGTTCCTGGTTTCTTTTGATGTAATAATTGGTTTAGGATGTGGATTGTGTCATCGGTTGTGAAATGTTGGGTTCTAGCGCGGATGTTTGGACTTTGTTGGCCTCTTGGGATGTTGCGATTTCAATCTAGTACTCCCTCCGTCTCATAATGTAAGACGTTTTTTTGACACTATACTAGTGTCAAAAAGCGTCTTATATTATGGGACGGAGGGAGTAGCTTTTAGTCCTTCGTGTTAGACTAGAGTTGTGCTGAACTTCTTGTGAATTGTGGTGGTTTTCAGTAATGAAAATCGGAAGGGGCAAGCCCTTCTTTGATAAAAAAAATCGTCCTTATATATTCATTAGTCTTGCTATAAGTCGCAGTAGATGCTATATAGGTCCGTCAGATCTTACATCAAGATCCGTGCTTTCAGATTTTCTTTTTTCTCTCTTAAATCCCAGTTGAGTGAGACATAGCCACGCCATTAAACAGAGGCTCGTGCGCCATTAATGGAGACCTTGGGAGAGATGTGGACGGCAGATGGAGGTCAAAGGGCTCTCCTCCCGATAAGCATGCACAGGGGTCTGATCGCACGCCTCTCGTACTCAAATAGCTACCCTGCACGGCGCCTACTAGCTAATAAAAAATGGGGACATGTGGCGGCACGTAAATGGTACTAGTAAGTAGAACGCCCACGGTTTCAATAATACTCGTGTTTCCGATTGTAACGTGACAGCACTTGTTCCAAAATGACTTTGTTGATTGTTAATGTGTGCGCCTTCGCAAATCGGACTGCAAATTTACCACAGCATGTTAGTGCCATGTCATGGCAACAAGCCAAGTTTCATTATTTTCATGCTTGTTTTGGATTTGCAGGAATTAAAAAACTAAGTTTCTCAATGTTTCCAACCCAGCCACGACGCCCAGAATTTTGAATTTCATTCCCATTTCTTGCATGGAACCTAGAAATTTACCCGAGGACACACATGTGATTTTTCAACCAACTTTGGTGCACTGGAACATGTGCTTGTATTTCAAATTTGAATTATGCACACAAAGGTGACACGTTCCCTCACAGAACCACGAGCCTTCTTGAGAGAAGCTTATACTAAAATTTGTTCCCAATCGGCCAATTTTTTTTACCACGGCATGGTACTACCATGACATGACACCATGCCAAGTTTCATGATTTTAAAACCAAGTTTCTCAATGTTCTCGACCGAGCCACGATGCCCAGATGTTTGAATCTTACTCTCATTTTTTGCATGGGAGTAGAAATTCACCCGAGGACACAAATGTGATTTTTCAACCAACTTTGGTGCACGGGAGCACGTGCTTGTAGTTCAAATTTGAATTATGCACATTAAATGAGCAAAAACTCAATTAATGTGTAAATAAGGCCAAACGAAGCCGGAATAATTCCAAAATTTAACAGGGCACTCATGTAGTTTTATGTTGCCTTTGTAAATAAACTCAAGGGGGACAACGTATATCATTTCACACTCAAAGGTGACACGTTCCCTCTCAGAACCACGAGCCTTCTTGAGAGAAGCTTCGTTTGGCAAGAAGCTTATACCAAAATTTGTTCCTATTCACCCATTTTTTTACCACAACATGGTAGTACCATGTCATGACATCGATGCCAAGTTTCATGATTTTCAGACGTGTTTTGGATTTACAAGAATTTTAAAACCAAGTTTCTCAATGTTCTCGGCCGAGCCACGATGCCCAGATGTTTTTGTTTTATTCTCATTTCTTGCATGGGATCTAGAAATTCACCCGAGGACACAAATGTGATTTTTCAACCAACTTTGGTACATGAGAGCATGTGCTTGTAGTTCAAATTTGACTTATGCACATTAAATGACCAAAGATGACACGTTCCCTCTTAGAACCACGAGCTTCCAAATCATCCCCATATTTTACCACAACATGTTAGTGCTATGACATGACACCATGCCAAGTTTCATGATTTCCAGCCGAGTTTTGGATTTACATGAATTTAAAATCTAAGTTTCTCGATGTTCTTGGCAGAGTCATGACGCCCAGACATTTGAATTTCATTCTCATTTCTTCCATGGGACCTAGAAATTCAACCAAGGACACACATGTGATTTTTCAACCCACTTTGGTGCACCGGAGCATGTGCATGCAATTCATATTTAGATTATGCACATTAAAAGTCCAGAAACTCAATCAATCTATAAAAAGGCCAAATGAACCCGAAATAATTCCAAAATTTAACAGGGCACTCATATAGTTCTATGTTGCCTCTGTAAATAAAATCAGGGGGGAGGCAGCGTATATCGTTTCTCACACAAAGGTGACACGTCCCCTCTCTGAACCACGAGGCTTGTTGAGAGAATGTCCTGTTTTGCAAGAGGCTTATACCAAAACTTGTCCCAATTCAGCCAAAAATTATACATAGGAAAACAAGGTTTAGATTATCCTGAACATCTCGCTACCTAGACCAATAATGTACTATGATTTGAATTCAACATAAAATGGATACAGATATTTGAATTGGAAAGCGTATGGTACATGTA
This sequence comes from Triticum dicoccoides, assembly GCF_002162155.2. Classification (NCBI taxonomy): domain Eukaryota; kingdom Viridiplantae; phylum Streptophyta; class Magnoliopsida; order Poales; family Poaceae; genus Triticum; species Triticum dicoccoides. Next base: position 104,029,347 of record NC_041391.1, on the reverse strand, counting down.
GTTCATAGTGAAATATGATTACTGCTATATGCATGTCTTTTTGTTATCAAGATAATATTTAAATTATTGTATAACTTGACAACAATCGTATTCAAATAAGGAAAATTGATTCAAATTTAGTCCATATGGTAGACGAGAATATATATGTTCACATGGTGGAGTAAAATGTTCATATATGATGGAAGATCAAAATGTATGACTACATCAATTATAAACCGCAAGGTCACCTAATGATATATTCGAATTCAACATAACATGGATTCGAAAATTGAAATTCGAGATCATGGCATCTGTAATCATATAAAAAGGGACATTACTCTTTCTTTGGTGGGAATTGATTTGTTTTTTGTTGTTGTTGACGGAAGTGCGAATCGATTTGGTACTGTGCAGGGTAATCTTGTTCTCCCGATTTTTTTTACATTTTTCTTGTAGTTTTTTCAATGGCATCTATAGCAATATAGTAAAAGGGGACATGACTCTCTTGTGTCTTGTATGATTTTTTTTACACGTTAAGTTTGTTCTGCCGAACAAGGAATCAGCACCTTGTTATCCCGAAATTTTCAAGCTCGAGTATCTTTTGTCTCACCTGCTTTGAAACTCCTGCTTCTTCAACCCGCACCGCGCCTTGTTATCCTGAAATTTGGATGCGCGCGAGAACTCCCTTCTCATCCGAAATCGCTCCCGTAGCCCAGACACGCCAAATCCGCCTTCTACCTCTCAGTCGGAAATGAAGCTCCACGTCGCTGTGTCAAAACTGGTGGGGGTACGCCGGTAACTTACCCTACATTTCGGACAAGCGTGTCCCTAAGCTTGGCTCCCCCCTCCCCCTTCGCCCCCCCTTCGTACACCGAGGCTGCCAAAACCCGCGAAACCCCACGCTCCCCCGTCAGCCTCGCGACCGCCGCCCAGCCGGAGACTCATCCCCGACTACGTCGTCCACCGCAACAGCTTGCCATCCCTCATCCACCGCACCGGATGAGGATCCGTTGTCGATCTGGTCGTCCCGCCGGATCAACCGCCCCGTCCTCCACCTCCAAGGAGCTGCCCCGATGTTCGCCTTGTCTATCGCGCCACCTCAATCCCCACAGCGCTGTCTTGACCTGCCGCACCAGAACCACAACACCCTCACCAATTCCTCCGATGAAGCTGAGGCCAACTCGGCGCCACCAAGGAGTTTCTGCACTCACCACTGCATTTTATCTTTTATTCGATCTCATGGGGCTGCCGGTGCTCGATACTGAGCAAACATGGCATCTCCATCGACAGTGCCGTCGCCGGCCACATCATCCACGGCGTCTCTCCCCCATGTCGTTACTTCCTCGGTGGCGACTTCCATAATGGCACTAGCTGCAGCTGCTCTGGCTCTCGCTCGCACTGCGGCTCTGTTCTTGTTGTCGGTCACGCTGTTGCACTGCTCCTGCTTTCGTTCATGCTGCTGCTCTGCTCTTGCTCTCGCTTGCGCTGCTGCTGCTGCTGCTGCATGACCTCCGGCAGCTGTAGGAGTTGCTGCTTTAGCACTCGCTCGCGGTGCTACTGCATGACTTGCTCTCTGCTAGTGTGTTTCCTGCTCGAGCGTCTGCTAATTTAGATCACTGGTTCTCTGCTACTAGTGCTCGAACGCCCTAAACATCTATTGTAATGCTCCGTTACTAGTTCAATTAGTTTCGACAATAAAATTCAGTTTTGACTGTGAAGTTCATTTTCTTCAGTTAAGTTCAGAGTGAACAGTACTTACAACATCTGTCGGAGCGGCCGTGGCGCGGCTGATGCGTTTTACATCTAGCACTTTTTGGTGATGTGTTTTACATCATCTATTGCAGATCATATTAGGGTCCCACTTCAGATTAAAGTTGTCTGTCTTGTCAAGCTTCAGCCTCTTTGCCGTACACCTTAGCGGAGCTGCTCCAACGACGGAACCGTCCATCACAGCGGAGCAGTACCCTCGACGCCGTTTCCAGAGGCCTCGGATCTTCTTCCCCGCCTCCGACAGTCATACCAGCATCATCACCATCCTCCACGTCCAACCCAATGATGCTGAGGTCCACAAGGCTATGCCAAAGAGGTTGTACAGTCGTCGCATCACTTTGTTTCTCCATTCCTCTGTTCTTCCAATTCATGTGAGCCAAACACCCAGGTTGACTGAAATCCTATGTTTCCAAATGCTCTGTTTTGCACGTGCATTCCTATCCTATTCTTGTGTTTTCCCTGTCCCTGCGTTTATAGAATCCTCCAATTCTAAGGAGCACTTACATATTTACTTCATTTTCAGATTGGCGTCAAAGAAAACTCTGTGTGTTATGTCCTGCTCCTGCCGTGCCGTCATCCACCCCACCTGAGGTGCACCATCGACAGAAGCGTTCATTGCAGCAGAGATCCTCCCTGTAGACTTTCTTTCACTGCCTCAGATCATCTTCCCCGTTGCCGGCAGCCACGCCAACTACATTACCATCATCGACTGAGCAGATGAACCTGAGGACTACACAGTTCCGGAAGAGAGGTCGCAGTCTTTCGTGTTTGCTTACGTTATACATCGGTTATTATTACCTGCGACTTTATCATTCAATCTTGAGTTTTGAATTGCCCATGGGTCTCATATCGAGCCAGCAACGAATAGTATCTGTCTACTATCTTGTACATCTGGGGTCTTCTATGTGGTTCATGTTGGGTGGGTAACAAACAATAGATTATCCATTGTCTATCTTTTTAAACTGAAGCTATAATCTACCTGCTATCATTAGTTTTGGATCCATCCACTCGTTTGGTACCATTAGTCTTGATTTTTGCATGCACCCCTTAGGCCTTACAAAATCTAACTTTTTTTTATTATGCATGTAAGATATTGTACACAATCATACTGAACATGTAGAGAAAAAGAGAAGACCATTGCGTGCGAATATAATGTCATGCAGACGCTGCTCCATGGTGGGCGAAGTGCCCCCCCCCCTCTCCTGCATTTCCAGATTGTATTCCAGAGGAAGATAACTGTTGAGATGGAGATTCAGAAGGAGCCGTCCATGCCTGTTTACCACCTGAGGTGTTTGGTCTAACCTGGCATGCTGATGTTGGTCATATCATGCATATGGCGCCTTGCATTGCTTACATTATACATCTTATATGTCATCAGCTTAGTTTAGATTTTCTTTGTGTGAATGCCACCTGTTTGGTTTCTATATCATACTCCCACCATTCCTAAATATTTGCCTTTTTAGAGATTTCAACAAGTGACTACATACGGAACAGAATGAGTGAATCTACACTCTAAAATATGTCTATATACATCCGTATGTGGTAGTCCATTTGAAATCTCTAAAAGACAAATATTTAGGAACGGAGGGAGTATATGGGAATTATGCAATGCCATCTTCTTTAGCCAGGCATCATATACGTGAATCATGCAATGCCATCCTGTTTAGCCAGTCATCGTATATGTGAATTGTATCGTGCCATATTTCTCTCCATAATGTATTCCATTTGTCAACAATTTTTATACATTCATCTACTCTTCCTGTGCATCAGCCATTTGAGTCGGTCATGGGAAAATCTGGAGTGAAAACAAGGTCTTCTGAGCAGTCAGTGCTACCTGTCAATGCAGATTTCTTGCTGGTTACAGATAGCTCCTCAGAGGAGGATTCAGAGAGAGATGACCAGTTGTATCCCCCCACGAGGTGCATGCTCTAACTTGGCCGGGTTATATTGCTCATATCATGCATATGGTGTCTTGCATTGCCATGCCATCTGCTTAGATTAGACATGCTTTGTGTGAATGCCTCCTGTTTGCTTTCTATATCAGATATGTGAATTATGCAATGCCATGTTTTTCAGCCAGTTATCATATATGTGAATTATGCACCGACATGGAGCTAGGCATCATATATGTGAATTATCTCATGCCATCTTTTTTTTTCATTACGTATTCCATTTGTCGACAATCTATGTATATTGAACTACTCTTCATGTGTATCACCCTTTGAGCCGGTTATGGAAAAATCTGGAGTGAAAACAAGGTCTTCAGAGCAGGCAATTGTACCTGCTGAAGCATATATCTTGATGGTTACAGGGAGCTCCTCAGAGGAGGATTCAGAGACATATGACTAGTCCTATATCCCACCTAAGGTGTATGATCTAAGTTGCAATGTTTATATTTCTCATATGATGCATATGGTGTCTTGCATTGCTTAGTTTATGCATCATATGCACAATATTGAATTATATCTGCTTAGTTTAGAGATCATACATGCAAGTGCCAGCTGCTTAGTATATGAATCAATTATGTCAATTATATCATGCCATCCTGTATACTTAGAGAACATGTATGTGAATTATTTCATCCCAACCTATTTTAGAAAGACATCACATAGTTTTGTCATGTCATCCTGTTTAGGTACTCATCATATGTTGAAAACCGTGTCATGCTATCCTGTTTAGTTAGGCATCATATATGTGAAATTGTGTCATGCTGTCCTGTTTGGTTAGACAACATATATGTGAATTACCACATTTGTCTATCATACAATGTCTGTACGTTCAATTTCTTTTCCTGTTTATCAGCCATTTGAATTGGAGGGGGTGATGGCAGTATCTAAGGGAGCAAAAACCCGTTCTTCACAAAAGACAGTGCTACCCGCCGATGAAGATAGAACCATGGTTGTACTGGCCCACAAACTAGCCCCACCACACATAATCGAGACTCTTCCAGATTGCACACTTACACCGTTGGGCAGAGAACCAGCTACAATCCATCTAACCGCAACCCCAGCGGATAGTAACCCACTTATAGTTGACAAAGCACCATGTCCACCATAGAGTACCCCCACACGAGCAGTTTGTAAAGCTACTGCAGTGCCCAAAGAATGAAGACCACCACAGTTAACCCAAACTCCACGTTTAAAGCAGAAGAGCAACTGTTCTCAGGTCAGATTCCGTAGCTATGGTCCGTACTCCTTTGATGTTGCATCACTGTATTTACTTATACCAACTACTTTCGAATTTGAAGGATCCAATTGAAACTCCAATGGCGCAACATGTATGTTTTAAACCTATTTCTTTAACTGGATTGCTGTTCTAACTTCTTGCTCTATGTTGATTTCAGTTTAAGTTGTATAAACAGTTATGTTCCCATGTGATGCACATTACAAGTGCTGCCAATGCTGTGTAGTTTCTCACACTTATATTCTGTCTATGCTGTTGTGTCTTAAAAATATATGAGTTGAACTGTGTCTCTATCTTGATTAGGGAACATAAACTAGAATGAATGGACAATACAGTGTCCGTAGTACATAGATATATGTTTGTTTCATGTTGTTATCCTGTCCACCTTACTACTGAACCGCTTTACCAAAATGAGTTTGGTATACTACAAGCTAAACCTGTGATGTGTCTGCTTGTTTCTCTTGTAGTATGCAAACAGAATATTGGAGAAGAGCACCCCACTATGCAATGGTAGAGAAAGTAATGTGGATAAGGTTCAAGATAGTGAGACAACCTTGTTGGTCTCAAAGAAAGGTGATAAAAACGATCTTGTAGATAGTGAGAAAACCCCATAGTCCTGCGTTGATGTAGTGTTCGAGTTACTGGCCAGTACTGCTGGCACAAGATCTTCGAACTCGCTGCCTGAATCACTTTGCTACAAGATGAAAGGCATGAGTCAGCTGTGCTGCGGCGAGAAGCCGAAGGACTGAGGAAGTCCCTGCAGAATTCAGATGCGTACTTTCTTGTGCAATAGCAAGCGCTGGAGGATTTAAGCGCCAAACAAGAGAAAGTTGAATAAGCTTGCTAAGCATCTTGCCAGCATTATGGGTACCTAGGATATTGTTTCTTGAGCTCTTCTGAAGTGGTTTCAGTTCTAGACTTGTCTTGCTGCGGCGTTTATATGTTGTTGTGTTCCCTATATTTGCAGTGGTGGTGAACTTTGATGCCCAGTGGATGTAATATGTGTAATAGCCATTGAGGGAGTCCCGGACTAGGGGGTGTCCGGATAGCCGAACTATCATCATCGGCCGGACTCCAAGACTATGAATATACAAGATTGAAGACTTCGTCCCGTGTCCGGATGGGACTTTCCTTGGCGTGCAAGGAAAGCTTGGCGATACGGATATGTAGATCTCCTACCATTGTAACCGACTCTGTGTAACCCTAGCCCTCTCCGGTGTCTATATAAACCGGATGGCTTTAGTCCATAGGACGAACAACAATCATACCATAGGCTAGCTTCTAGGGTTTAGCCTCCTTGATCTCGTGGTAGATCTACTCTTGTAACCCACATCATCAATATTAATCAAGAAGGACGTAGGGTTTTACCTCCATCAAGAGGGCCCGAACCTGGGTAAAACCATCGTGTCCCTCGTCTCCTGTTACCATCCGCCTAGACAGATAGTTGGGGACCCCCTACCCGAGATCCGCCGGTTTTGATACCGACATTGGTGCTTTCATTGAGAGTTCCTCTGTGTCGTCACCGATAGGCTCGATGGCTTCTTCGATCATCATCAACGATGCAGTCTAGGGTGAGACCTTCCTCCCTGGACAGATCTTCGTATTCGGCGGCTTTGCACTGCGGGCCAATTCGCTTGGCCATCTAGAGCAGATCGAAAGTTACGCCCCGGGCCGTCAGGTCAAATTTAGAAGTTTGGACTTCACGGCTGACATCCGCGGGGACTTGATCTTTGATGGATTCAAGCCACAGCCGAGCGTGCCGCACTGTCACGTCGGGCATGATTTAGCTCTGCCGCCGGACAGTACCCTGGAGGCCGCACTGGAAACCACTCCGATCTTCAATTCGGAGCCAGCTCCGCAGATCGAGGATAGATGCCTAGACACCGCCTTGGGGGCTGCAACCTCTACGGCGATAGAGCCGAACACCGATCTTGTCCCCCATGAAGCTCGTGACTCCAAGGTGCCAGACTCCTCGCCGGACTCCGAACCTCCCGCGCCCGCCCCAATCGAATCCGACTGGGTGCCGATCATGGAGTTCATCACAGCGAACATCTTTCAACACTCACCTTTTGGCGACATCTTGAGTTCGATAAAGTACCTCTCGTTATCAGGAGAGGCCTGGCCGGACTACGGCCAGGATGGTTGGGATGCGGACGACAAAGAAATTCAGAGCCCACCCACCACCCACTTGGTAGCCACTCTCGACGATCTAACCAACATGCTAGATTACGACTCTGAGGACATCGACGGTATGGACGACGATGCCGGAGATGACCAAGGACCAGCGCCCACCGGGCACTGGAAAGCCACCTCTTCATACGACATATACATGGTGGATATCCCAAAGGATGGGAACGGCGAAGGAATAGCGGAGGATGACCCCTCCAAGAAACAGCCCAAGCACCGGCGTCAGCGGCGCTGCTCTAAATCCCGCCATAGCAAGAATGAGGATTCCGGCACCGGAGACAATAATACACCGGATAGCACCAAAGACAACCCACTCTAGCAAGATCCAGCACAGGAGGAGGGGGACGCTAGCCCTCATGAGAGAGCGGCCAAAGAAGAGGTAGAGGACTATATGCCTCCCTCCGAAGACGAGGCAAGCCTCGACGACGACGAATTCGTCGTGCCTGAGGATCCCGTCGAATAGGAGCGTTTCAAACGCAGGCTTATGGCCACAGCAAACAGCCTCAAGAAAAAGCAGCAGCAGCTTAGAGCTGATCAAGATCTGGTAGCCGACAGATGGACCGAAATCCTCGCGGCCGAAGAGCATGAACTCGAACGCCCCTCCAAAAGCTACCCCAAATGTAAGTTGCTCCCCCGATTAGAGGTGGAGGCTTATGATCCCGCTTCACCAGGAGACAATACGGCTGATCGACCACCCCGTGGTGGCGACAGAGAGGCCTCAAGGCCCTTCACTAGACCCGTACCCCGGCATCGCTCGAAAAGCACAAGGCCACAGGGGAACACTCCGGACCTGCGAGACATATTGGAGGATGAGGCAAGACAATCAAGATCGATCTATGGATCACGTGGGCGCCCCATGATACGTGACGATCACCGTCACCCCGGACACAGTAAGTCTGGCCGGGCCGAATGCAACAGACAAAGCTCTTTTGAGCTCCGTCGCGATATCGCCCAGTACAGAGGCGCCGCACACCCACTGTGCTTCACAGATGAGGTAATGGATCATCAAATCCCAGAAGGGTTTAAACCCGTCAATATTGAATCTTATGATGGCACAACAGACCCCGCGGTCTGGATCGAGGACTATCTCCTCCACATCCACATGGCCCGCGGAGACGATCTTCACGCCATCAAATATCTCCCACTCAAAATTAAAGGACCAGCGCGGCACTGGCTTAACAGCTTGCCAGCAGAGTCATTCGGGAGTTGGGAGGACCTGGAAGCCGCATTCCTCGATAACTTCCAAGGCTCGTACGTGCGACCACCAGATGCAGATGATCTAAGCCACATAATTCAGCAGCCAGACGAATCAGCCAGGCAATTCTGGACACGGTTCTTAACCAAGAAAAACCAAATCGTCGATTGTCCGGATGCCGAGGCCCTCGCGGCCTTCAAGCATAACATCCGCGATGAGTGGCTTGCTCGGCACCTGGGACAGGAAAAGCCGAAATCCATGGCAGCCCTTACATCACTCATGACCCGCTTCTGTGCGGGTGAGGACAGCTGGCTAGCACGCAGCAACAACCTCAACAAAAATTCTGGCAGTCCGAATATCAAGGACCGTAGTGGCAGGTCGCGTCGCAACAAAAACAAACGCCGCATTAACGGCGATAATAGTGAGGATACAGCAGTCAATGCCGGATTCAGAGGCTGTAAACCCGGTCAACGGAAAAAGCCATTCAAAAGAACAACTCAGGGTCCGTCCAATTTGGACCGAATTCTCGACCGCTTGTGCCAGATACATGGCACCCCTGAAAAGCCAGCTAACCACCCCAATAGGGATTGTTGGGTGTTCAAGCAGGCAGGCAAGTTAATTGCCGAAAACAGCGACAAGGGGATACATAGCGACGACGAGGAAGAGACCTGACCACTGAACAATAGAGGACAGAAGGGTTTCCCCCCACAGGTGCGGACGGTGAACATGATATATGCCACGCACATACCCAAAAGGGAGCGGAAGCGTGCACTTAGGGATGTATACGCGATGGAGCCAGTTGCCCCAAAGTTCAATCCATGGTCCTCTTGCCCGATCACCTTTGACCGAAGGGACCACCCCACCAGCATTCGCCATGGTGGGTTCGCCGCATTGGTTCTAGACCCAATCGTCGATGGATTTCATCTCACCAGAGTCCTGATGGACGGCGGCAGCAGCCTAAACCTGCTTTATTAGGACACGGTGCGCAAAATGGGCATAGACCCCTCAAGGATTAAACCTACCAAGACGACCTTTAAAGGCGTCATACCAGGTGTAGAAGCCAATTGTACAGGCTCAGTTACACTGGAAGTGGTCTTCGGATCCCCGGATAACTTCTGAAGCAAGGAGTTAATCTTCGCCATAGTCCCGTTCCGTAGCGGCTATCATGCCTTGCTCGAATGTACCGCGTTCGCAAAGTTCAACGCGGTGCCGCACTACGCATACCGCAAGCTCAAGATGCCAGGCCCTAGAGGAGTCATCACGGTCAACGGAAACACTGAACGCTCCCTCCTAACGGAGGAACATATAGCGGCTCTCGCGGTAGAAGTACAAAGCAGCCTTTTCAGGAAATTCTCGAGTGCGGCTGTCAAGCGGCCGGAGACAGCTAAGTGTGACTGGATTAACCTACAACACGACCACCTGGCACGTTCCGAGCATGCGTAGCAGTGCGGCCCCAACACCAGCCCCTGTAAATCATTAAGACAGACCCTTCGCGTACTCCATTACGCTCTGAAAATACCATGGGCATGGGGCAAGGGGCTCGACCACGATAAGCCCAGACTGCGGCTCAACCGCACCAGGGGCTCTTAAGTGTGTCGTTTCCTTTTCTTTTCCTTTTATTTTTTACCTACAGGACTCCGTTCGTCAGAGGCCCTGTCCGGCAGTAGACATGCCGAACCCACGATGCAACAGCTAGGAAAGGAAAAAGGCTATAACAAAAATCCAGGTGGTCTCCATCATGAGCATTAAATCTGTTTTATGCATTATTCCGTAGCCTACCCCTGGAGGGGGACATATTAAACAGTCCCATCCCTTTCTTACCGCACCACTTGTATCGTCCTGCACTTACAGCAGTTTTTATTGAATAAAGCAATGCAGCACATTTTTGCTTCCAATTGCATTTCTTTCTTACACATATGTTCATCTATGACATGTTGCATCCGTATGTTTTGGTACGGCTAAATACACCAGGGGCTTATGTTTCCCGCGTTATGGTGTGATAAGTCCGAACACTTTCACAAGTGCGGCACCCCGAACTTATAGCATTATATGCATCAGCTCCGAATCATGTTCTTGGGTCAATAGTTGGGTTTGCCCGGCTCCCATGTTTTGGTACCTTATGTTCCATTTTATCGGCTAAGGTAGCACTGGGAGAACCACTGCGATTGCGCCCAGTTGAGTTGGGTTAACGCCTCAGTGGAGAAAGCTAAAATTGACTGTCATGATGAGGCGAGAGCTGGTCGCTGTTCGAGAGGTTCTTTGCGAGTCCCTAAAGACTTATGCCGCTTCGAGCGAGGAGCCAGATTCTGTCCGGCCAAGGCGTGGATAGCGCCCCAAATTCGGCCTTCCAAAAACTAGGGGCTTCGCCGAAATTTAAAATTATAGAATTCTATGGCTAAGTGAGAGTGCTCAAGCATTATAAGTCTGGTTACCTTGTTCGTTGTGTTGAGCGCCTCCCTCGATGGACCCAAATATGGGAACAAGAGTGCCCAAATTTATCCTGAACACCCCAGCACTCGTGGCATGGGGGCTGAAGCCAACGACTTTCCATCTCTCAGATTTGATAAACAGCCTCACAGAAGGTAATATTTTAAATTAACAAGTGTTGCTTCGCGCATATGAACTTAGTTTTCAGCGCACAGGATAACAAAACGTGAGTCTACTCAAAAACTTCTTCTTTGGAGCACTCACCCGCAATAATGCGGGCGCCCTTCAGCACACTCCTATAATACATCTCGGCCGTGCGATGCTCCTTGCCCTCTGGTGGGGGATCCGTCACAAGCTTCTGGGCATCCATCTTGCCCCAGTGCACCTGTGCGCGGGCAAGGGCCCGACGCGCACCCTCGATACAGGCGGAGTGCTTGATAACTTCAACCCACGGGCACGCGTCCACCAGCCGCCGCACCAGGCCCAAGTAGCTCCCAAGCATAGCCTCCTTAGGCCACAGCCAAACTATGAGGCCCTTCATGGCCTGTTCGGCCTCCTTGTGGAGCTCGACCAGCTGCTTCAGCTGGTCCCTAAGGGGCACCGGATGTCCGACCTCAGCATACTGAGACCATAATACCTTCTCCGTCGAGCTCCCCTCCTCGGCCCGGTAGAATGCGGCAGCATCGGACACGCTGCGGGGAAGATCTGCGAATGCTCCTGGAGAACTCCGAATTCGGGTAAGCGATAGGTAATTAACACTCACATGCTTACTTTGCATGAAAAATGCCTTACCCGCTGCTATTTTCTTCACCGCCTCTATCTCCTGGAGGGCCTTGTAGGCTTCATCCTTAGCGGCTTTGGCACTCTCAAGAGCCGTTGCAAGCTCAGACTCTCGAGTCTTCGAGTCACGCTCCAGGCTCTCGTGTTTCTTCACGAGATCCTGGAGCTCTTGCTGTACCTCCGCCACCCGCGCCTCCTGTTTCTCTCGCTCGGTGCGCTCCGCAGCCGCATTGGTTCGGCCGCGGCCACCGCCTCCTTCAGGGTCACCACCTCGTTAGTGCCCCCTGCAATACCCCAGTTATCCTTGTCATTTTTCTTGCAACCAAATCCTTTTCTGTAAGGTACAATTTTCATAAGGTCTTACTCACCTTCTTTTTCCTCGAGCTGCTTCTTGGCATGGCCGAGCTCGTTCTCGGAGCGCTCGAGGTTTTCCTTCAAAGTATTGACCTCCGCAGTCAGTGCGGCAGAGGTCAGCAGCACAGCCTGCAATCCCATATTGACATATTTTCATGACTCCTGCGTTTATCTTTCTAAAGATCCTCAGTCCAGCTTTTCTTTCCGAACACCGAACCGGGCATCAGGGGCTACTGTCTATGTGGTACCATTTTACATCTATTGAAATTCTTACCTCAAAGCCTGTTAGAAGGCTGCTGCAGGCTTCGGTCAGCCCGCTCTTGGCAAGCTGAACCTTCTGAATCACCGCACTCATAACAGTGCGGTGTTCCTCTTCGATGGAGGCGCCATTGAGCGCCTCCAGCAAATTATCCGGCACCTCCGGTTGGACGGATGCAGCCGGCGTCGCGGTCTTGCCCTTCTTACGAAGGGGTCGCCCGCCGGACTCCGGAGCCACTATGGGTTCCGGGGCTGAGTCCGGTGCAGAGTCTGGGAGGTTGTCCTGCGACACCTCCGGTGCCCTCTCCTCCTGGTGGGTCCCTTCTTGGGATCCCACCTCGTCATCGTCCGCATGATGGGGGGTGGAGGCAGTCGGAAGAGAATCCATATCCGATGCCCCTAAGGACCCGCTTCACGAAATGGGGAGATCATCCTTAGGCGTACTGTAGGGTTGTATGCGGCATTAGAAAGACATAATGTGGCGGAAAACGAAAACCTTGAAGTTATTCGGGAGTCCGGATACTTACGATCTCGCCAGAGGCTTGGCCCTTGGAGGCCAGTCCTCGTCGTCGTCACTGGCGTTGGCAGAACAGTCTGGGGGAAGAGTTTTTCCCCTCTTGGACCCTTCCGCCTCCCTTGTTGGGGAGGCCTTCCTTTTCTTCCCTCCCCCCGCTGGGGGAGAGGCTTTCTTCTTCTCCTCCTCACCTTGGTGGGAGGAGTCGGCCTCGGATTCATCATCCGATAGCACCTGAAAACGGGAACTCTTCCCAGTCCCCGTGGCCTTCTTCTTGGCCTTCTTCTCCGGCACCACGTGGGGTGCCGGAGCCAGCAGCCCCGTTATGCGGGCGTCAGCTGGGTCCTCTGGCAATGGGGCCGGACAGATAGCCTGTGCGGCCTTCTTCAGCCAGTCCTGTCAAAGGAAAGGGAGTTTAGATCCCGCATAGAGTCAAACTATGAATAACAAGCATCCCGTAAAGGACAATATCACTTACCTCGTCAGCTGGACACTGCGAGCTGAATCCACGATCTTCGGTAGCGGATGCGGGAGCCTCGGCGCCCTTGAACAGCACCTTCCAGACCTCTTCGTACGTAGTGTCGAAGAGCCCATTCAAAGTCCGGTGCTGCGCCGGATCGAACTCTCACATATTGAAGCCCCGTCGTTGGCACGGGAGAATCTGGCGGATGAGCATGACCTGGACTACGTTGACAAGCTTGAGCTTCTTGTCCACCAGCTTTTGGACGCAGGCTTGGAGTCCGGTCAGCTCCTCCGAATCGCCCCAAATCCGAACGCTCTCTTTCCAGGAGGTGAGCCATGTGGGGATACCGGATTTAAATTCGGGGGCCGCTGCCCATTCGGGATCACGTGGCTCGGTGATGTAGAACCACCCCGATTGCCACCCCTTGATGGTTTCCACAAAGGTGCCCTCCAGCCACGTAACGTGGGACATCCTTCCCACCATGGCGCCTCCGCACTCCGCTTGGCTGCCCTTCACAACCTTCGGCTTGACACTGAAGGTCTAGAGCCACAAGCCGAAGTGGGGCTGGATGCAGAGGAAGGCCTCGCACACGACGATAAACGCCGAGATGTTGAGAATAAAATTCGGGGCCAGATCATGGAAATCTAGGTCGTAGTAGAACATGAGCCCCCAGACAAAGGGATGAAGTGGGAAGCCCAGTCTGCGGAGGAAATGGGGAAGGAATACTACCCTCTCGTGGGGCTGGGGAGGGGATGAGCTCTCCCTCGTCGGGGAGCCGATGCGCGATGTCGCTGGACAAGTATCCGGCGCTGCGCAGCTTCTGGATATGCCCCTCCGTGACGGAGGAGGCCATCCACTTGCCTCCCGCTCCGGACATATTTGTAGAAGGTTGAGGTGAGATGTGCGGGCTTGGGCGCTAGAGCTCGAGTTCGCAGAGATGGATAAGCCAAGGAGGAAGAAGGCGCAGGTAAAAAGGTTGGATCTTTATCCCCTTATATGGGCGGACAGAAACACGCGTCCCCGCCGGCCTGGTAAAACTCGCTTATCTCCCAAGCGTAACAATCAATGGCGCGGTTGGGTTACCCACGTCCGTATTGATGGGAATCCCGGAATAAGGGGAACACGATCTCTGCTTCGACAGACGTGCCAAGGAAACCGCCTCGCTAAACGCGCTGAGGTGGAACAATAGAAACAATTCGAGTAAAGGCTTGGAAGTGGTGTGACGTTAGGCCACAGAATACGTCAGCAGATTGATCTTGTGTAATATTATTCTCTCTACGGTGGTATGTGGAATTTATTTTTGCAGAGCCGGACACTATCCTGGTGTTCACAATCTTCTATAAATTGTTCGAAGGAGGAACCCACCTTGCAATGCCGAAGACAATATGCGCACCGGACTCGTCGTCATTGAAGCCTGGTTCAGGGGCTACTGAGGGAGTCTCGGACTAGGGGGTGTCTGGATAGTTGAACTATCATCATCGGCCAGACTCCAAGACTATGAAGATACAAGATTGAAGACTTCGTCCCGTGTCCAGATGGGACTTTCCTTGGCGTGGAAGGCAATCTTGGCAATACGGATATGTAGATCTCCCACCATTGTAACCAACTCTGTGTAACCCTAGCCCTCTCCGGTGTCTATATAAACCGGATGGCTTTAGTCCATAGGACGAACAACAATCAGACCATAGGCTAGCTTATAGGGTTTAGCCTCCTTGATCTCGTGGTAGATCTACTCTTGTAACCCACATCATCAATATTAATCAAGCAGGACGTAGGGTTTTACCTCCATCAAGAGGGCCCGAACCTGGGTAAAAACATCGTGTCCCTCGTCTCTTGTTACCATCCGCCTAGACACACAGTTCGGGTCCCCCTACCCGAGATCCGCCGGTTTTGACACCGACAGGCACTCTCAAGAGCCGTTGCAAGCTCAGACTCTCGAGTCTTCGAGTCACGCTCCAGGCTCTCATGTTTTTTCACGAGATCCTGGAGCTCTTCCTGTACCTCCGCCACCCGCGCCTCCTGCTTCTCTCGCTCGGTGCACTCCGCGGCCGCATTGCATTCGGCCGTGGCCACCGCCTCCTTCAGGGTAGCCACCTCGTTAGTGGCCCCTGCAATACCCACGTTATCCTTGTCATTCTTTTTGCAACCAAAATCCTTTTCTGTAAGGTACAATTTTAATAAGGTGTTACTCACCTTCCTTGTCCTCGAGCTGCTTCTTGGGACGGCCGAGCTCGTTCTCGGACCGCTCGAGGCTTTCCTTCAAAGTATTGACCTCCGCAGTCAGTGCGGCAGAGGTCAGCAGCGCAGCCTGCAATCCCATATTGACATATTTTTTATGACTCCTGCGTATATCTTTTTAGATCCTCTATGCGGCTTTTCTTTCCGAACACCGAACCGAGCATCAGGGGCTACTGTCTATGTGGTACTATTTTATATATATCAAACTTCTTACCTCAAAGCCTGTTAGAAGGCTGCTGCAGGCTTCGGTCAGCCCGCTCTTGGTGAGCTGAATCTTCTGAATCACCGCACTCATAACAGTGCGGTGTTCCTCTTCAATGGAGGCGCCATTGAGCGCCTCCAGCAAGCTATCCGACTCCTCCGGTTGGACGGAGGCTGCCGGCGTCACGGTCTTGCCCTTCTTACGAAGGGGCCTCCCGCCGGACTCCAGAGCCACTATGGGTTCCGGGGCCGAGTCCGGCGCAAAGTCCGGCAGGTTGTCCTGCGACACCTCCGGGGCCTCCTCCTCCTGGTGGGTCCCTTCCCGGGATCCCACCTTGGCATCATCCGTGTCACGGGGGGTGGAGGCGGTCAGAAGAGAATCCATATCCGACGCACCTAAGGACCCGCTCGACGAAGCGGGAAGATCGCCCTTGGGCGGACTTCAGGGTTGTATGCGGCATTAGAAAGACATTGTGTGGCAAAAAAGAAAAATCATGAAGTTATTTGGTAGTCCGGATACTTACGATCTCGCCAGGGGCTTGGCCCTTGGAGGCCAGTCCTCGTTGTCGTCACTAGCGTTGGCGGAGCAGTCCGGGGAAAGAGTTTTTCCCTTCTTGGACCCTTCGGCCTCCCTCGTTGGGGAGGCCTTCCTTTTCCTCTCTCCCCCCGCTGGGGGAGAGGCTTTCTTCTTCTCCTCCTCACCTTTGTGAGAGGAGTCAGCCTCGGAGTCATCATCCGATAACACCTGAAACCGGGAGCTCTTCTCAGTGCCCGTGGCCTTCTTCTTGGCCTTCTTCTCCGGCACCGCATGGGGTGCCGGAGCCAGCAGCCCCGTTAGGCGGGCGTCCGCTAGGTCCTCTAGCAATGGGGCCGGACAGATAGTATGTTCGGCCTTCTTCAGCCAGTCCTGTCAAAGGAAAGGGAGTTTATATCCCGCATAGAGTAAAACTATGGAAAACAAGTGTCCCGTAAAGGACAAAATCACTTACCTCGTCAGTTGGATGCTGCGAGCTAAATCCGCGATCTTTGGTAGCGGATGTGGGAGCCTCGTCGCCCTTGAACAGCACCTTCCAGACATCTTCGTACATAGTGTCAAAGAGACCGCTCAAGGTCTGGTGCTGCGCCGGATCAAACTCCCACATGTTGAAGCCCCGTCGTTGGCACGGGAGGATCCGGCGGATGAGCATGACCTGGAGTACGTTGACGAGCTTGAGCTTTTTGTCCACTAGCTCTTGGACGCATGCTTGGAGTCCGGCCAGCTCCTCCGAATCACCCCAAGTCTGGCCGCTCTCTTTCCAGGAGGTGAGCCGTGTGGGGATGCCAGATCTGAATTCAGGGTCACGCGGCTCGGTGATGTAGAACCACCCCGATTGCCACCCCTTAATGGTTTCCACGAAAGTGCCCTCAAGCCAAGTAACGTGGGACATCCTGCCCACCATGGCGCCTCCGCACTCCGCTTGGCTGCCTTTCACAACCTTCGGCTTGACACTGAAGGTCTTGAGCCACAAGCGGAAGTGGGGCTGGATGCAGAGGAAGGCCTCACACACGACGATAAACGCCGAGATGTTGAGGATGAAATTAGGGGCCAGATCATGGAAATCCAGGCCGTAGTAGAACATGAGCCCCCGGACAAAGGGATGGAGAGGGAAGCCCAGTCCGCGGAGGAAATGGGGAAGGAATACTACCCTCTCATGGGGCCTGGGGGTGGGGATGAGCTCTCCCTCGTCGGGGAGCCGGTGCGCGATGTCGCTGGACAAGTATCCGGCGCTGCACAGCTTCTGGATCTGCCCCTTCATGATGGAGGAGGCCATCCACTTGCCTCCCACTCTGGACATATTTGGAGAAGGTTGAGGTGAGATGTGCGGACTTGGGCGCTGGAGCTCGAGTTCGCGGAGATGGATAAGCCAAGGAGGAAGAAGGCGCAGGTAAAAGGGTTGGATCTTTATCCCCTTATATGGGCGGACGAAAACATGCGTCCCCACTGGCTTGATAAAACTCGCTTATCTCCCAAGCGCCGCAATCAATGGCGCAGTTGGGTTACCCATGTCCGTATTGATGGGAATCCCGGAATAAGGGGAACACGATCTCTGCTTCGACAGGACGTGCCAAGGAAACCGCTTCGCTGAACGCGCCGAGGTGGTACAGTAAAAACAATTCGAGTAAAGGCTTGCTAGTGGTGTGATGTCACGCCACCAAATACGTCAGCAGATTGAACTTGTGTAAATATTATTCTCTCTAATGTGGCACGTGGAATTTATTTTGTAGAGTCGGACACTATCCTGGTGTTCACAATCTTCCATAAATTATTCGGAGGAGGAACCCGCCTTGCAATGCCAAAGACAATATGCGCACCGGACTCGTCATCATTGAAGCCTGGTTCAGGGGCTACTGAGGGAGTCCTGCACTAGGGGGTGTCTGGATAGCCGAACTATCATCATCGGCCGGACTCCAAGACTATGAAGATACAAGATTGAAGACTTCGTCTCGTGTCCGGATGGGACTTTCCTTGGCGTGGGAGGCAAGCTTGGCAATACAGATATGTAGATCTCCTACCATTGTAACCGACTCTGTGTAACCCTAGCCCTCTCCGGTGTCTATATAAACCGGATGGGTTTACTCCATAGGACGAACAACAATCATACCATAGGCTAGCTTCTAGGGTTTAGCCTCCTTGATCTCGTGGTAGATCCACTGTTGTAACACACATCATCAATATTAATCAAGCAGGACGTAGGGTTTTACCTCCATCAAGAGGGCCCGAACCTGGGTAAAAACATCGTGTCCCTCGTCTCCTGTTACCATCCGCCTAGACGCACAGTTCGGGACCCCCTACCCGAGATCCGCCGGCTTTGACACCGACAGCCGTGATAGCCTAGCATAAGTTGCTTGCTTATTTATTTCCTTGTTGTCTTGTTTTGTTTGCTTGTAGTCAGTGCAGTTCTTTTTCCGCGGTTTGCTAGTGGCTGCAATAACCTATTTTTTTAAACTAGGCCACAATAACCATGGGCTAATATTTACTGTAGGGACACTGGGCCTCCTACAGGCCGTAGAAACAGTGGGCCTTCTATGGGCCGTAGAAACAGTAGGCCTTCTATAGGTCGTAGAACCATTGGGCCTTCTACGGGCCATAGAAACAATGGGCCTTCTACGGGTCGTATCATCAATGGGCCTTCTACGGGTCGTATGATCGATTGGCCAAACATGGGCCAATAACAGGCCGCATTATGGCCGTAAACAGGCTAGAGTTGGAATCGTCCATTCATGGGCCGACCATAACGGGCCATCGTTAATAGGCTGTATTTGATGACACTATGAAAATGGTCCAATGTATTAACGGACCACAAACGGGCCGACTGTAACCATGGGCTGAATTTGGCCCACAAGCAGAAAATGACAATAACGGGCCGTAAGTAAACGAATGCTCGAAATGAGCCCAAGAATAAATGGGCTCTGAGAAGGCCGAAAGATAACATGGGCTGGAAACAGCCCAACTGAATAACGGGCCCTTAATGGGTATAAAGTGATACACTGTTCATTACGGGCCAGTTTCACCACAGACCGTTAATGGGTCTAAAGTGATACACTGTTCATTGCGGGCCAGTTTCACCATGGGCCGTTAATAGGCCAAGAGTTACATAGGGCCTCATATGGGCCGAAAAGACGTCATGGTCCATACATGGGCCAGAAGTGAAAATGGGCTGGAAACATATTGGATGGCCCAGATGACGCTACTGGGCCTAATTTGGATAGGGCGTAACGGGCCTAGGGTTAGCGGGCTGTAAATGGGCTATATGCGAAGAGGCCATTAACAGGCTTTCCATGGGCCGACCCGTCACCTTTTGACCAAGTTAAACGGGCCGGCCTTTTCATAGGAATGGGCCTCTGTTGGGCCGTGCCATGTGTCGACGTATCATAGGCGCCTTCTGTCCAATGAGTGGATGACATCTATCCCAACAACGAGCCGACACGTGTTTCCTCTAGCCAATGATGATTTTACACGTGGAAAATCCCCATTGGTCGGGGCTGTTAACGGGTTACCGGAACCAAAACCCGACCCGATAGCTTAATGGCGTTCCGTTACGGTGGATGCCACGTGTCGGTCACCCTTGACGAAAGCACTTCTGTGGCGCGCGATTTATCGTCATGGAAGTGGACACTTCCGTGATGATAATTTTGGTAATGTCATGGAACACTTCTACGACAGCACAGGTATGACTATCTTGATTCTGTCATAAATTTGTCATGGATGTACATGCATGACAAAAAACGTGACCTACTGTGACAAACACGTATCATCACGGAAGTGTATTTATTTTGTAGTGTGTCCAATGAGTGGATGACATCTGTCGCAACGATGAGCCGACACGTGTTTCCTCCAACCAATGATGATTTTACACGTGGAAAATCCCCATTGGTTAGGGCTATTAATAGGTTATCGGATCCAGAACCCGACCCGATAGCTTAATGGTGTTCCGTTACGGTAGATGCCACGTGTCGGTCACCCTTGACGAAAGCACTTATGTGACGCGCAATTTATCGTCATGGAAGTGGACACTTCCATGATGATAATTTTGGTAATATCATGGAACACTTCTACGACAGCATAGGTATGACTATCTTGATTCTGTCATAAAATCGTCATGGATGTACATGCATGACAAAAACACGACCTACTATGACAAACACGTATCATCATGGAAGTGTATTTTTTTTTGTAGTGCACCCTCTTTCCCACGTCCACATCGATCAATCTATACCTCTCTATATAGGATTACAGGGTTGTTTGGTTTGACACTAAGTTTGCAAAAGCTTGCCACACCTAAGGTTAGGCAAATTTGACCAACTTAGGTGTGTGTTTGGTTCAAGCCACATCTTAGGAAAGCCACACTATGGTCCCACATCACATACACACAACAAGTGTGGCAAGATTCCCTTAGGCTTGCCAACTTGTGGCTCTCATTTTGAAGAACTAACCTTAGGTAAGTTTGGCAACATTGTATGGCAAAGTGTGGCACTCCTAGGCCTAGAACCAAACAACCCCTACATATATAGCTAATACACCCACATTAATTATATATCCAACGCCCCCCGATCATCATCCATGCCTTCCACTTCATCTCTCAGATGCGCGCACAATGGCGAAGACAGGGGTAGGAAGGGCCCTGCCCCCCCTAACATCACTATATATCGAGGCTAATATGAGCGTGATCATTAGACAATTGCTGGTAAAAATGGTTTAAGTTCATGAATTGGCCCTCCTCGTAAAGGATTAGCAATGCTTGGCCCCCTACCTCATTTATTTTATATGGCTTCGCCTCTGTGTGCAACAGCTCACATTCTCGCTTCCCTCTCTCTAAATATCGATCTCGCACTTGTGCACTCCTTCATAGTCTCTCTCCACTCGGCCCCTCGCACCATCTTCTAGCCCCCCACTGGATTTTGCCACATGTACAATCTAGCAGACTCCATGGTTGAACTTAAGCATAATGCACAAACCTCAAAACAACAATGGTTCTCCTTTGTTCTAGAATCTTCCGTATCATAACTGCCCAAACTTTTTTTCTAGTTGAATTGCCATTATTTGTTTTTACTTTATGCTTTACAATGCACAATTCCATGAATCATAAAATAGATTAAGGGCTTCTTTGATTCAAAGGATTCTCAAAGGAATTTTGGAGGATTCTAATCCTTAGGAATTTGTCCTATCTTGGTTGTTTGATTCGTAGGATTGTAAATCATAGGAATTTTTCCATATGATTCATTTGCACTAGATTTCATAGGAAATATCCCATCCACTCAAACCTCTTTGAAAGAATTCTATGTTTTTTCTATGCGCAATCAAACACTCGTACAATCCTGTAGGATTCAAGACGACATTCCACTATAATCCCATGTTTTTCCTATTCCCGCGTTTTGGAAATCCTATGAATCCAAGAGGCCCTAGCTTTTTTATAAAAACTAATTGATTTCTAATTAGATGAACTATAAGAACTAAACAAAGGTCTACATTAGGCATATATGACTCAGAGCTTACATGCTATAGTGTGGTATTTATTCATAATTTGGTTGCAAAATCTGATGCGTGCAATGCACGTGTACCTTACTAGTACTTCGAGTATGTGCAAAACACGTAAATTAGAATTCCAATGGCACGCTACACAGTGTCTCTGTTATAGTTCATGAAGCCATGTGGCACATGTGGAGGTGTTGTCGCGACCTCCTTGTGTGGATTGATCACAGTGACGTGCTACTAGTTCCAGAAGAATGCACTCATCCTCCCTCAGCCATACTGGCGGTACATGCATGAAGCAAAGATGTGCACGCACGCCACGCACGCACTCATTCCCTCGCACGCACACATGGGTACACGGGCAGATGCAATTTTGTACCAAGATCTATCCCATGTGATAATTTGATGCGTGTAAAGTCATTCACTTCATTGATGGTCAATTAATACAGCGCATGCAAATTGAGTGGATGTGAGGGCGGAAGAAAGACATTACTACTCCACCGCGCGCATGCAAGTAGTTAAATCGTGGGTTGCTAGTAGTACTTCTATTGGTCTCCTTCGTATTTTGTACCAATTTTTGACAGTGACATAATATTTATGCATTTGAGCAGTGTAGTCTACTTGAAATTTATGTTCCACTAAACTCACCGGGAACCGTTTCGGGCCTCAAAACCACAACCATCAATTAATCTTTACCTTGTTCCCATCACATTCGAAAGCCTGCTCACACCTACTAGTACGTACCAAACCTGAACGTGTTCCCACTATGCAGGTATTAGTACTAGTGCTATTACTTAGGTTATAAAAAGGGGAACTACCTAACTGAAAATTACTCTACCTTTCCTCCTCATAAGTGCTTCTTCTTCGTCCGTCCTTGCCATGGCTGGTGAGCAGAGCTCTAGGTCAAGAACTACTCGTAACAAGGGAGCGGCAAGCAATGTTGCGGAAAAAAAGAGGGCTCGCCGCCATGCAGAGACTAACGGGGTCCTGGACTAGGGGGTACTCACCACATCGTCCCCTGATCAGTTAGATTGGGCCGAGGACCCCCATGGCCGTATACTCATGGGTCAGTTCGGACAATTGCGGCATACAAGGAAGATTCCAAAAGACTTGGTAATCAAGACAAGGACTCCTCCCCACCGGCGAATTCGGCTACAACTCTTGCTACCCTAGCGCTATGGTATATTATATAAACCGAGGCTAGGCTAGTCGATTGATGATTATGACATTACTCATCATACCTCTGCGGTTTAGACCACAACATATGATCCCGAGGTAGATCAACTCTTGTAAACCCTATACTCATTATAGTCAATCAAGCAACATGTAGGGTATTATCTCATCAAGAGAGCCCAAAGCTGGGTAAAATCCCGTGTTCATGTTACCATTGATCCTAAGACGCACAGCTTGGGACCCCCTACCCGAGATCCGCCGGTTTCGACACTGACATTGGCGGAAGGATCAATGGCTCGACTGCAGGTCAACTGCAACGTCGATTTCTTCGTCACCAGCTCGACTGGCACCTTGGCTCGATCGAGGACTACTCCCAACCTCCGATCGTCATGTTTGGATGAGGGCCTTCATCAACATCAACTCCGATCTCTATCAAGATCGTGGAGGAGTCATCCATGGAGCTCGGGGGCTCAACATCAACATTGCACTCGGGCGACCGTGCTGTTTTTCTGGACAGCAAACTCGTATCCGCCGCCACCGTCTCCTCAAGTGTCGCTTAAACGATCACTTCAGTGGAATTATGCGGAATTAATTCTATGATAACCCTGCAAAAATTTCGTCGATTTTCGATGGAGGAATCTTCGGCAATCTCCGATATACCGGAGCACTGTTGAATCTGGACGAGAATCCGGACGAGTTTAGAGCGTGGTGTCCAGCATCTAGCTCGGATGTCCTTTGGAAGATCCAACCGTTGAATTACTGCGGAATTTCCATATCTACCACCTGCCAAAACTTCCGCTTGATCCGACCGTCTAAGCTCTGGGAAACTTCCGATTAGTGCATCACTTTTCGGATCTGTTTTCTACGCGAGAACGAATCCGACCCGAATTCATCTTCTTTATGAACGGGATCTCGGACATCCTTTTTGAAGGAAGTTTTCATATGGGGTGTTGTGTTTTATTCTCAAACACATCCCAGTAGTATTAAAAGTATTCTTGCAACACGAACTTCACCGTCACGCCGGTGTCAAACCAGCCCGACAACATCACTCCATGGCGGCCGACCTGCGTTAGACACGTCGTCGCTTTGTTGAGCCGAGCTCAATTTCTTCGGATCATCATCTCGGCCAGCAGAATAATAGTTCGGAATCGCGAAGGATAAATCGTCACCAACATCGCCGCCCCACGGATTACACGGAGCGGGCACACCGGCATCGCCGCACGGTCACTTCATCAACCCAGCATTGATCACGTCACAAGCTACGACCTGCATCGGCATGGCCGAACTGTTTGTTCGTCGAGCCGATGTCCATCACGCCGAACTACTTCAACACCTCGGCTGACACATCACCTCACCGACCTACTCCGTCTCCTCGCCTGGACTAGGGGCTTCATCATCCCTTCATCAACTTACCTCGGAGACTCCAGCGTCACCGGCCGACCAGCTACATCACATTAGCTGGACAACGGGCTTTGCCTCCGCGAGCTAGCCTTTGTCAGCATCGTCATGCCTTCACTTCATCACCCCTCAGGCAATGGGTGTGCGGATTGAGTCCTAATTTTGGGAGTAACCTTTCTCCGAACTGCTACAACAAATAAACTAGGTGCTATTAATCCCAGCAATTTTTGCTTGTTTGGGTTTATTTTTCGCAAAGAATTATTACTCTGCTTTGTTCCATCATCTATACACAGGCCTATCAAATGGTGGCCACATTAACGACGGTCGCGTGGTCGTTCGGTCAGTTTCCGTACATAGTTCGGCGAACGCCGTATCTGGAACTTGGACCAACCTGTGAATTCGGGCTTTGCCACGTCTTTACCACATAACGCCCCGCATCAACATTGACCTCAACGCTCAGGCCATATCTCTCTCATTATTTACTTCACTTGTATTAAACAAGTAGAAGAATTTTTTTATATATATATACATTATTATCTTTATTTGTCATTACTTTTTGGTTTGCACTACTTTTTCTGTGCAGCCAATTGACTCAGACTGAGCCGCACTGTCGCCTTCTTCAACCGAATTGTGTTGTCTCCTTGGCGCACCGACCTGCTCCATTACCACGGCCGGGTGCTTCATCTTTTGGGGGTGCCAAACTCTCTGCTCGGCCACCTCGGGACCATCCTGGAGGCTGGAACCTTGCCTGCATCAAGCTCGGACTGCGTCGTCAATGCCGAACACATTAACTAAGCTAAGTCGGTCTCATGCTCAAATACTTTCAGTTTTAAATTTTGTTCGGCTCGACCAAGCATTATACTTTTTGGAAAAAGGTTGCTTGTGAAAAACTTCCTTGTCCAAACTCTGTTTGTGACACAGAAATTCAAATACCCTGTTTACTGGGGGCTCCCTTGATGGAGCTTTTCCTCTTGCATATGATTATACTTGTACGGCTTCGTTCCTTGTTCATATATTATGCCACAATATGCACCATATTGACTTAAGTTGTTCCGCAAGCTGGGTTGCCTGGCTCCTGTTCTTACCCCTACGTTCCCGATTGTTCGGCTAGGGAGTAAAGGGAGCACCTCTGCGATTGTCACGACCGGTTCTTCCGAGCTCTGACCTCAGCCTGGGTGAAGCCGAAAGTAGCGCTCTTATTGTTATTCAATTATGGTCGGCACACAACGGAACTCATGAGTACAAAAATTCTATTGCGCAAGTCTCATATTAACAATGAGCATCGAAGAAAGGTATCGGTGGGGGTACTATTTTCTTCGAAGAAGCTTCTTACACTTTGTCAGTAATATAGCATAAGTTCCCTGAGCGCGCTTTGTCTGTTATAGCATTATGACCTGATTGCCTAGTTATCGGAAACATCGTCGATATTCTCGACAGGTGGAGTACATAACACTTTTTGGTCCTTGACTGAAGAGGGAGAAGCCAACGGTCGGTTAAGACGCGCTTAAAGTTCGGGTGAACATAGATATGATATAAGTACTTCGGTACATACAGTCATTCTTTTACCCAAGTCACTTGGGGGCTCTTAAATTTATATGAGCTATTTTATAATAAGTGTTCTTCTTCCTAGTCGTTGCAAAGTTTCTTTTTTCTATCACTTCTTTTTTTGACGCAAGTGTTGGGTCAATAGCCCGATTTCCCTCTCATCCACCTTCGGGATAGGAGGTTGAAGCCGTAGGCTGACCCGCCTGAAGTCTTGAGATAGGATGTGTCATGATCAAGCACGACAGAAGCACAATTTTTTCTCTAAGACCAATTTTCTGATTGGCACAGAACAATTCATCTAGTTCGGACGTCGAGTTTTTACTGACATTTTTTGTTTTTCCAATCCTATGGCACTTTTCAACTATTTGTGTGTTTTCCACACAAGTCTCGCAGTCCGGCGCCGGACACCTTTAGAGATTCGGCAAAAATTCTTGGATATTGCTATATATGCATCGGTTTCAAATTGTGTCTTCGGTCGATAGTTGGGTTGCCCGGCTCCTGTGCTTGCCTCCTACATTCCGCTTTGTTCGGTTAGGTGTGCAAAAGGAGAACCACTGCGATTGTGCTTCTAGCTTCCATGGTTGAGCACCTCGGTGGAGAAAGCCGAAAACTGACTCTCACAATAAAGCATAAACCGGTCAGCGATCCGATGACTATATTAAATGACGGGCCGTTCATAACATTGGCCAAAGTGTTTATGGCTTGACCTAGGCTGTCGCCGAACACTAAGCGGGGGGCTACTTGCTAGCCTCCCAACTTTAAGCTCCTATGACTAAGAGAAAGTTATAAAGCCTGCATATCTGATTGCCTCGTTTCCGCCAACACAACTGCCTTCAGGCACCGAGACGTCGGCTAAGGGTTGTTTTGTTATTCCAGAAACACCCTGCGTAGCATCTACAAGGGGGTAGAAGCCGACGATGGGCTACTTTTAGATTATAAGTGGTCGCAATGGAAGTGAAACTTTGGGTTCATCTAGACCATAGAGTTCAGAAGCTTTCCCCGAACAAAATCCTTAGTATTTTCCTCCCACATTGTTCGGAGTTGAGGTTTCATGATCATGCTTAGCATGGCAACCCAAAGAAAGGAACCGATAGTGGGACTATTTTCTTTGGACGATGTTTCTTATGTTAAACAATAATATAAAATGTCTCTCTGCGTGCCTTTGTTTATAAAACCGTATGGCCGGATTGCCTTGTTTGCCACAAATTTTTGCCCTCATAAAGTCTTTATAAAGTGGGACAAACATTCCCCGGCTACTAGCCGAGGAGGTTGAAGCCGATGGCCGGTCAACAAAGTTTTGTACAATGTGGATCCGAGCATTGATGATGTAAAGTACTCCGATACATAGAATCATTTCACATAATGTGTGATTTTACTTTGGACATCGATCCTTAATTCGGCCACCCATGCCCACATTAAGGCTCGGGGGCTACTGGGCTTCATGCTTATTATTTACAAATATTAAATGGGTACATCGATCCCCTGATCTGGTGTCGCCACCCGACTAGTGTCTCGGGGGCTACTGCATTGCTTGTCCCATGCAGAAAATTTAAAGTGCAATATAGTTTTCGAGTAGATTATTATCCTCTAGTTGGTCGGCCGCACCCAACCTGAGTCTTGATGATTTTGCACAGCATGTTTCTATTCCTATGTATGCTGCCGAGCTAGGTGTTGATCCTTAGGCCAATTTCGCGCATCGACCTGAGTCTCAAGGGCAACTAGGATCAGCGGTTTCATGTTTTCCTTCAGGTGCATCTCGGGTTTTAGACCGACGCACACACCTTGAGCGCTACTGGCTATATATCTTGGCAGAGAATAAATCGCACCAATCAAAAAATCAGCCCGCGGTCAGCGGTGGTGCACCACCTCGGAAGCAGTCCGGCATTAAGCTCGGGCGCCAGTGGCTGGCTCCATAGAGGGCATTTCCGGCATTAAGCTCGGCTAAAATCCTTCAACTTTTTGAACCCAGATGACCTATGACATCTCGGGTATAGTCCGGCATTGGAGCTCGGATACAGTCCGACGTTGGAGCTTGGACACAGTCCGGCGTTAGAGCTTGGATACATTCCGGCGTTGGAGCTCGGAAGCAGTCCAACGTTGGTGCTTGGCTGCAAAAGATACCTCGAATGCAATCCGGCGTTGGAGCTCGGATGCAAGAGGACACTGCCGCTCGGGAATAACTTCAAACCTGAGGTGTGGCATAATAATAACAAGGCATTGATAAAGGCCGGAAACTTAAAGGGGCTCCTCGAATACCCGGCATATAAACTCTTCGGATTTACTTTGTGATCCTCAAGATCGGAGATGAGAAGATTTGTTGAACCAGTTTTCAAGACCGACGACTAAAGATGAAGAACATTTTGGAAGAATCGAGGAGTGTCCCCAACTTGAAGACCGGTTCAGGGGGCTACTGACGGTGTCCTGGACTAGGGGGTGCTCACCATGACGTCCCCCGATCAGTTAGATTGGGCCGAGGACCCCCATGGCCGTATACTCATGGGCCAGTTCGGACAGTTGCTGCATACAAGGAAGATTCCACAAGACTTGGTGATCAAGACAAGGACTCCTCCCCCACCAGCGTATTCGGCTAGGACTCTTGTTACCCTAGGCCTATGGTACATTATATAAACCGAGGCTAGACTAGTCAATAGATGATTATGACATTACTCATCATACCTCTAGGGTTTAGACAACAACATGTGATCTCGAGGTAGATCAACTCTTGTAACCCCTATACTCATTATAGTCAATCAAGCAGCATGTAGGGTATTATCTCATCAAGAGAGCCCGAAGTTGGGTAAAATACCATGTTCATGTTACCATTGACCCTAAGACGCACAGATTGGGACCCCCTACCCGAGATCCGCCGGTTTCGACATTGACAGAGACCTTGAAAGATCTCTCACGGGCAGGCGATGGCTCCCATGAGCGCGCTAGCCGCGGAGGCGAACATGCCGAGCCGGTGGCGCTGGAGTCGTTATCCCTTGACGGCATGCCCGATCAGCTCAATAAGCACCTCAATAATCAGAAGGAGATCATCCACGGCTTGGTGGAGCTGCTGAAGGAGATCCTTGACGACCTACCCGCTGAGCTCAATAAGCAGGGAGAGTTAACCGCTGGCTTGGTGATGCTGCTGAAGAAGATCATTGCCTCAGAGAAGAAGGTGACCAGCGAAATCCTGCAACTTCAGGAGGACAAGGTGAAGCTCTGCCACAAGCTCGACCTGTTGAAGGAGAAGAATGCTGGCTGGAAGAAGCTGCATGAGAATAGTAGTTCCTCGATGAAGATGCTGCAGGCCCTCATCATGGAACAGAAGGAGGAGTTGGCGAAGCTCCGCATCAAGCACCCGGCTGCTGTCAAGGTACGTAATGAGGCCGTGGAACAAATGATGAAGGCTTGCATCGAGAGATCCCGCATCATGGATAGAATGAAGAAGATGGCGGAGGAGACGCGCAAGGAGATGGAGGTTGTGGAGGCGATGAAGAAGTAGTTACGACTCCGCGGCGAATTAGATCATTTGGGGTGATAATCTGTCACGCCCAATATGCGACCCTATCCAATAGGGAACTCGAAGGTCCCACCAAGGATAGACCCGCATATTGAAACGCTTTTGCAAGGTGGATATCATTACATCAACATTACATAATAGATGGGGATACATACAACAGGCACCCATGCCACATGAATACAACATCACAATACATCAGAGCATCATCCGACTACGGATGAAACACAAACAGAAACTCAAACGACATCCACCCTGCTAGCCCAGGCTGCCGACCTAGAACCTATCCCCTGAGCGAAGAAGCAGAAGAAGAACTCAACGCAAGCAAGCATCGCTATCCCATCATGATCATCGCAAAACCTGTACCTGCAACTGTTGTTGTAGTAATATGTGAGCCACGAGGACTCAGCAATCCCATTACCATGGGTATCAAGACTAGCAAAGCTTAAAGGGAGAGGAAAGGGTAAAGTGGTGAGGTTGCAGCAGCGACTAAGCAAGTACGGTGGCTAACATACGCAAATAAGAGCGAGAAGAGAACAAAAGGAACGGTCGTGAAGCTAGCAATGATCAAGAAGTGATCCTGAACTCCTACTAACGTCAAACATAACCCAAAGACTGTGTTCACTTCCCGGACTCCGCCGAGAAGAGACCATCATGGCTACACATGCGGTTGATGCATTTTAATTCGGATCTGGTGTCATGTTATCTACAACCGGACATTAAAAATTCCCATCTGCCTATAACCGCAAGCACGGCTTTCGAAAGATTATACCCTACAGGGGTGTCCCAACTTAGCCCATGACAAGCTCTCACGATCAACGAAGGAATAGACCTTCTCCCAGGAAGACCTGATCAGACTCGGAATCCCGGTTTACAAGACATTTCGACAATGGTAAAACAAGACCAGCAAGACCGCCCGATGCGCCGACAATCCCGATAGGAGCTACACATATCTCGTTCACAGGGCAACACCGGATGAACACTATGTACAACTAAAACCAGACCTCGAGTTTCCCCGAGGTGGCGCTGCAAGTGGCTCTGGTTCGGACCAACACTTAGACAAGCACTGGCCCGGGGGGGCTATAATAAAGATGACCCTCGAGAGAGCGACTCCCAAGGGAAAATTAGGTGGTGGTGAGGCAAATGGTAAAACCAAGGTTGGGCCTTGCTGGAGGAGTTTTATCCAAAGTGAACTGTCAAGGGGGTCCCATAAATCAGCCGACCGCGTATGGAACGCAAAATCCGGCAACATAACACCGGTATGACGAAAACTAGGGTGGCAAGAGTGGAACAAAACACCAGGCAAAAGGCCGAGTCTTCCACCCTTTACCAAGTATATAGATGCATTAATAATATAAGAGATATTGTGATATCCCAACCAAAATCCTGTCCACCATGGAGAAATCTTCAACTTCACCTGCAACTAGCAACGCTATAAGAGGGGCTGAGCAAAGCGGTAACATAGCCAAACAACGGTTTGCATAGGAAAGGTGTCAAAGGTTAGAGGTTCATGGCAATATGGGATGGCTTGATGAGCAAAAGATAGGTAACGCAGCATAGCGATAGAACGAAGCAACTAGCATAGCAATGATAGTAGTGAGATCCAGGGTAGCGGTCATCTTGCCTGAAATCCCGCAAGGAAGAAGAACGAGTCCATGAAGAAGACGAACGGATGAAGCCGAACCAAGCGTAGACGAACGAATCCTCACGATCGCAACGAAACAGGAACTATCGAAAAGAAACACACAACAAGGTAAACACACCACACATAGACAAGACATGATGCACAACAAGCATGATGCATGACAAGGCTACATGAAGCTACTCATGGCAAGAGATGATGCAAACAAGAGCAACACATCAAGGCAAGTTTAAATGAGGCCGGGAACAACATATAACAATTCCGGTAAGTCCTCATATGCAAATTTCGAAGTTGGTCCAGATCTGAATAAACCTTATGTTCAAGTTGTTAAACAGCAAGTTAAGATGCACAAGGATGATCTACACGAGATTCTAGTCAAGTTACATACAAAGTTCATTTAGTTCGGAGCTACGGCCTAGAAGATATGAGCAAAACAAGATCAACATGGCATTGATGCAAAATGCATACAAACATCAAGCAAACACCTCAAAACATGGATGCAACATGATAATATGAAGCTACATGCAATTCTGAGCAAGTTTCATATAGATCACACTCAAAACGGAGCAACGGTTCAACACACACGCACTATACAAGTTATAGCTACAATCTGTCCAAAACAGCAACTAGGCATATTGCAAGCACCAAAACAACATGCTACAGCACAACAATAAGAAAACAAAAGGCATGGGCATGATGTACAGGTAAAGCATTACAAAACATGAACACTGAGATATCTCCAAAAATCACTAGAACATGCTCAAACACACATGGTAAGATTGCAAGTAACAACAATTTCAGACTTTGCAGAAAATAACATCACAATGCAATGTTTAGAGCTATCAAACAACATGTTACAGGAACTTATTATGGCACACAAAGGCATGGCATGAAACTACTAAATGCATAGATCAAAAGTCCCTTAATGACCATGACCTAAAAAGGATCAGAAAATATGATGGCACCCACGTAAACATAGCAAGTTATATTACAGATTCATACATGGCAGGACCAGAATTATGAAGGGATGTAAATGTGCTTGTGCAACTCACCACAGACCATTACATGGCATGGCAAGGCAACAAACAGTAAGAAGACATGTTTATGAAGCTAAGCATGGCAATAGCAAGTTCATAGGGTGCATGGATCACTAGGAAAACACATGGAAACAACTGAACTTAATGTTAACAGGCTAGCAGCAACATTATGAAGCAACTTTAGAGCAAGATATGCACAAGCTACATCAAAATATAAATGCAACCAGGGGCATGTATGGTTATAGGATGTCATGTAGATCAAAACATATTTATAGAACATCTCCATATTATGCATAGAATGATTAGTAGCAACATGTTTACATGGCATCAAAATAACAGCAGAACAGGGACTAAAATCAGTAACATCACGATGTCTAGTTTGCATGCTTGTGCTAGTCAACACATTGATCACAAAAATACATGGTAAGCACCTCTGTAAAGAAGACATGGCATAGTTCAAAACACATGAAGACATCAACCTCATAGGATGCACACATCAATCATGACAAAAATGACAAAAGAGCTCGTTCTGATAACAGACAGCAGAAAACATCACGAAGCACTCTTACAACGATGATTCAGGCATCAAGATGACCCCAAATGAATATGATGCAATGGAACGAAATGTTTTACTCGTTGAGGCGAACAATTTGACATATTACACGCACGAAACGGAGCTACGGATGCAGAGATACGGCATGACGAACATGGCATGAAAATTACACAGATTCGGGGACTTGGAGAAAAATAGACCTCGGAGGGAAAGTCAACGCGGCACGGGGACCGAGGCTCGCCGGAGCTCGTCGCCGGAGACGAGAAGGAAGATGCCGGGGAGGCTCGGGGAGGCGCGGGGAGGCGGCCTCGGCCCGGATCTCGCCGGATCCGGCCAGTGGCGAGCAGGGACGGTGGCGGAGGGAGCTGCGGCGGCGGGGGCGCTCCGGCGGCCGACGAGGCGCGCGAGCGGGAGGCGGCGGCCGGGCGGAGGCGGCAGCCGGCAGTGGCGACGCGGCCGGGTGGCGGCGC
>NC_041391.1:103993737-103996280 GCF_002162155.2 Triticum dicoccoides | reverse complement strand
CGGCGGCGCGGCCGGATGGGCTCGGGCGGGCCGCGCCCGGGCCGAGCGGGCCGGTGGCGCGGGGCGGCGGCGGCTGCCACATGGCCGGAGGCGATTGGGCGCGGGGCGGCGGCTGGACATGTCCGGCCGGGGGCGGACATGTCCGGCGCGGCGCGGAGGGAAAATTAGGGTTTCGGGGGGAAATTGATCCGAAAATGGAGAGGGGGAGACGTTTTTATAGGTGGAGGGAGCTAGGAGAGTCCAAATGGAGCAAGGTTTTCGCCCACACGATCGTGATCGAACGAGCGAGAGCATGGAAGAGACTTAGTTGGGTTTTGGGCCACTTTGGAAGGGGTGCTGGGCTGCAAGGAGAAGGAGGCTTTACGGTTACCCGGTTAACCGTTGGAGTACCAAACGACCTCCAAATGGCACGAAACTTGATAGGCGGTCTACCGGTGCTATACCAAGGCCACTTGACAAGCCTCGGTCCATTCCGAGAACGTTTGACACCCGCTCACAACGAGAGACGAAAGGGGAACGCCGGAGGGCATAGGAGCGCCTGATTGCAAAACGGACAACGGGGAAAAGGCTCGGATGCATGAGACGAACACGTATGCAAAATGAAATGCACATGATGACATGATAAAACGCAACGCACAAGAAAATGACATGGCAATGACAGCAAATAACTGGCAGACACCTGGCGCATCGGATCCAGGGCGTTACAACACTCCTCCACTAACAAGAGATCTCGTCCCGAGATCTTAGGACCGAGACGGGAGAGAAAAGGGATAAGGTGAAACCAGAACTCAAGAGAAGAAGCGAAGAATCGAGAGCACTCGAGAAGAAGAGAGGAATAACGAGAATAGCGAGAATCAAGAGCTCACGGAATCAGATAGACTATGAAACCACTCCGGTTAGAATAAGAAAAGAAAATAAATAAGACTGAAAGGATTTAGACAGAACTCCGGCTGAAACCTGGAAGGAAAAGAACAGGAGCTAGAGAGGATGGAATGATACTTGATGAAGACATGACACAAAACTCCGGAAAGAATTGAAAGAGTATTCAATGAAAAGAATTTAGAAGGATTGAATGGAGTTGTTGAGAAAATCAACAACGAAAGAATGAGCTTGTCGTGGACTTATGTATAACATCTCAGAAATTATGAGGTGATAACCAGCCGCAAACTGAAATGATTGGATAACTCAGAAGAACGAAGAAATGCAAAACTCCATTTCAGAAGAAAAGGAAAAATTAATTGCACTTCGAGAAGCAAGAAGAAGGATACTTGAACTCCAGCAACAAAATCTTGATGAACTCTGGACGAAAGAATTAAATCATGAAGAACCACCATGAACTCCGGTAAGAAAAGGATGATGAGATAGAATGAAGGAAGAAACAATAACATGAGAATTGCGATGATTTAGATGGAGGTTCCGATGAGATGGCCGAGGAAATTTGAACTCCAGAGAAGAAAAGATGAAAACACTTGGAACTAGAATTTATTCATCAAGAACAAACTCCGAAGGAAGGGATTAATCACTTGGATGAAATAAGAATAAGATTTATTGTATGCTTATCCTCCACCAAATTAATTGATAACCAACAATGGATTTTGCATATTACTTATCCTTCTTGAAAGGATTGAGAAGCGACATATCACAACCTTGAGAAGGGATAGCACAAAACTTGAGAAAGTCTTCATGAACCACCGGTAGGATTGAAAAGAACGAATGAATTAAAATGATAATCGAGGAAAAAGAATCTGAATGAACCACCGTAAGAATTCGAAAATGACTGATGAAAGAGAAGGAATCACCGGGAAGAATTAGAAGGAACAAATATGTTAGACGGGATATAGACGCGAAAGAACAAAAGGTTCAAGATCTGATTAAAGAACACTTGAATGAAGCACCGGGATAATTGGATAACGGTAGCTGAAATGATGGCCTCCGGTGAAAAGAAACAGAAATCAACTTCTGACATACTCCTGATGGATAAGAAAAGGATATCTAACAAATGAAACAATTCGAGAGGATAATATGAAAACTCTTCTTCGATCTTCAAATGCCAATGAGAAACACCACCAAAATTACTGAGATACTCCGGGAGAATGAAAAACTGAAAGGTTGAGGCAACAATGAAATGATTTGAAATCGATCTTGGAAAGGCATCTGACTGATGAAATTCATTCTTACGTCAGACTCCGAAAAGAATTTGTGAGTCACTCCGGGGAAATTAGAAGAGTCAGGTAAGATCCTGGGAAAGACCTGTGGGTTAGGGCCCACTGAAGAGAGAACACCGTTGGAAAGGACCGAGGCTCGCCGGAGCTCGTCGCCGGAGACGAGGAGGAAGATGCCGGGGAGGCTCGGGGAGGCGCGGGGAGGCGGCCCCAGCCCGGATCTCGCCGGATGCGGCCGGTGGCGAGCAGGGACGGTGGCGGAGGGAGCTGCGGCGGCGGGGGCGCTCCGGCGGCCGGCGAGGCGCGCGGAGGGAGCTGCGGCGGCGGGGGCGCTCCGGCGGCCGGCGAGGCGCGCGGAGGGAGCTGCGGCGGCGGGGCACT
>NC_041391.1:103973440-103993310 GCF_002162155.2 Triticum dicoccoides | reverse complement strand
GAGCGGGCCGGCGGCGCTGGGCGTCGGCGGCTGCCACGTGGCCGGAGGCGATTGGGCGCGGGGCGGCAGCTGGACATGTTTGGCCGGGGGTGGACATTTCCGGCGCGGCGCGGATGGAAAGTTAGGGTTTCGGGGGGAAATTGATCCGAAAATGGAGAGGGGGCGACGGTTTTATAGGTGGAGGGAGCTAGGAGAGTCCAAATGGAGCCTCGCCCACACGATCGTGATTGAACGACCGAGAGCATGGAAGAGACTTAGTTGGGTTTTGAGCCACTTTGGAAGGGGTGTTGGGCTGCAAGGAGAAGGAGGCTTTACAGTTACCCGGTTAACCGTTGGAGTACCAAACGACCTCCAAATGGCGCGAAACTTGACAGGCGGTCTACTGGTGCTATACCAAGGCCACTTGACAAGCCTCAGTCCATTCCGAGAACGTTTGACACCCGCTCACAACGAGAGACGAAAGGGGAACGCCGGAGGGTATACGAGCGCCGGATTGCAAAACGGACAACGGGGAAAAGGCTCGGATGCATGAGACGAACACGTATGCAAAATCAAATGCACATGATGACATGATAAAATGCAACGCACAAGCAAATGACATGGCAATGACAGCGAATAACTGGCAGACACCTGGCGCATCAGATCCGGGGTGTTACATAATCTTCCTTCTTCTTTTTCTCCCGTGTTTCATCTTTTGCTTCGGGTGTTTCGCCGCACGTGTCATGTTCTCCGCGAGGCATGAATAGAACCATGCTAACAATGAGATGACTAGAAAATTAGATCATTTTTATCGCCATATGGCACTGGGCTACCGTGTTTCATGCTCCTCCATCGTAGTACTACTCCAGTGGAAAACTTGAGTATACCGCATGGTTCTTTGCTCCTCCTCAGGACGTCGACACATTTATACGAGCAGTCAAATCACAAGGTCCTTCCTTCCAGCAGTAATGAGCCATCAAATCACAAAGGCCCTCGCCTCTCGTGAAACCGGCCAAGCTAGACTGCTGAGGGAGTCCTGGATAAGGGGTATCCAGATAGCCGGACTATATTGATCGTCCGGACTATAGAAGCGTCAAGATACAAGACTGAAGACTTCGGCTCGTGTCCGAATGGGACTCTCCTTTGCATGTAGACAAGCTTGGCGATCCGGATATTATGTTTCCTTCCTTGTAACCGACTCCATGTAAACCCTAGCTCTCCGGTGTCTATATAAACCGGAGAGCATGGTCCTTTGAAGGCCGATCACATTTACAATCATACCATCATAGGCTAGCTCTTAGGGTTTAGCCTCTACGATCTCGTGGTAGATCTACTCTTGTATTCCACATATCTTCAATATTAATCAAGCAGGAAGTAGGGTTTTACCTCCATCGAGAGGGCCTGAACCTGGGTAAACATTGTGTCCCTTGCTTCCTGTTACCATCGGCCTAAGACGCACAGGTCGGGACCCCCTAGCCGAGATCCGCTGGTTTTGACACCGACATTGGTGCTTTCATTGAGAGTTCCTCTGTGTCGTCGCTTCGAGGTTTGATGGCGTCTTCAATCGCCAACGATGCGGCCCAGGGTGAGACTTTTCTCCCCGCACAGATCTTTGTGTTCGGCAGCTTCGCACTACGGGCCAATTCGCTTGGCCAGTTGGAGCAGATCGACGGCTTCGCCCCTGGCCACCGGATCAGGTTCGGAAACCTGAACTACACGGCAGATATCCATGGAGACTTGATCTTCGATGGGTTCACGCCAGGAGCGCCAGACAGCCACAACGAGCATGGGATAGACCTGCTGTCGGACAGTGCCCGGGACATCATCCCCGGAGCGTCCCCGGATCTAAATCTAGGGCAGGTTGTGTTGCCTATGGACGGAGGGCTGGACCCCGCCCCGCAGGCCGCACACTTATCGGTGGTGGAGCCGAACACGGGCCTCACCGCCATGGAGGCCTGTAACCCTGGCCCCCCGAACTCGTAGCCGGCTGTTGGTCCTGGTCTGCTCACTCTCGAGCTAGCCGAGCCAGGCTGGGCTCCGGTAATGGAGTTTACCGCTGCGGACATCTTTCAGCACTCGACCTTTGGCGACATGCTGAGCTCATTGAAGTCTGTCTCTTTGTCAGGAAGCTCTGGGCCGAACTATGTCCTACCTGAGTGGGAAGCAGGCGAGGACGGAATTTGTTACCCACCCACCACCCACTTTGTCGCCACGAGCGATGATTTAACCGACGTACTCGACTTTGACTTCGAAGACATCGACGGTATCGACGACGATGCAGGAGACACACAGGAGCCACTGCTCATAGGGCAGTGGACAACCACCTCTTCATATGATATATATATATGGTGGACACTCCGAAAGAAAACAATGGCGATGAGGCAACGGGGGATAACCCCACCAAGAAGAAAGCAAAGCATGAGCGTCGCTAGCGCCGCTCCAAGCCCCGCCAAGGCAATATCGGCACCGGAGACGGTAATAATCCCTACAGTGCCGACGACGAATACAACCCCGAACAGCCCGCCTTTGGGCAGCCCAATAGGAATACGGGCATGACAGCCCAGATGAACAGGCGACGGACGGGTATCCGGAGGAGGACAACTACATGCCTCTCTCCGAAGATGAGATTAGCCTCGGCAACAACAAGTTCGGCATACCCGAAGACCCTGCAGAGCAGGAGCGCTTCAAGCGCCGGCTTATTGCCACCGCGAGAAGCCTTAAGAAGAAGTAGCAGTAGCTCCAAGCTGATTAAGATTTGCTTGCAGACAGATGGACAGAAGTCCTAGCAGCCGAGGAATATGGACTCGAGCACCCCCATGGCTGACCGACCACCTCGAGGTCGGGACAAAACGACATATCAGCCGAAATACCAGCCTGTACCCCCGTGTTGGTTTCCTACGGCCCGGGGCGATAAACTGGATAACGCCGCAGGACAACCAAGATCGATCTACGGATCACGGGGGCGCGCCGAAGCACATGACGATGACCGGCATACCGGATACACTAACAGCAAATCCGGCCGGGCCGAATACAACCAGTCAGATGCAGCAGCACTGCGCCGTGACATAGCCCGACATAGAGGCGCCGCACACCCCCTCTACTTCACTGATGAAGTGATGGATCATGAATTCCTAGAAGGGTTTAAACCCGTAAACATCGAATCATACGATGGCACCACAGACCCCGCGGTATGGATATAATATTTCCTTCTCCACATTCACATGTCCCGCGGAGATGATCTACATGCCATCAAGTATCTTCCCCTTAAGCTCAAAGGACCTACCCGACACTGGCTAAACAGCCTGCCCGCAAATTCCATTGGCAGTTGGGAAAATCTGGAAGACGCATTTCTTGAAAACTTCCAGGGCACATATGTGCGACCTCCGGATGCCGATGACTTGAGCCACATTACTCAACAGCCCGGAGAATCAGCCAGGAAGTTTTGGATGCGGTTCCTAACTAAAAAGAACCAAATAGTCGACTATCCGGACGCCGAAGCCCTGGCAGCTTTCAAGCATAATATCCGTGATGAGTGGCTCGCCAGACACCTCGGCCAGGAGAAACCCAAGTCCATGGCAGCTATTACGACACTAATGACCCGCTTTTGTGCGGGCGAGGACAACTGGTTGGCTTGCAGTAGCACTACACCACACTCTGGAACCTCAGATGTCCGGGACAATAATGGCAAGCCACAGCGCAACAGACACAAGGATACGACGGTCAATGCCAGATTCAGCGGATCCAAATCTGGTCAACGGAAGAAGCCATTCAAGCGTAACAATCAAGGACCGTCCAGTCTGGACCATATACTGGAGCGCTCGTGCCAAATTCATGGCACCTCGGACAAGCCAGCCAACCACACCAACAGAGACTGATGGGTATTCAAACAGGCTAGCAAAATAAATGCTGAAAACAAGGACAAGGGGCTGCACAGCGACGATGACGATGAGCCCCGGCGTCCAAACACGAGGGGGCAAAAGAAATCCCCCCCCCCAGGTGAAAATGGTCAACATGATCTACGCCACCCACATCCCCAAGCGGGAACGGAAGCGAGCATTACGGGACGTATATGCGATGGAGCCAGTCGTCCCCAAATTCAACCCATGGCCAGCTTGTCCGATCACCTTTGATCGTAGGGATCATCCTACTAGCATCCGTCATGGCGGCTCAGCCGCATTGGTTTTAGACCCAATTATTGATGGATTTCACCTCACAAGAGTCCTTATGGACGGAGGCAGCATCCTGAACCTGCTTTATCAGGACACAGTGCGCAAAATGGGAATCGATCCTTCAAGGATCAAGCCCACCAAAACCACCTTTAAGGGTGTCATTCCTGGAGTAGAGGCCCGCTGTACGGGCTCTATAACATTGGAAGTGGTCTTCGGATCTCCAGATAACTTCCGAAGCGAAGAGCTAATCTTCGATATTGTCCCATTCCGCAGTGGTTACCACACACTGCTCGGGCGAACCGCATTTGCTAGATTCAATGCGGTACCACACTATGCATACCTCAAGCTCAAGATGCCAGGCCCGCGCAGGGTCATAACAGTCAATGGGAATATGGACCGCTCTCTCCGTACAAAGGAACACACTGCGGCCCTTGCGGCCGAAGTATAATGCGGCCTCCTCCGGCAAACCACCAATCCAGCGATGACAACCTCATGCTCCGTCAAGCGAGGGCGGAACACCCCGCAACAGGATCAGCAGGCACGTCAAGAGCATGACTAGCAGTCCGGCCTCCGCCCAAGTCCGACCCAAGCAGCATTCGTGCCACGCGTACACAATTACGCACTCGAAATACCATGGGCACCGGCGGAGGCGTAGCAGTGGCTCAGTCAACACCATGGTATTGCTTCGTGACCTTTCCTTTTACCCTTCAGGACATTGCTTTAGTGCAACTTCTCCAGAAAAGCCGGATTGTCGGACTTACAAAGGAGAGGAAACCCAGGAAGTAACAGGCGTCAGGCACACCAGGAAACACCCAGGTGGAACCTATTCCCGATCGTTGTTCCTGCTTTATCTATTTGTACGTAGCCTGCTCCTGGATAGGATATGTCAAATAATCCTATTTATCTCCGTGTAACGCATTCATTGTAAACATACGCTTAAACGTATTATTTATCAATGGGAGACAATATACAGCATCAACTTATTATTATTTTTTGCATTTTTTATAAATGTTCATTTGATTTTGCATCTGTACATTTTGGTACGTTGAGTTTGCCAGGGGCTTTTTATAGTGCCCCGTAATACGGCAAGACAAGTCTGAACACTTTCAATAGTGTGGCACCCCGAACTTATAGCATTATATGCATCAACTCCGAATCATGTCT
Source organism: Triticum dicoccoides (assembly GCF_002162155.2). Taxonomy (NCBI): domain Eukaryota; kingdom Viridiplantae; phylum Streptophyta; class Magnoliopsida; order Poales; family Poaceae; genus Triticum; species Triticum dicoccoides. The sequence goes on along the minus strand of NC_041391.1, from coordinate 103,987,998 downwards.
TGGGTTACAGTTGGGATAGCCCAGCACCCTTGTTTTGGTACCTTACGTTCTGTTAAATCGGCTAAGGTAGCGCAGAAAGGACTACTGCGATTGTGCCCTGGTTTTTTCGGACGAGCACCTCAGTAGAGAAAGCACAAAACTGTCTGGCATGCTGTGGCAAGAGCTAGTAGCTGTTCGAGAGGTTTTAAAATCCTTGAAGATTTTTCCGCCTTAGGCGACAATTCGGTTTTGTCCGATACATGCGTGTATAGCGCCCAAATTCGGCCTTCCGGATACTAGGGGCTTCGCCGAAATTTGAAATCATAGACTTCTATGGCTAAGTGAAGGTTATAAAGCCGTATAGTCCGATTGCCTGGTTTGCTGCGCTGGACACCTCCTTAAGGACCAAATATTTGGACAACGAGTGTCCGGGTTTTCCACGAACACCCTAGTACTAGTTACACGGGGGCGAAAGCCGACGACTGGCCTACTTTCAGATTCTGATAAACAGCCGCACAGAAGGTAATATTTTAAATCACAAAAGCGCTGCATAGCGCAAGTAACTTCGTCTTTAATTTACAAACATGACAGAAGTGAATTCATTCTAAAATTATGTCTTTCCTACATTCATCGGCCACAAGGCAAGCACCCTTCATAACGCCATCATAATACTTCTCGGGGACGCGATGCGGCTTGCCCTCCAGTGGCCCGTCCTTCACCAGCTTCTCCGCATCCAGCTTGCCCCAATGCACCTTGGCACGGGCAAGGGCCCGACGGGCACCCTCAATACAAACGGATCGCTTGATGACTTCCAGTCGCGGACAGGAATCCACCATCCGCTTGATCAGGCCTAAGTAGCTGGTGGGTAGAAGCTCGCCAGGCCATATCCGGACTATGAGATCTTTCATAGCCACTTTGGCCGCCTAGTGGAGTTCGACCAACTGCTTCAGTTGGTCACTCAGAGGTGTTGCATGTTCGGCCCCATGAAAGTGCAACCATCCCCAGGTGGTTTTGGTAATTCATATCAACATGTAGCTCCTTGAGCTAATACTATTCCAAGACGAATATTTCAGGAAAGCTCAATGAATGGCATGGCATGTATGATGAAAGTGGATCCCTCAAAATATTAAGGACAAAGAATTGGCTCAAGCTCAAAAGCTCAAGACTCTATTTTTTATATTTCAGTGATCCAAGATCACATTGAGTCTATAGGTAAAGCCAATACTATCAAGGAGGGATGAGGTGTTGCTTAACGAGCCTCTTGCTTCAAGTGCTTAGTGATATGCTCCAAAAACCCTCAACTACTTTCTCATATCCACATATGACCTAAACCTAAAGTCAAAATCGGTCCCACCGATTTTTTCTATCCGGCGCCACCGAGTTCAGATGTCATAGCCACTGCCACAAACCCTAGGCAAATCGGTCTCACCGATATGGATCTCGGTCTCACCGAGATGGGATTGTAATCCCTCTGTTCCCCTTCGTAACGTTTCGGTCTAACCGAAGTGAGCGATCGGTCCCACCGAGATTCCAATGTAAACTCTTTGTTTCCTTTTTGTAACGTTTCGGTTTAACCGAAGTGAGCGAATCGGTCCCACCGAGTTTACCTGACCAACTCTCTGGTTAGCTAATTACCAAAATCGGTCTCACCGAGTTTGTGTAATCGGTCTCACGGAGATTACGTTATGCCCTAACCCTAACCATATCGGTCCTACCGAGTTGCATGTCGGTCCCACCGAAATCACTAACGGTCACTAGGTTTACTGAATCGGTCTGACCGAGTTTGTTAATTCGGTCCCACCGAGATTGGTAAATTGTGTGTAATGGTTAGATTTTGTGTGGAGGCTATATATACCCCTCCACCTCCTCTTCATTCATGGAGAGAGCCATCAGAACAAACCTACACTTCCAACTTACCATTTCTGAGAGAGAACTACCTACTCATGTGTTGAGGCCAAGATATTCCATTTCTATCATATGAATCTTGATCTCTAGCCTTCCCCGAGTTGCTTTCCACTCAAACCTTCTTTCCACCAGATTCAAATCCTATGAGAGAGAGTTGAGTGTTGGGGAGACTATGATTTGAAGCAGAAGCGCAAGGAGTTCATCATCAACGCACCATTTGTTACTTCTTGGAGAGTGGTGTCTCCTAGATTGGCTAGGTGTCACTTGGGAGCCTCCGACAAGATTGTGGAGTTGAACCAAGGAGTTTGTAAGGGCAGGAGATCGCCTACTTCGTGAAGATCTACTTCTAGTGAGGCAAGTCCTTCGTGGGCGACGACCATGGTGGGATAGACAAGGTTGCTTCTTCATGGGCCCTTTTTGGGTGGAGCCCTCCATGGACTCGCACAACCATTACCCTTCGTGGGTTGAAGTCTCCATCAACATGGATGTATGATAGCACCACCTATCGGAACCACGACAAAAACATCCATGTCTCCAATTGCGTTTGAATCCTCCAAACCCTTCCCTCTACATTCTTGAAAGTTGCATGCTTTAATTTCCGCTGCTCATATACTCTTTGCATGCTTGCTTGAATTGTGTGAAGATTGCTTGACTTGTGCAAAGATAGCTAAAATATGCCAAAGTCTAAAATTGGGAAAAGGTTAAGTTTTTAATTGGTCAAATAGTCTAATCACCCCCCCTCTAGACATACTTCAAGGTCCTAGAAGTGGTATCAAAGCTTTGGTCTCCATTTGCTTTGATTTCCATAGCTTGTGGTGGTCATAGCCTTTGTTTTACAACCTATGAGAGTATGGCATCTAGAGAGGGAAATTATCACCATAGAGGTCCATACTTTGATGGCACTAATTTTGCTAGTTGGAAGCATAAGATGAAAATGCATATTCTCGGACATAACCCCGCCATTTGGGCTATTGTGTGTATTGGCTTGCAAGGTGAATTCTTTGATGGGATGGAACCAAACCGTGAAGCTAGCGCGAATGAATTGAAGATGCTGCAATACAACGCTCAAGCTTGTGATATCCTCTTCAATGGATTGTGCCCCGAAGAATTAAACAAAATCAGCCGTCTTGAGAATGCAAAGGAAATTTGGGATACTTTGATATGCATGAAGGTACCGACTCCGTCAAGGAATCCAAGTTGGATGTGCTCCAAAGTCAGCTTGACAAGTTCAAAATGAAGGATGCTGAAGGTGCTGCTGAAATGTACTCTAGGCTTGCTCTTATCACAAATGAGATTGCTGGCTTAGGAAGTGAAGAGATGACCGACAGATTCATCATCAAGAAGATCCTAAGAGCATTGGATGGAAAGTATTATACTGTGTGCACATTGATTCAAATTATGCCCAATTACAAGAATCTCAAGCCAACGGAAGTCATTGGTAGAATCGTTGCTCATGAAATGTCACTCAAAGATAAAGAGGAACTTCACAACAAGTCAAGTGGTGTTTACAAAGCCTCATGTGAAGCTCCTACATCATCAAGTGATAAACAAACCTTCAATGAAGAATTGAGCTTAATGGTGAAGAATTTCAACAAATTCTACAAGAGTAGAAGCAAAGAAATAAGCTATAAGTCAAGGTCCTACAATGACAAAAGATCTTCCAGTCGAGAGCGCAATTGCTACAATTGTGGGAGACCCGAACACTATTCCAATGAGTGTACGGCACCCTACAAGAGAAGAGAAGATTCTCCCAAGAGAAGAAGTAGAAGAGAAGAATCACCACCAAGAGAGAGGAGTAGAGATGATCTTTATGAAAGAAGAACATCCCGGAGAAGCAAGGATTCAGAAAGGAAGGATAAGTCATCAAAGAGCTACACAAAACGAAGACATCAAGCTCATGTTGGTGAATGGGTATCCGGCTCCGACTCTGAACATCACTCTGAGAGAAGCTATCATTTCGACTACGAACATACTCAAGATGAAGGTGTTGCCGGTCTAGCACTTGTGTTAACCAACTCCTACGACATATTTGATTCACCAAATGATGGAATTGGAAGATGCTTCATGGTTAAAGGCCCTAAGGTAACTCACCCCGAGTATGTTGATTTCAATAGTGATGAAGATGACTTGTTAGGTGAGGATGATTTACTTATGGACAACTCTAGTGATGAATACTATGATGAAACGTCAATTAATCATGCTAAACAAGATAAAATGAATGACAATAATAAGGAGAAGATTGATCTTTTAACTAAAGAACTAAACACTCTTAAGCTAGCTCATGAAACTATCTTAGGGGATCATCGAGAACTTTTGAGGACTCATGAGAAGTTATGCTTTGAAAAGCTCAATCTTGAGCAAGAGCATGAGTTCTTAAAGGCAATCAATGATGATCTTCGCAAGAAAAGTTCTTCTTACATTGCCAAGCGTTTACTCTTATCTACTTACATGCCTCGAGTCAAGTCTAGTAACAAGAACAAGAAGGATTCTTCTTCTAGTAGTAGTAACAATAATAATGCTAAATCCAATATTGTTGCTTCTAGTAGTTCTCTTGATTCCACTAATGATTCTCTTAGCCAAGTTACACCTGAGCTAGAAAATAGCTTATTGAAAGGAATTATAGAGAAAGGTGTTTACAAAAGCCTTGCCGGGAGTAATCAATTCGAGGAAATTGTACGCAAGCAAGGAAGGCACTGGAAGAATCAAGGTGTTTCTTTTGAACGAAAGTTCGATGCCAATGGAGTTGAGTGGGAAGAAGATCAATACCCCAAGACGAAGTTTGTTCCTCAACAAGAGAAGTGTGGTCCTACTTCCTTCCAGGGAACACAAGCACAAGATGATATTCCACCTCAAGACCACAAGAACAAAGGCAAGGACAAGCTTCAAGAGGAGATTGATGCATTTGAAGAAGCACCTAAGGCCTTGGTCAAGTGGGTTCCCAAGACTACGTCAAGTTCTTCTTCATCCAGTACAACTACAACTCCAAGGATTCCCATCAAGATGATGTGGATCCCAAAGAAGAAGAACTAGAGAGTTCTTGAGGGTGACTCCACCAATATTCTTCACTCATATCATTATGGTAAGGACAAGTGCAATCAACTTCCATATCTTGCACTAGTTCAAGGAGTCACAAACCCTCATGTTGGTAAGGCATGGGACAAGGTAACCTAATGTTTTCATGGACATCATCTTGTGTGTGCATCACTCTATGTCTATGGATATTCTTGTTTGTTCCTTGTGGGACTAACCCATGTAGGTATTGAAAGTGCAACTCACTCCAAAGGATTGCTCCAAATGATCTACATCAACATTAAGCATCCACATCTTCAACACCTACATGAAGTCATCATCGACAAAACCCAAGGTTAGTTCATCCCTCTAAGGGGGGATCTCACATCTAGGGGGAGCTTAACTCTAAGAATTGAGTCAAAGCAACTCTAATGATGTGAACACATCAATGCATTATGTAAAAGTGGTAACCCCACTTGAGCTTAAACAATGAGTATGACCTATGATCAAATGTTCTCATTTGACTCCTAAGTCAATATACTCATATATAGATGACCTAGTCATCGCCAATTGTTTGATAGATGCTAGAATTGGTTGTGCATGCTTTGCCACATATTTCATTTGCCATCTTATTGGGTGAGCATGTTGGTTGCATATTTAACTCATTCAAGGACATCCACTTGTTGCTTTGATTGATTGGTTTATTTTTCTTTTGCCAAGTGGATGGACAAGAATGCCTAAGAACCTTCTCTATCTATCTATGCTTTTCTTGTCTCAAACTCTATTCATGCTACATCACAAAATTTGATAAAGTTAGATTCGAACCACTCTGTGTGAGGACCACTTGGAGTCCCCGATTCGACATAGACTTAAACATCCGAAACTTCTTTGTGTGTTTCGATCTGACCGATTCTTCCATTTCGGTCATACCGAGATCACTAAGTCGATCTAGGTTTTCAATCTCGGTGCAACTGATTCGAACTTTATGGTCTCACCGAGTTGCTGTAACTGTCAACAGTTATGCATCTCGGTGCCACCGAGTTGTTCAAATCGGCCACACCGACAGTGTCGGGCTATATATACACACGAGCAAAATTTTGGAAAACTTTCTCCAAACCTCTCGCCCGCGCATAGCTCGCTCTGCCTTCTAGGTCTCTGGATCGTCGACTTCGTCACCAGCCGCCTCCTGTCACTGGTCTCCGCCGCCGTCAACGGATTCCATCCCCGCCGTTGCTGCCGTAGCGAGTTCATCGCCGAATTAGGGTATGAACTCGATCATAGTGCTATCCTCGTCTGATTCTCAGCACATTGTTTACATTATGATTCTTGCCACTATTGAAACACATCTATCTAGTCAAAACAATCCGTAGAATAGATGCGATTTGAAAATTTAGGGTTAGGTTTCCGCCGAAACCATCTCAGACCCACCGAGTTAAAAAACTCGATCCTATTGATTCAGCTAACGCCATTGCACTAGTAACTCTCGGTTTGACCGAGAATTGCTAATCGGTGTGACAGATTTTAGGACTCAGTGAAACCCTAGCGGTACCACCGAACTGTGACACGGTCTTACCGAGATCACTAGTTTAGGTTCCAAAACTGCTTCGGTATCACCGAGTTTGAAAATCGGTTGATCCGAAATGCTTTCTGTGGAAAACTAAAACTAAGTTTTTGAATCATTCTTTTGCAAAAATCTCTGCATTTTGTGATGCTCATCCATTCTATCTCGTCCATAACTATTCACAGGGTCATCAGTCAGAGTTCTCATCATGTTAGACCAAAGTGACAGCCAGAACAGGGAAGAAGAGCAGATTCACATGAGTGAGGGCACTAGTCCCTCCAGTTCCTTAGATGATGGCAGCAGAAGTAGTCCTAGCAATTTGCCAAAAGCAGCCACAAGAACAAGAAGGAAGAGAACCTCAGATTCAGAGAATGAGGACTGTCGGTGTCAAAACTGGCGGTTCTCGGGTAGGGGGTCCCGAACTGTGCATCTAGGCGGATGGTAACAGGAAACAAGGGACACGATGTTTTACCCAGGTTCGGGCCCTCTTGAGGAGGTAAAACCCTACGTCCTGCTTGATTGATATTGATGATGTGGGTATTACAAGAGTAGATCTACCACAAGATCAAGGAGGCTAAACCATAGAAGCTAGCCTATGGTATGATTGTTGTTCGTCCTATGGACTAAGGCCATCCGGTTTATATAGACACCGGAGAGGGCTAGGGTTACACAGAGTCAGTTACAATGGTAGGATATCTACATATCCGTATCGCCAAGCTTGCCTTCCACTCCAAGGAAAGTCCCATCCGGACACGGGACGAAGTCTTCAATCTTGTATCTTCATAGTCTTGGAGTCCGGCCGATGATGATAGTTCGGCTATCCGGACACCCCCTAGTCCAGGACTCCCTCAGTAGCCCCTGAACCAGGCTTTAATGACGGCGAGTCCGGCGCGCATATTGTCTTTGGCATTGCAAGGCGGGTTCCTCCTCCAAATAATTTATAGAAGATTGCGAACACCAGGATAGTGTCCGGCTCTGCAAAATAAATTCCACATACCACGGTAGAGAGAATAATATTTACACAAGTTGAATCTGCTGACGTATTTTGTGGCGTGACGTCACACCACCACCAAGCCTTTACTCGAATTGTTTTCATTGTACCACCTCAGCGCGTTTAGCGAAGCAGTTTCCTTGGCACGTCTTGTCGAAGCAGAGATCGTGTTCCCCTTATTCCGGGATTCCCATCAATACGGACGTGGGTAACCCAACCACGCCATTGATTGCGGCGCCTGGGAGATAAGCGAGTTTTATCAGGCCGGTGGGGACACATGGTTTCATCCGCCCATATAAGGGGATAAAGATCCACCCTTTTACCTACGCCTTCTTCCTCCTTTGCTTATCCATCTCCGCGAACTTGAGCTCCAGCGCCCAAGTCCGCACATCTCACCTCAACCTTCTCCAAATATGTCCAGAGCGGGAGGCAAGTGGATGGCCTCCTCCGTCACGGAGGGGCAGATCCAGAAGCTGCGCAGCGCCGGATACTTGTCCAGCAACATCGCGCACCGGCTCCCCGACGAGGGGGAGCTCATGCCCACCCCCAGGTCCCATGAGAGGGTAGTATTCCTTCCCCATTTCCTCCGCGGACTGGGCTTCCCACTCCATCCCTTTGTCCGGGGGCTCATGTTCTAGTACGGCCTAGATTTCCATGATCTGGCCCCGAATTTCATCCTCAACATCTCGGTGTTTATCGTCGTGTGTGAGGCCTTCCTCTGCATCCAGCCCCACTTCGGCTTGTGGCTCAAGACCTTCAATGTCAAGCCGAAGGTTGTGAAGGGCAGCCAAGCGGAGTGCAGAGGCGCCATGGTGGGCAAGATGCCCAACGTTACTTGGCTCGAGGGCACCTTCGTGGAAATCGTTAAGGGGTGGCAATCGGGGTGGTTCTACATCACCGAGCCGCGTGACCCTGAATGGGCAGCGGCCCCCGAATTCAGATCTGGCATCCCCATACGGCTCACCTCCTGGAAAGAGAGTGGCCGGACATGGGGTGATTCGGAGGAGCTGACCGGACTCCAAGCCTGCATCCAAAAGCTAGTGAACAAGAAGCTCAAGCTTCACTACAAGAAATATGTCAACTTATGACCACCACTATTGGTCACTGAATGGTCACAAATTTCCATTTATGACCTTTTTGTGACCAAAAACATAAGGTCAAAAGCTGGGCATCGTAAACTGACTATAGCGACCTTTCTTCTGGAATGGTCGCAAACGTTTATGACCAAAAAAAAGGTCGTAGATTTAACGACCAACTGTTTTGGTCACTAGCAATCCGACCACACCACGTCAGATCCACCGTGGCAAGCTGACGTGGCAGACTTACGACCAAATGAAAAGGTCATAAAATAGAATCAGCCCGGTCCATTTCAGCCGTCTTGATGGGCCAAGCCCAATAATTCAGCCCATTTAATTTTTTTTTCTCTTTATTTTGCTTATCTGCATGGGCCTGACCCAATAATTTGGCCTTTTATTTTCTGGGAATGGAGCCTTTTTCTGATGATTTTTTTATATTCCACTATTGTTTTGGGCCACAACCTTTTTAGTCTAGTTCAAATTTGGGCCTCGGCCTTTTTATTTTCTGTTATGCAGCCTTTTATATTTTTTTTCTTATAGTCATTTCTTTTTTTAGGCCCAAGCCTTTTTAGTCTAATTCTTGTTTGGGCCTTGGCCTTTTTAGAGCCTAGGTTCTCATTTTGAATAACTATAAACAGAAAGGCCCAGGTGCACAAGTGATCCACAAGCCCAGGTGCACAAGTGATCGACATAACTTCACAGAAAATAAACAAAATGATCCACATAACTTCACAGAAAGGCCCAGGTTCACAAGTGATCACATAACTTCACAGGATCCATGTGCTCTCAGCAAACTGCAACAAAATGCAACAACTCTCAGCTCCCAGGTTCACAGGTTCAAAATGCAACCTTAGCTCAAAGACAAAGAGGTTCATAGCACAGCCATCAAACTACCTTAGCTCCAAAGAGAGCCATCAAGTGGGCTAACTTCTCTTCCTGTTCTTGAGACTTCTTGTGCAGCAGCTCAAGTTCCTTGTCGCGTGCAGCTTCAGATTCTTCCGCCTTCATCTTGATTGCCGCCAATTCTTCTTGCACCAGTTCAGCTTGAAGCTCGGACCTCTCCAGCTTCTGCTCAAGGTCACGAACATGAGCAGCAACTTTGCCGGAGTTGTTCCTAGATGACTGGAGCCCAACATTCCTGAGGAATGTGCTTTCCTTGGCTTTGGTCTTGAGGACTTGTTCGACAATTTCAACAGCAGACTTTGGCTCTTCACCTTCTGGTACCGGCGCTTCCTTCATTTTTTCCATCTCAAGCTAGCATATGGAGGAAAATGATAGGCATTAGTGGGAGATCTATTTCACATTTTGCAAACCAAACCAAGCAAGAGAAACCAAACCAGCACACAAATGGATTATTTGAAGTAATCAAACCAGCACACAAAATCTATACAAGAAGATGATGACTAGTGACCTGGAGACATGCAATTGGAATAATATGATCACTTCATTAAGCCTAGAATGGTGGTTCTATATAAGATGGCTTCCTGAGTGAGACGATCATCAAACTAACATTCAGATCAAATTTCATCATATCATAAAAAATGCATCAAATAGCTACAGCACGTTCTGATATCTTTGTTGAACTATCAAACAACATCAAAGCATGGAACATAGCATGCTATTCTTGACTGGCTCCGAGTCAAACAACATCAAATCATCAAAGCTTCAAAGTTGGCTATGAATCAAACAGGGCAAAGCATGGAGTGACTTACTATAGCAGTCTTGACTGGCTCCAAAAACCCGTGCTTCTTGCTGTTGTGGGTGGCCTTAAACAAGTCAATCGCAGACAGCTCCTCACCCTTACGCTCTTCTTTCTGAAATGTTTTTCAACAAAAATCAAAATGTTATTTAGCAAGAATCATAAATGTTATTCAATGAGGAACCAAAGGTAAGGTCTCTAGAGAAGAGTTCTCACAGTGGCAAAAATGTGTGTTGTGTAGTGCCTAGAACCAGTTCTTTGATTGTACATGACTTTTTGTCGATTCATCTTGTTCGACAAACAGGTTTCCTACAAAAAAGCATGCTGTCAGCATGATCTAACACTAGAATATCATGTGCAGAACATAAAGCATCAAACAAAGCAGAGACAAACCTTGTGTCTTGGGGTAGACCACATCTCCACCAGAGCTTGCCATTCACCATCTGTTAGATCAGGCACCGAAGACTTAATGCTGACTTTATTTGCGGCTACGGTATCAAAATACTTCTTGTTGATCTGATGGCGTCTGTTCTTTGAATATTTCTGCAGAATATCTTTGCACGAGGTCTTGATGGTCTCAGAGTCGGTGTTCATCTCAAAATTTGCCTACCAAGATAACAAACAAGGTAGGAACAATATTAGTGATCATGCATAGGTGTAACAGAAAATAGATAGCACATTAACTATGAAACAAGTAGCTTACAGCAACTTTTCCAATGTAGTTCTCCAATAGACTAGCATTTTTTTTGTATAGCTTGAAGTGAGGAAGAACCGGAAGATGGCTTTTTGCAACGAGTCCACACTCAGAAGCAAGCTTTGCTGCCTGCAGAGGCTTCTCTGGACGAATCATCCCTTCGGCAATTTGGATAGGTACCTTGCTACCAAGCGACTTGGTGATCCTCTCTAGCCCTCTGCCCTTTCTAAGTCTAGTCTTGGGAGTCATTGCATCTGAAAATGAAACTGAACTCATAAATTAGAATAGAAATCGACAAATGCAGGAATCAACAAAAGCATACATGATCATTCCATTTGGAAAATGCACTAGTAAAAGATAGCATTGCAAAGGTCAACTTGCCTGATTGAAGCACAAGCTGCTGTTCTTCTTCATTGATGACAGCGTTCCTGTCAATAGAAGGTGCAATAGGGCTGAGGTCTGTGTGGACAGTGCCTGCTTCATCAATGCAGATGGTTCCTGCTTCATCTAGGCTGACAGTGCCATTTCCATCCATGCTGAGAGTGGTTCCTTCATCGATGGGCGGCAACTCATCACCCGTTTGCACCGAGGTCTAAGAGTCCATGAGCAGCATACTTTCCTGATGGTCCGTCGTAGTCACCATCCTTTCTTTCTGCCTTGTGACTCTATCAAGGGCAGGTTCATCAGGTTCCAGGATCCTCTTTTTTTGTCCTGGAGCTGGGGCCATCACCCTTCCTGGAGGCATTGCAGGAGATGTTTCTGAGCTCTTGTGCTTCTTGCTGACTGTCTTCTTAACACCAGGCCTCTTTGTCCTAGATTCCTTCAGTACCTCGTATAAACAACATGGAAAAAAGCATTAGATCACAAGAGAAATATGTGAGCACAAGGAATAACATAGAATAACAGAACCCCAACCCTCCAAGCAAGACAGAGTTTGCACCTTAACAATCCTGTTGACTACAACATCATCCACTTCCTCTCCATCAATAACTTCATCCTCCTTAGGATTGTACTCTGGGTCATCATTGATAACTCCACTACCCTCTTGAACCTCATCACTTCTACCTTCTTGTACACCATTTGTTTTCCTAATCATCGACGCTATTGCACCGATGCCAAGGGACTGGAACATCCGATTGTTCCTCATGATATTTCTAGCCCTAACCTTCTCGTACTCGGTGAGAGGCTCTTCTTTGCATGATACAGGAAACATAACTATTAGGTGAATGTTTGGAATGCATGGACAGGCAGCCAAACATATCTTATGAAATTTTATTATCATTTAATCCTAGTTATTCAGGTAAGGAAGACTAACAGCACACAGGCACAATTAAGCCAGCTTATTCAGATTACATCAATACATTTCACTTAGCATATTAAGACACAGATTTTATGAAACTAGCCACAAGGAGCAAGTTGCATACCAACAGTTGGCCTCATGCTTGACCTTGTCCTCCTTGCCATGGATGATCTTGAGGTGGTGCTTGCAAAATAGAATAAACAACAATCAGATACAACAGGGATAAAGTAAAATGATGCACTTGTATCAATAAAGGGAAGCATTTGGACCATCATGCACATACATGTAATACATGTGAAACAAACTTGATGGATAAACAATACAGTGATCTAGTGTTATTAATTAAGAAAACAAGTAAGTGCACCAAACAAGCATGCATGTACACTAGGAGCAAGTAAGCAAAGTGCATAAGTGCTACTAATATAAGCAAGCAAGCAAAGTGCTACTGATAGAAACAAGCAAGCAAAGTGCTACTGATAGAAACAAGCAAGCAATGAAGAAAAATTAAGAGAAGGAAGCAAGTACTATTGATACAAACCCTAATTAATAAGAAAGCAAGTAGATTCTTCTCCAAGTGCTAGTGATACAAGCAAGTAATGCTGATGGAAACCCTAATTAAGCATGTATGCCAGCCAGCAACATGTATGCTAGCAAGCAAGCAACATGAACTAGTGAATTGGTGTCATATACACATGGTTAGACAGTCTGACAGGAAGCTAGACGAGTATATCATGAGGACCTTCAAAACAACTAGATGTTGCCACTGGTAAAGCATGAAACAACTATACTTGCAGCAGTACAAAAGCAGATGAAAAAACTATACTCAACTATTGATTATGCTGTCTCTACACACAAAAAATGGCTACAGACTAGATGACACAAGTTAAGACATTTTGACAATTAGAATCAACCTTGTATATTACAGCAATCAAAATTATCTAGCACCAGTCTAGTATATATTAAAACTAGTCATACTGCCTTAACACAGCAGGAATTCCAATACCACAATAAGTACTAAGCCTTCCCGTGTTCACTGGAAAGAAGAACACAAGCTTCATGCACATATCGTGAAAGAAGAACACTGCTACAAACCCCAGTAGTGCTACTGATAGCAAAGTGCTACAAGCAATCAAGTACATGTTCATACTAACCCAAGTTGCAAGCAAGCAAAGTGCATAATACAAGCAAGCAAGCATGGAAAGTGCTATTGATAGAAACAAGCATAGTGCTACTGACAGTAACAAGCAAACAAGGAAGGAAATTGAAGGGCAACAAACAAGAAAGTACTGTTGATACAAACAAGGAAGCAAGTAGCTTCTTTTCGAAGTGCTGTTGGAAACCTAATTCACCATCTATGCTAGCTGAGTAATTGAACCATACACAAGCAAGCAAAGTGCATAATACAAGCAAGCAAGCATGGAAAGTGCTACTCATAGAAACAAGCATAGTGCTACTGACAGTAACAAGCAAACAAGGAAGGAAATTGAAGGGCACCAAACAAGAAAGTACTGTTGATACAAACAAGGAAGCAAGTAGCTTCTTTTCGAAGTGCTGTTGGAAACCTAATTCACCATCTATGCTAGCTGAGTAATTGAACCATACACAAGCAAGTACTGATACAAGCACCATCAACCAGACATGCATCATCCACTTCCCCATCCATACCTATCTGCAGCCTCGCCGTGAGGGAGGGAGATCCGGCCGAAACCCCGACAGAATCACACCTTGCTTGTCTCCCCATGCAGCCTCGTTGGCTCCGCCCAGCTCAACTTCTCCGACCCAGCCCAACCCTCTTCTCCACTCCCCATCCATCCCCATCCCTAAAATCATGAACCCTAAACCATGAAGCGGACCAAACGAACCACCAGGAGGTCCATGAACTAGAGGGAGATCATGAACTAGAGGACCAAACGAATCACGAACCACCCTGACCCCATGAACCCTAACCCTAACCCCATGAACTAGAGGGAGATCATCCCCACGCAACAATAAACGAACCACCCAAACCCTAGAATATCCTAACCCATGAGGGGGATCTACTAGAGGGGAGATGGATCCACCAGAGGGGAGGTGGATCCACAAGAGGAGGGGAGATGGATCAAGGGGAGAAGTACCTAGGGGGAGATGATGTTGACGATGCAGCGGTGGTCGTCGTCGATCGCGCCATCGTCGATGTAGCTGTCGTCGTCGTTGATGTAGTCGATGTGGCCGCCGTCGTCGTTGATGTAGTCCATGGCACGGAGGAGGGGAGGGAGTGGGAGCGGGGCGGCGCGAAGCAGGGAGGTGCGGGGCGGAGCAGAGGAGGGGCGGCGCTATGGTGGAGAGGAGGGGCGGCGCTATGGTG
>NC_041391.1:103905482-103973137 GCF_002162155.2 Triticum dicoccoides | reverse complement strand
GGTGGGGAGTGGGACCGGGCGGCGCGGAGCAGGGAGGGAGAAGCTACGGTTCGTCGGGGAGAGGGGAGGGGAATGGGGAAATTTTGGGAGGGGAGGGGAGGGGATCCCGCGTGTTAGTGGGAGAGGGAGGAGAGGGAGTGGTGGGTCCTGCCTGGTAGTGGGAGAGGGAGTGGAGGGAAATTTTGGGAGAGGGAAATTTTGGTGGAGGGAAAATTTTGGTGTGGGAGGGAAATCCTTTTGGGTTTGGGTGTAGAAAAATAGGGTTTTTTTGTAAACTTTGTAGAAATCATGGTTAAAATCATACCGAGTAGCTCAAGAAAACACCGGTATTGCAAGTTTAGTATTTTTTCTAGTTGGTAGGCCACATTTGATGATGTGACGCGGAGGTCTCCCATTTTTTTGATTTTTTTTGAATTTTTTATGGTGTTTTCAAAAACCGGCCGATTTCGTCGCGGCGACCATCCATGGCTAGGGTTTGAGCCATGCAAATCTGTTGTCGACTCTGTGAAGGAATGCCTACCTGTGAAGCTAAATAGCATTTTTAGTGAAAATAACGGGCAAGCTATGGAGGACCCGCAGTTAAAATTCCAGCCGGTTCCAGCTGAATCGGCCGAAGGTGGTCCGAATTGCCGGGAGTAGCTACGAGGGTCGGAAATGCATGCTTTTTGGCGACCGTCCGTAAAATAGGGTCTACTTTGAGATAGACATGGAATGGCGCCGTTTGGGGTGCCCCTCCTTGTAGCCGCTTCACGAAAAACGCATGTCTTTTGCATTCAAAAAATGAAAAATGGTTTTTTTTCTTAAACAATTTGGAACCTTGCTTTGGCAACATTGTTTGCCATCACAAGACGGAGGCATGCGCCCAATTTGGGCATATTATCAGAAACTATTTAACGGATGCGGCCATATCATTGCTAGTTTGGCTTGAAAGGCATTAATCTTCATTCGTGGTAGGTCGTTTTTGAGAACACTTTTTCAAGAAAACGCCGGTATTGCAAGTTTAGTATTTTTGCTAGTTGGTAGGCACCACTTGATGATGTGACACGGAGGTCTCCGTTTTTTTGATTTTTTTTGAATTTTTTACGGTGTTTTCAAAAACCGGCTGATTTCGTCGCGGCGACCGTCCGTGGCTAGGGTTTGAGCCGTGCAAATCTGTTGTCGATTCTGTGATGGAATGCCTACCTGTGAACCTAAAAAGCATTTTTAGTGAAAATAACGGGCAAGCTATGGAGGACCCGCAGTTCAAATTCCAGCCGGTTCCAACTGAATCGGCCGAAGGTGGTCCGAATTGCCGGGAGTAGCTACGAGGGTCGGAAATGCATGCTTTTTGGCGACCGTCCGTAAAATAGGGTCTACTTTGAGATAGACATGGAATGGCGCCGTTTGGGGTGCCCCTCCTTGTAGCCACTTCACGAAAAACACATGTCTTTTGCATTCAAAAACGGTTTTTTTGTTAAACAAGTTGGAACCTCGCTTTGGCAACATTGTTTGCCATCACAAGACGGAGGCATGCGCCCAATTTGGGCATATTATCAGAAACTATTCAACAGATGCGGCCATATCATTGCTAGTTTGGCTTGAAAGGCATGAATCTTCGTTCGTGGTAGGTCGTTTTTGAGAACACTTTTTCAAGAAAACACCGGTATTGCAAGTTTAGTATTTTTGCTAGTTGGTAGGCCACATTTGATGATGTGACGCGGAGGTCTCCCATTTTTTGATTTTTTTGAATTTTTTACGGTGTTTCCAAAAACCGGCCGATTTCGTCGCGGCGATCGTCCGTGGCTAGGGTTTGAGCCGTGCTAATCTGTTGTCGATTCTGTGATGGAATGCCTACCTGTGAAGCTAAAAAGCATTTTTGGTGAAAATAACGGGCAAGCTATGGAGGACCCGCAGTTCAAATTCCAGCCGGTTCCAGCTGAATCCGCCGAAGGTGGTCCGAATTGCCGGGAGTAGCTACGAGGGTCGGAAATGCATGCTTTTTGGCGACCGTCCGTAAAATAGGGTCTACTTTGAGATAGACATGGAATGGTGCCGTTTGGGGTGCCCCTCCTTGTAGCCGCTTCACGAAAAACGCATGTCTTCTGCATTCAAAAAATGAAAAACGGTTTTTTTTCTTAAACAAGTTGGAACCTTGCTTTGGCAACATTGTTTGCCATCACAAGACGGAGGCATGCGCCCAATTTGGGCATATTATCAGAAACTATTCAACGGATGCGGCCATATCATTGGTAGTTTGGCTTGAAAGGCATGAATCTTCATTCGTGGTAGGTCGTTTTTGAGAACACTTTTTCAAGAAAATGCCGGTATTGCAAGTTTAGTATTTTTGCTAGTTGGTAGGCACCATTTGATGATGTGACGCGGAGGTCTCCCATTTTTTTGATTTTTTTTGAATTTTTTACGGTGTTTTCAAAAACCGGCCGATTTCGTCGCGGCGACTGTCCGTGGCTAGGGTTTGAGCCGTGCTAATCTGTTGTCGATTCTGTGATGGAATGCCTACCTGTGAAGCTAAAAAGCATTTTTAGTGAAAATAACGGGCAAGCTATGGAGGACCCGCAGTTCAAATTCCAGCCGGTTCCAACTGAATCGGCCGAAGGTGGTCCGAATTGCCGGGAGTAGCTACGAGGGTCGGAAATGCATGCTTTTTGGCGACCGTCCGTAAAATAGGGTCTACTTTGAGATAGACATGGAATGGCGCCGTTTGGGGTGCCCCTCCTTGTAGCCGCTTCACGAAAAACGCATGTCTTTTGCATTCAAAAACGGTTTTTTTGTTAAACAAGTTGGAACCTCGCTTTGGCAACATTGTTTGCCATCACAAGACGAAGGCATGCCCCCAATTTGGGCATATTATCAGAAACTATTCAACGGATGCGGCCATATCATTGCTAGTTTGGCTTGAAAGGCATGAATCTTCGTTCGTGGTAGGTCGTTTTTGAGAACACTTTTTCAAGAAAACTCCGGTATTGCAAGTTTAGTATTTTTGCTAGTTGGTAGGCCACATTTGATGATGTGACGCGGAGGTCTCCCATTTTTTGAATTTTTTTGAATTTTTTACGGTGTTTCCAAAAACCGGCCGATTTCGTCGCGGCGATCGTCCATGGCCAGGGTTTGAGCCGCGCTAATCTGTTGTCGATTCTGTGATGGAATGCCTACCTGTGAAGCTAAAAAGCATTTTTAGTGAAAATAACGGGCAAGCTATGGAGGACCCGCAGTTCAAATTCCAGCCGGTTCCAGCTAAATCGGCCGAAGGTGGTCCGAATTGCCGGGAGTAGCTACGAGGGTCGGAAATGCATGCTTTTTGGCGACCGTCCGTAAAATAGGGTCTACTTTGAGATAGACATGGAATGGCGCCGTTTGGGGTGCCCCTCCTTGTAGCCGCTGCACGAAAAACGCATGTCTTTTGCATTCAAAAAATGAAAAACAGTTTTTTTTGTTAAACAAGTTGGAACCTCGCTTTGGCAACATTGTTTGCCATCACAAGACGGAGGCATGCACCCAATTTGGGCATATTATCAGAAACTATTCAACGGATGCGGCCATATCATTGCTAGTTTGGCTTGAAAGGCATGAATCTTCGTTCGTGGTAGGTTGTTTTTGAGAACACTTTTTCAAGAAAACGCCGGTATTGCAAGTTTAGTATTTTTGCTAGTTGGTAGGCCACATTTGATGATGTGGCGCGGAGGTCTCCCATTTTTTGATTTTTTTTGAATTTTTTACGGTGTTTTCAAAAACCGGCCGATTTTGTCGCGGCGATCGTCTGTGGCTAGGGTTTGAGCCGTGCTAATCTGTTGTCAATTCTGTGATGGAATGCCTACTTGTGAAGCTAAAAGCATTTTTAGTGAAAATAACGGGCAAGCTATGGAGGACCCGCAGTTCAAATTCCAGCCGGTTCCAGCTGAATCGGCCGAAGGTGGTCCGAGTTGCCGGGAGTAGCTATGAGGGTCGGAAATGCATGCTTTTTGGCGACCGTCCGTAAAATAGGGTCTACTTTGACATAGACATGGAATGGCGCCGTTTGGGGTGCCCCTCCTTGTAGCCGCTTCACGAAAAATGCATGTCTTTTGCATTCAAAAATGAAAAACGGTTTTTTTTGTTAAACAAGTTGGAACCTCGCTTTGGCAACATTGTTTGCCATCACAAGATGGAGGCATGCGCCCAATTTGGGCATATTATCAGAAACTATTCAACGGATGCGGCCATATCATTGCAAGTTTGGCTTGAAAGGCATGAACTTCGTTCGTGGTAGGTCGTTTTTGAGAACACTTTTTCAAGAAAATGCCGGTATTGCAAGTTTAGTATTTTTGCTAGTTGGTAGGCCACATTTGATGATGTGACGCGGAGGTCTCCCATTTTTTTGATTTTTTTTGAATTTTTTACGGTGTTTTCAAAAACTGGTCGATTTCGTCGCGGCGACCGTCCGTGGCTAGGGTTTGAGCCGTGCAAATTGGTTGTCGATTCTATGATGGAATGCCTACCTATGAAGCTAAAAAGCATTTTCAGTGAATTAACGGGCAAGCTATGGAGGACCCGCAGTTCAAATTCCAGCCGGTTCCAGATGAATCGGCTGAAGGTGGTCCGAATTGCCGGGAGTAGCTACGAGGGTCAGAAATGCATGCTTTTTGGCGACCGTCCGTAAAATAGGGTCTACTTTGAGATAGACATGGAATGGTGCCGTTTGGGGTGCCCCTCCTTGTAGCCGCTTCACGAAAAACGCAAGTCTTTTGCATTCACAAAATGAAAACCGGTTTTTTTTGTTAAACAAGTTGGAACCTCGCTTTGGCAACATTGTTTGCCATCACAAGACGGAGGCATGCACCCAATTTGGGCATATTATCAGAAACTATTCAACGGATGCGGCCATATCATTGCTAGTTTGGCTTGAAAGGCATGAATCTTCGTTCGTGGTAGGTCGTTTTTGAGAACACTTTTTCAAGAAAACTCCGGTATTGCAAGTTTAGTATTTTTGCTAGTTGGTAGGACACATTTGATGATGTGACGCGGAGGTCTCCCATTTTTTGAATTTTTTTGAATTTTTTACGGTGTTTCCAAAAACCGGCCGATTTCGTCGCGGCGATCGTCCATGGCCAGGGTTTGAGCCGCGCTAATCTGTTGTCGATTCTGTGATGGAATGCCTACCTGTGAAGCTAAAAAGCATTTTTAGTGAAAATAACGGGCAAGCTATGGAGGACCCGCAGTTCAAATTCCAGCCGGTTCCAGCTAAATCGGCCGAAGGTGGTCCGAATTGCCGGGAGTAGCTACGAGGGTCGGAAATGCATGCTTTTTGGCGACCGTCCGTAAAATAGGGTCTACTTTGAGATAGACATGGAATGGCGCCGTTTGGGGTGCCCCTCCTTGTAGCCGCTGCACGAAAAACGCATGTCTTTTGCATTCAAAAAATGAAAAACAGTTTTTTTTGTTAAACAAGTTGGAACCTCGCTTTGGCAACATTGTTTGCCATCACAAGACGGAGGCATGCACCCAATTTGGGCATATTATCAGAAACTATTCAACGGATGCGGCCATATCATTGCAAGTTTGGCTTGAAAGGCATGAATCTTCGTTCGTGGTAGGTTGTTTTTGAGAACACTTTTTCAAGAAAACGCCGGTATTGCAAGTTTAGTATTTTTGCTAGTTGGTAGGCCACATTTGATGATGTGACGCGGAGGTCTCCCATTTTTTGATTTTTTTTGAATTTTTTACGGTGTTTTCAAAAACCGGCCGATTTTGTCGCGGCGATCGTCCGTGGCTAGGGTTTGAGCCGTGCAAATCGGTTGTTGATTCTATGATGGAATGCCTACCTATGAAGCTAAAAAGCATTTTCAGTGAAAATAACGGGCAAGCTATGGAGGACCTGCAGTTCAAATTCCAGCCGGTTCCAGCTGAATCGGCCGAAGGTGGTCCGAGTTGCCGGGAGTAGCTATGAGGGTCAGAAATGCATGCTTTTTGGCGACCGTCCGTAAAATAGGGTCTACTTTGACATAGACATGGAATGGCGCCGTTTGGGGTGCCCCTCCTTGTTGCCGCTTCACGAAAAATGCATGTCTTTTGCATTCAAAAATGAAAAACGGTTTTTTTTGTTAAACAAGTTGGAACCTTGCTTTGGCAACATTGTTTGCCATCACAAGATGGAGGCATGCGCCCAATTTGGGCATATTATCAGAAACTATTCAACGGATGCGGCCATATCATTGCAAGTTTGGCTTGAAAGGCATGAACTTCGTTCGTGGTAGGTCGTTTTTGAGAACACTTTTTCAAGAAAATGCCGGTATTGCAAGTTTAGTATTTTTGCTAGTTGGTAGGCCACATTTGATGATGTGACGCGGAGGTCTCCCATTTTTTTGATTTTTTTTGAATTTTTTACGGTGTTTTCAAAAACCGGTCGATTTCGTCGCGGCGACCGTCCGTGGCTAGGGTTTGAGCCGTGCAAATTGGTTGTCGATTCTATGATGGAATGCCTACCTATGAAGCTAAAAAGCATTTTCAGTGAATTAACGGGCAAGCTATGGAGGACCCGCAGTTCAAATTCCAGCCGGTTCCAGATGAATCGGCTGAAGGTGGTCCGAATTGCCGGGAGTAGCTACGAGGGTCAGAAATGCATGCTTTTTGGCGACCGTCCGTAAAATAGGGTCTACTTTGAGATAGACATGGAATGGTGCCGTTTGGGGTGCCCCTCCTTGTAGCCGCTTCACGAAAAACGCAAGTCTTTTGCATTCAAAAAATGAAAACCGGTTTTTTTTGTTAAACAAGTTGGAACCTCGCTTTGGCAACATTGTTTGCCATCACAAGACGGAGGCATGCACCCAATTTGGGCATATTATCAGAAACTATTCAACGGATGCGGCCATATCATTGCTAGTTTGGCTTGAAAGGCATGAATCTTCGTTCGTGGTAGGTTGTTTTTGAGAACACTTTTTCAAGAAACGCCGGTATTGCAAGTTTAGTATTTTTGCTAGTTGGTAGGCCACATTTTATGATGTGACGCGGAGGTGTCCCATTTTTTTGATTTTTTTTGAATTTTTTACGGTGTTTTCAAAAACCGGCCGATTTCGTCGCGGCGATCGTCCGTGGCTAGGGTTTGAGCCGTGCTAATCTGTTGTCGATTCTATGATGGAATGCCTACCTGTGAAGCTAAAAGCATTTTTAGTGAAAATAACGGGCAAGCTATGGAGGACCTGCAGTTCAAATTCCAGCCGGTTCCAGCTGAATCGGCCGAAGGTGGTCCGAATTGCCGGGAGTAGCTATGAGGGACGGAAATGCATGCTTTTAGGCGACCGTCCGTAAAATAGGGTCTACTTTGACATAGACATGGAATGGCGCCGTTTGGGGTGCCCATCCTTGTAGCCGCTTCACGAAAAACGCATGTCTTTTGCATTCAAAAATGAAAAACGGTTTTTTTGTTAAACAAGTTGGAACATCGCTTTGGCAACATTGTTTGCCATCACAAGATGGAGGCATGCGCCCAATTTGGGCATATTATCAGAAACTATTCAACTGATGCGGCCATATCATTGCAAGTTTGGCTTGAAAGGCATGAACTTCGTTCGTGGTAGGTCGTTTTTGAGAACACTTTTTCAAGAAAACGCCGGTATTGCAAGTTTAGTATTTTTGCTAGTTGGTAGGCCACATTTGATGATGTGACGCGGAGGTCTCCCATTTTTTTGATTTTTTTTTGAATTTTTTACGGTGTTTTCAAAAACCGGCCGATTTCGTCGCGGCGACCGTCCGTGGCTAGGGTTTGAGCCGTGCAAATCGGTTGTTGATTCTATGATGGAGTGCCTACCTATGAAGCTAAAAAGCATTTTCAGTGAAAATAACGGGCAAGCTATGGAGGACCTGCAGTTCAAATTCCAGCCGGTTCCAGCTGAATCGGCCGAAGGTGGTCCGAATTGCCGTGAGTAGCTACGAGGGTCAGAAATGCATGCTTTTTGGCGACCGTCCGTAAAATAGGGTCTACTTTGAGATAGACATGGAATGGCGCCGTTTGGGGTGCCCCTCCTTGTAGCCGCTTCACGAAAAACGCATGTCTTTTGCATTCAAAAAATGAAAACGGTTTTTTTTGTTAAACAAGTTGGAACCTTGCTTTGGCAACATTGTTTGCCATCACAAGACGGAGGCATGCGCCCAATTTGGGCATATTATCAGAAACTATTCAACGGATGCGGCCATATCATTGCTAGTTTGGCTTGAAAGGCATGAATCTTCGTTCGTGGTAGGTCGTTTTTGAGAACACTTTTTCAAGAAAACGCCGGTATTGCAAGTTTAGTATTTTTGCTAGTTGGTAGGCCACATTTTATGATGTGACGCGGAGGTCTCCCATTTTTTTGATTTTTTTGAATTTTTTACGGTGTTTTCAAAAACCGGCCGATTTCGTCGCGGCGACCATCCGTGGCTAGGGTTTGAGCCGTGCAAATCTGTTGTTGATTCTGTGATGGAATGCCTACCTGTGAAGCTAAAAAGCATTTTTAGTGAAAATAACGGGCAAGCTATGGAGGACCCGCAGTTCAAATTCCAGCCGGTTCCAGCTGAATCGGCCGAAGGTGGTCCGAATTGCCGGGAGTAACTACGAGGGTCGGAAATGCATGCTTTTTGGCGACTGTCCGTAAAATAGGGTCTACTTTGAGATAGACATGGAGTGGCGCCGTTTGGTGTGCCCCTCCTTGTAGCCGCTTCACGAAAAACGCATGTCTTTTGCATTCAAAAAATGAAAAACGGTTTTTGAATTTTTATGGTGTTTTCAAAAACCGGCGGATTTAGTCACGGCGGTCGTCCGTGGCTAGGGTTTGAGTCATGTTTTTAGCATTCAAAAAATGAAACTTATATTGTTTCATACAGGAGCATGCACAAAAACCCATAATTTTATCTTCCATCCATGAGCATGCATAAAATATTTCAATTCCCATCAATTACCAAACTGAATATTCATTGTTAAAAACATGACTTGTTTAGATGACACTGCCATACAACATCCATGAGCATGCACAAAATTAAACCTGACATACTTAACATTGACATGTTCATATTACACTAACAATCTTAAACCTAACATGCTGAACACCTTCTTAACATCTTCACTCCTCCTTCTTCTCCTTCATCAACCTGATGTGCTCAGAGTGGCGAATCCCAACGCGGATGTACTCCTCTACCACAATTGGCATGGTCCTGTCACCAAGCTGTGGGATTGCAGGCACCGCCACCAATGCGAGGTCGTCGTCCGCCACCACCATAGCAAGGTCGTCGTCCGCCACCACCATAGCAAGGTCGTCGTCCGCCACCACCATAGCAAGGTCGTCATCCGCCACCACCATAGCAGGGTTGTCGTCAGCCACCACCATAGCATGTTCGTCGTCAGCCAGAATAGGCTGCTCCTCGTCATCCCCGCTCTGCTCGTCATCCCCGCTCTGCTC
The DNA here is from genome assembly GCF_002162155.2 of Triticum dicoccoides. Taxonomy (NCBI): domain Eukaryota; kingdom Viridiplantae; phylum Streptophyta; class Magnoliopsida; order Poales; family Poaceae; genus Triticum; species Triticum dicoccoides. Next base: position 103,963,736 of record NC_041391.1, on the reverse strand, counting down.
CTCATCGTCATCCCCGCTCTGCTCCTCATCATCCCCGCTGCTGCTCCCATTGCCTGGCCAAATGCAACAAAGTGTGAACATGGTGTTGTCGTCGTGCAGGTAGAGGAAGCCAAAAGGACAGGAAGAAGAGAGGCAGAGAGCTTACTGGCATCGTCGTCGTGCTGGTAGTACATGCGGCACATGGTGTTGTCGAACATCTTCACGGTGAACATGGTGTCGCCGTCGTAGCGGAAGACAAGGAAGTACCCGAGCTGTAGCTCATGGTCGCGGGCGAAATGCTCCCAGCCGGGCCCTAGGTACATGTGGCCTTCACCATCGAACACCACCGACACGTCCCACACCCTGTGAAGCCCGCTGTCGGCCTCTCGCAGCTTCACTTTGTGGGGCTCATGGCCGGCGAGCATCTTTGCAAACTTGTCAGGCAGCCTCTGCAGTGAGGGTCAAGCAGTGGTTAATTGTGGCAATCAAGCACTAGACAGCAGAGTGATGATAAAGAAATGAGTGATGATAAACATACCTGCCTACTTCAAGATTTCTCAATTATGATCTCGAAGAACTCGAAACCTTCCAAGCCAGCCATCTCACTTCTCTGAAAAGCAACATCAATAGCATAGTAAACTAACACAGCAACAACAACATCATCAGGTGACCACCAACATCAACAACACTAAAATCTACTATAAATTGACCAAAACACAGCAATATAAATTGACCAGAACCATATCTATTATAAATGGACCAATAGTGTACAGCTACATAGCAGGAAATACTTCATGCAAGAAAATTATAGCAGGAAATACTTCATGCATCATCAAGAGATTATGATCATTTCTGACACTGGCCTTTCTCAACCTTTTGAGCTAGCATAATCACATTACATGATGCACACATATGCAAACTTGACAGCATAATGCTCATACAAGTGTCTCATACTTGCTGCCTTATCTAATTCTCATACAAGTGTCTCATAATTACATTTCTGACACTGCCTGATAATGCTCATACAAGTGTCTCATACTTGCTGCCTTATCTAATTCCTTAACTGAATACTTGACAGCATAATCCTTAACTGAATCAATTCCCACTAATCAAACCCTAATCTAATCCAACCCTAATATAATCTAATGCAGTCCCAATCAAACCCTAACCAAATCAAACCCTAATCCAATCCCTATCTAATCTAATCCAATCTAGGCGACGGCAAGAACCCTAATATAACCAGTAGCAGAAAACTAATCCAACCAGGAAGGAGAGAGAGAGGAAGCATTCATACCTTGGGAGAGAGAGGAAGGACTCGGCGGTGGTGGGAGAGGAAGGAGTCGGTAGCGGTGGGAGAGGAAGGAGTCGGCGGTGGTCGGGAGGCCGGCGGTGGGAGAGGAAGGAGCCATCGGCGGTGGGCGGCGCCGTCGATGGAGAGGAGGAGCGGGTCGAGTGGTGAGGAGAAGTGGGGAAAAGAGAGGGAGCGGGTCCACTTATCAGAGAAGTGGGGAAAAGAGAGGGAGCGGGTCCACTTATCAGAGGGAGCGGGTCGACTGGTTTGATATATTAAAATGGGTGGGCAAAACATGTGAAAGAACAGCCTCTTCCTAGCCCAGTGGCCGAAACACAATGAAATAAGCGCCAGGTCGTGGGTTCGAGCCCCCGCACGCGCAATTTTTTTGGCCGCGCGCATATTTTTGGTAGCTTGGGTACAATGGCAAAATGGCCCACTTGTCAGCGAGTGGGTCGACTGGCCCACTTGTCAGTGAGGTGCGTGCTTGATACTTGACTAGTTTGATATATTTAAAAGGGTTGGCATAGAGTGGAAGACCAGTAATCTCTTCCTAGCCCGGTGGTAGTAACATAGTGAAACAAGCGCACGGTCGTGGGTTCGAGTCCCCGCAGGCGCATATTTTTTGCTCACTGAAGCAAAATTCAGTTAAACATTCAGTTGAAGCAAAATTCAGTTAAACATTCAGTTCTGACCAAAATTCAGTTAAAAATAGCATCTTCAGCTCCATGCCATCAGAACACAGCATCTCAATTCAGTTCAAAAAAACTTCATGAAACATAACATCTCAAATCAGTTCAAAATAGCAAGCATAATAGATGCAAAAACTACATTTTGCTCCATATTACAAAAACTACATTTTGCTGCTGGAATCTTAAAACATCATTTTGCTCCATATTGCTACAGCCATCAGGATCATCATTTTTCTACAACCATCAGGATCACATCATTTTGCTCCTAGAATCTTCAAGCATTTTTCTACCTGGAGAGAAGATTGATCACATCAGGTCACAGATACCAAAACAAAGAACATGAAGTAATAGTATTTACCTTTGCCTGTCCATTCGCTACTCATCGTCGTCGATACAAAAACAAGGAACTCTATGCCCACTCCTGTTTTCCTCATCATCACTACAATATTGCAGCACAGTATGATCAGTCTGGTTTTCCTCATCCTCGCTCTCATGTTCATCCGCTACCACCTTTCTTCTTTTCTTGATGCCTTCAACTCTTGCAGCACCAACGATCACACGTTCCCGGTCCCTTCGCACTCTGCTTTCCACCGGAACTTCCATAGAGTCATCATCAGCTTACAACGGAACTTCCATAGAGTCATCATCTTGGTATGTTAGTCCACCATCACTGGGGCCCTTTTCCACTTCAGTTTCAGTCACACTCCACAAGTGTCTGTGCTGAAAGTTTTGCACAACTCGCCATTTTCCGTGCAAAAGAGTGTCTGGCAGATAAAACACCATTGTTGCTTGTGTTGTTAGAATAAAGGGATCACTCTTATACCAGCACCTTGCAGTGTTAATGCTTTTGAAGTGGCCATCATATTTGACAAAAGAGTCTCTCCTCTTCTTGCTACCAAGCTCAAACCAGTCACAGCGAAATAAGACAACCGAGCGATGGATGCCTCCACTAGAGTTGTACTGCAACTCTAGGATGCTTCTCAACTGACCATAGAAGTCAATGATCTCACCATCATGTGACCCCTCAATGACGATTCCACTATTCTGTGTCTTCCTTTTTTCCTCGCGGTCAACGGTGTGGTACCGGACACCGTTAGCAATGCATGCTGAATACACTCTCACTCGCTTATCCGGTAAGCATGCCAAAGCAAATAGATCATCACTGACCTTCTTCTCCTCATGCAACTTTCCAATCTGCACAAATAAACCATTTAGCAAACAATGGTATTTAACAATGGGTGAAGAACACAGAAAAAATAAAACATGTGGCTAAAGATCTCACATGATTCTTAAACCAATTAGCAAACACCTTGGCAACCCTTTTATCAACATTGATATTGCTTTCTTCCTGATTTAACTCTTCCTTGCATTTCCTACAATGCCAACAAAACATGTGAATTAAAACATTAGGCTGGTGCCAACCCAAGCAAAATATATATATATAATGAGTGCACAAGATATAATGTACTCGATATATGGTAGAACCTCGGCGCAATTGCTGAGCACAAACCAAACCATCTTGTCATACTCATCACCAGCCTCCAAGTATTGTGAGGCTCCAAGAAAGTTCACACCATGGTTGAAAACAGAGACATCACCACTTTACGAATCAGACCGCTCTCGATTTCTGCCCGGCCGGTTCCATCTTGTTTCCACATAACCAAAGTATCTAGAGCAAAAAGTCAAGCACTCGTCAACGACATATGCTTCAGCAATAGAACCTTCAGGTCTTGCTGTGTTTCGCACATAACGCTTACAAGTAAGCAGCCTTCTTTCGATTGGGTACATCCAACCGTATTGCACAGGGCCTCTAAGCATTGCCTCTTTGGGTAAGTGCACCGCCAAATGGACCATCACGGTGAAGAAAGCTGGAGGGAAAATCTTCTCGAGCTTGCAAAGAATAATTGGGATTTCTTTTTCAAGTCTTTCCAAGACAGTTAACTTGAGGGTTTTGCAGCACAGTTCTCTAAAGAAATTTCCCAGCTCAGCAACCGCTTCATATATATCCTTGTGCATGATTCCTCGGAGGCCCGCCGGTAAAATCCTTTGGAGGAGGATGTGAGAATCATGGGTTTTCAGTACTGAAAGCTTGAATCCATCAGAAGTAACACACTTTGCTAGGTTAGCAGCATAACCATCTGGAAATTTCACCGCTCTTAGGAAATCACAGAATGCAAGCTTTTGTTCTTTATTCATTGTATACCATGCTTGTGGAATTTCAAATGAATCTTCATCTTCATTGTGCTGTAGATGCAAATCTTCTCTTATGCCCATGTCCTCCAAATCAAGCCTAGAACTAACTGTGTCCTTTGTCTTCCCTTCAATGTTCAGAAACGTCCCTAGCAGATTCTCGCATATGTTTTTCTCAATGTGCATTACATCGAGATTATGCCTTAATTTCAGATCAGCCCAGTATGGCAGGTCGCAAAAACAAGACCTCCGGTCCCAACATTGACCTTCCTCACGCTTTCTTTTCTTTGCCAGCTTTCCTGGTCTCACATCTTTCACCTTTTCAAGTTGCTGCTCCAGCTCTTCTTTAGCGAATTCAGCTGGCTTGTCACGGGTTTCATTCTCACCATTAAAATCTTTGCTTCTTCGCCAGCGATGGTTTCGGGGAAGAAAGCGGCGGTGCCCAATATAGCATATCTTGCTCCTTATTCTCTTTGAGCAAGGGTCTTTGTCACAATGGACACAAGCCTGATAACCCGCTGTGATCCTCCCAGACAGAGTGTGCATAGCCAGGAAATCATGGATGGACCATATGATCACAGCACGTAGATTGAAATTTTCTGCCGGACTCAAGGCATCGTATGTAGGTACACCAGTCCAGAGCTGGAGCTGTTCTTCTACGAGGGGCTCCATAAAGACATCAAAATCCTTTCCTGGAGAATCTGGACCCGGGATAAGCAACGACATCATGAAGTTGGACTGATCCATGCATGCCCATGGTGGCAGGTTGTACGGCACCACAAAAACTGGCCACATGCTATAAGACGTGCTCATGTTCCCAAACAGATTAAACCCATCTGTGGCAATGCCAAGTTTTATGTTCCTTGGATCTGCAGCAAAATCAAAATGTATACGGTCAAACTCTTTCCATGCCTCTCCATCCACTGGATGGCTCAGCTCATTGTCCATAGGTTGCCGCTTCAGCTTGTGCCACTGTACCTCACGCGATGATTTCTTCGAGATGAACATCCGCTGCAGCCTTGGTATCAAGGGAAAGTGCCTTAGTACCTTCTCCAGTGTTGACTTCTTCCCATCAGCATCTTTCCACCTAGATGCATTGCATTTTGGACAGTTTGTCATGCTTTGCTAAATCCTTCCGAAACAAGACACAGTTATTTGGGCACACATGTATTGACACATAACCTAACCCCAGCCTGCGGATTATGCTCAATGCTTCATCATAAGATCTGGGAACACAACTGTCAGGGAATTGCAAGCTCAAAAGACGGAGTATTGCGTTGAATGCGGCATTGCTAATCCGGTAGAAAGACTTGATGTGGAGTAACTTCACGGTGAAGGTAAATCTTGAAAATTTACCCCCTTCATGAGCTGCGCGCTTCGCCTCCTCTAACACCTCAGCAAACAACGATTTCTGTCCATCAGCACGATCTTCAGCATTGTACAAATCCTTCAATAGGTCAGGAATCCTATCATCTTCATTCCCATCCTCTTCCTCCAAAACAGCATTATCTCACAAAACCTTTTCCATGAAATCAATGCCAGCATCACCACCACCCATCATATGAGGGGCCTCTGTATCAGCTTCAAAATGTTGAGGTTGTCTGTCTAAAGGTTCTCCATGATATATCCATCTATCATATGTGCTGGACATCCCATTAAGAAGCAGATGATCTTCCACTCTTCCTTGAGCCATTCTTGGACGGTTGAGGCATTTACAACATGGGCAAAGAATGTGACATCGTTGGCAAAATTTGCCCGAACAAATGCCATGAAATCATCAACTCCTTTCATATGTTCTTTGAAAACTTTCTAACTCCTTGTCTAATCCAGCTTCTATCCATCTGCCAAAGACAACAAATTGTTGCAACTTAGCAAATCAATCTAAGTGCATCAACATTAATTAATGAAAATGGATGGAAGTAATGGAAGCTAAAATTCCAGAAAATAAGGTAGGCACCCAAGTTTATATGCTAACTGCCTAAGCACAACATTCAGCTATTTCCAATTCCTCACTACTTTAGTCCAGTTCACATGGTTTACGGATTTCACATGGGAGCAATAAAAAGTAGTTCAAATGGAAACACAGATTTCACATGGGAGAAAAGAAAAGCTAACTAAAACATGATGGTTCACAAAAAACAGAGGTGGTTAAACAACCAACAATAACAATATATGCTGTCACTAAGAACTATTTTGGTTAAACCACTAACAATAACACCACTGTAAATTTACATGAATGCCATTTCCAAGATTGCATCAAATCTACATCAATGAGAGTTTTCCTAGTTTACATCTAATCTACATCAATATTCAGGTCCTTTCACGGATTTGAGGCTGAAATTTCAGAGGTGTAACATCAAATCTACATCAACCCCAGGATCCTGTTTCAGGGAAAGACCAACTCGAGCTTTGTTCTATTGATTGCTTACAACATAATTTACTAGTAACAATTGACTGAATTCCAAAAGTATTCTTAACAATTTCATCAACAACAATTCTCCTAATAATTTCATCAACAGAAATTCTCTTCACAATTTCTACCAAATTCATCAATGACATTTCCAAGAGATTTTTCCAAGCTTACAACAAACCTACATCAAATCACTCTGAAGATTCTCCTAACAAATCTACATCAAATCATTGACATCAACAGAGAGGAGAGGGGAAGAGGAGGGGGAAGGACAGGGGTGCATACGTGGGCGAGGTCTGCTTGCGGCGGTGGCGACTCCCCCATGCTCGCCGGCGGCGAGTCCCCCATGCGTGGGCGACGCGAGCGGCGAGGTCGACGTTCCTGTCGTGGGCCCCGCCCCCGCCCCCGCCTCCGCCCCTGCTGGTTGCTTCCTCCGCGAGGCCGTGGGCGAGGTCACCTGCAGCGAGGTCATGGGCAAGGCGAGCGGCCCCTACTGGTTGCTTCGGCCGCCAGCCACCGCCCGCCGGCCGCCGGACGCCGCCCGCCGCCCACCGGCCCCGCCCTCGTCCGAGCGAAGCTTGCTGGTTGCTTCCGCCGCCGCCCGCCGCCACCTGGTCGGAAGACCTAGAAAAACGCTAAGTGTTGCTCTATTCGATGCCACCCGCCGCCACCTGGTCGGAAGGTCCCACTTGTCAATGATATGAGAGAGTCGTAGTTCTATATAATGTATAGATAAACTCCCAGATGTGAGCAACTGTCCCTCTCTAGCCCAGCGGTAGCATGCGAGCCAACCAAGCGCGAGGTCGTGGGTTCGAGTCCCGCCTCGTGCATCTTTTTTGGGCGAATTAAGCGCTCGGCCCCATCTGTCAAATGGGTCCCGCCTGTCAGTGTGTCCCCCGTCTGTCTGTTGAATATTAAAACTCAAGCAAAAATGACACCTAAACAGTGACACATAAGCGAGGTTGCTGAGGTGGCTGCCTAATCATCCTAATTCATTCAAACTCAAGTGTAGTGACCATTTTATATTGGTCGTTATCAGCTACGCATGAGGCAGTGGACAGTGCTACTAGCTTTATGACCATTTCCTCTAATGAAATTATGACCTTTCTGACCAAAATGGTCGTTATGGTTTAGGGTTTAGAGGCAGACAGCTTTTGACCAATTGGTCTAAAATGGTCATAAATTTATGAACAATTCTTCGAGGGTCACTGATAGAAGGTCATAAGTTGGCATATTTCTTGTAGTGCTTGTCAACGTAGTCCAGGTCATGCTCATCCGCCGGATTCTCCCGTGCCAACAACGGGACTTCAACATGTGGGAGTTCGATTCGGCGCAGCACCAAACTTTGAGCAGGCTCTTCGACACTATGTACGAAGAAGCCTGGAGGGTGCTGTTTAAGGGCGCTGAGGCTCCCGCATCCGCTACCGAAGATCGCGGATTCAGCTCGCAGCGTCCGGCTAGCGAGGTAAGCGATTTTACCCTTTACGGGACACTTGTTTTCCATAGTTTGACTCTATGCAGGATCTAAACTCCCTCTCCTTTGACAGGACTGAGTGAAGAAGGCCGAGCAGACTAACTGTCCGGCCCCTTTACCAGAAGACCCAGCGGACGCCCGCTTAACGGGGCTGCTGGTTCCGGCACCCCATGTGGTGCCAGAGAAGAAGGCCATGGGTACTTGAAAGAGTTCCCGTTTTCAGGTGTCATCGGACTTATCGTCCGGTGACTCCGAGGCGGACTCCTCCCACGAAGGCGAGGATGAGAAGAAAGAGGCCTCTCCCCCAGCAGGGGGAGAGAAGAAAAGGAAGGCCTCCTCAACGAGGGAGGCCGAAGGGTCCAAGAATGGAAGGATTCTTCCCCCGGACTGCTCTGCCAATGCCGGCGATGACAACGAGGATTGGCCTTCAAGGGCCAAGCCCCTGGCGAGATCGTAAGTATCCGGACTCCCGAATAACTTCATGGTTTTTCTTTTCGCCACATGGTGTCTTTCTAATGCCGCATACAACCCTGTAGTCCGCCCAAGGATGATCTTCTCGCTTCGTCGAGCGGGTCCTTGGGTGCGTCGGATATGGATTCCCTTCCGACCGCCTCCACCCCCCGTGATGCGGATGATGCCGAGGTGGGATCCCGAGAAGGGACCCGCCAGGAGGAGGACGCCCTGGAGGTGCCGCAGGGCAACCTCCCGGACTTTGCACCGGACTCCGTACCGAAACCTGTAGTGGCTCCGGAGTCCGACGAGTGGCCCCTTCGTAAGAAGGGCAAGACCATGACGCCGGCGGCCTCCGTCCAACCGGAGGCACCGGATAGCTTGCTGGAGGCGCTCAACGGCGCTTCCATCAAAGAGGAACACCACACTGTCATGAGTGCGGTGATTCAGAAGGTTCAGCTCGCCAAGAGCGGGCTGACCGAAGCCTGCAGCAGCCTTTTAACAGGCTTTGAGGTAAGAATTTTGATATATGTAAAATAGTACCGCATAGACAGTAGCCCATGATGCTCGGTTCGGTGTTCTGAAAGAAAGCCGGACTGAGGATCTAAAAAGATATACGCAGGAGTCATAAAAAAATATGTCAATATGGGATTGCAGGTTGTGCTGCTGACCTCTGCCACACTTTCTGCGGAGGTCAATACTTTGAAGCAAAGCCTTGAGCGGTCCGAGAACGAGCTCGGCCGTGCCAATAAGCAGCTCGAGGACAAAGAAGGTGAGTAACACCTTATTAAAATTGTACCTTATAGAAAAGGATTTGGTTGCAAGAAGAATGACAAGGATAACGTGGGTATTGCAGGGGCCACGAACAAGGTGGCGACCCTGAAGGAGGCGGTGTCCGTGGCCAAACGTAATGCGGCCGCAGAGCGCACCAAGCGAGAGAAGCAGGAGGCGCGGGTGGCGGAGGTACAGCAAGAGCTCCAGGCTCTCGTGGAAAAACATGAGAGTTTGGAGCGCGACTCGAAGACTCGAGAGTCCGAGCTTGCATCGGCTCTTGAGAGTGCCAAAGCCGCTAAGGCTGAAGCCTACAATGCCCTCCAGGAAATCGAGGCATTGAAGAAAATAGCGGCGGGTAAGGCATTTTTCATGCAAAGCAAGCATGTGAGTGTGAATTACCTATTACTTACCCGAATTCGGAGCTCTCCAGGAGCGTTCGCAGATCTGCCCCGCAGCATGTCCGATGCTGCCGCTTTCTATAGGGCCGAGGAGGGGAGCTCGACGAAGAAGGTCTTCTGGTCTCAGTATGCTGAGGCCGGACATCCGGTGCCCCTTAGCGACTAGCTGAAGCAACTGGTCGAGCTCCACAAGGTGGCCGAACAGGCCATGAAGGGCCTCATAGTTCGGTTGTGACCCAAGGAGGCCATGCCTGGGAGCTACTTCGGCCTGGTGCAGCGGCTGGTGGATGCGTGTCCATGGGTTGAAGTCATCAAGCACTCCGCCTATATTGAAGGTGCCTGTCGGGCCCTTGCCCGCGCAAAGGTGCAATGGGGCAAGATGGATGCTGAGAAGCTTGTGACGGACGCGCCACCGCCGGGCAAGGAGTATCGCACGCCCGAGATGTATTATAAGAGTGTCCTGAAGGGTGCCCGCGTTATTGCGGGTGAGTGCTCCAAAGATGTAATATTTGAGTAGACTCGCATTCTGTTATCCTGTGCGCTGAAAACCTTGTTCATATGCGCTAAGCAACGCTTGTTAATTTAAAATATTACCTTCTGTGCAGCCGTTTATCAAATCTGAGAGATGGCAAGTCGTCGGCTTCAGCCCCCATGCCATGAGTGCTGGGGTGTTCGGGATAAATTTGAGCACTCTTGTTCCCATTTTTGGGTCCGTCTAGGGAGGCGCTCAACACAACGAACGAGGGAACCGGACTTATAATGCTTGAACACTCTCACTTAGCCATAGAATTCTATAATTTTAAATTTCGGCGAAGCCCCTAGTGTTCGGAAGGCCGAATTTGGGGTGCTATCCATGCCTGGGCCGGACAAAGCCGGTTCCTCGCTCTAAGCGGCATAAGTCTTTAGGGACTCGAAAAAACCCTCTCGAACAGCGACCGGCTCTCGCCTCATCATGACGGTCAGTTTTAGCTTTCTCCACTGAGGCACTCGCCCAGCTCAACTGGGGCGCAATCGCAGTGGTTCTCCCAGTGCTACCTTAGCCTATACAACGGAACGTAAGGTACCCAAACATGGGAGTCGGGCAAACCCAACTATTGACCCAAGACATGATTCGAAGCCGATGCATATAATGCTATAAGTTCGGGGTGCCGCACTTGTGAAAGTGTTCGGACTTATCACACCATGATGCGGGAAACATAAGCCCCTGGTGTATTTAGCCGTACCAAAGTGTACGGATGCAACATGTCATAAATGAACATATCTATAAGAAAGAAATGCAATTATAAGCAAAAAGGTATTGCATTGTTTATTCAAGAAATACTGCCATGAATGCAGAACGATACAAATAGTGCGATAAGCAAGGGATGGGACTATTAAACATGTCCCCCTCCAGGGGTAGGCTGCGGAATGGTGTATAAAACAGATTTAATGCTCATAATGGAGACCACCTGGATATTCGTCGTAGCCTTTCTCCTTCCCTGGCTATTGCATCGTGAGTTCGGCAGGTCTACTGCCGGACAGGGCCTCTGATGAATGGAGTCCTGTGGGTAAAAAAAAGAAAAAAAAAGAACGACACACTTGAGAGCCCCTGGTGTGGTTAAGCCGCATTCTGGGCCTATCGTGGTCGTGCCCCTCCCCCTATGCCCATGGTATCTCCAGAGCATAATGATGTACGCGAAGGACCAGTCTTGCAATTTTGCAAGGGCTGGGGTTGGGGCCGCATTGCTACACGTGCTCGGAACGTGCCAGGTGGTCTTGTTGTAGGTTACTCCGGGCGCGTTTAGCCGTGTCCGGTCGCTTAACGGCTGGACTTGAGAATTGCCTTAAGAGGCTGCACTGCACTGTATGTTCCTCCGTTCGGAGAGAGCGTTCAGTGTTTCCGTTGACCGTGATGACTCCTCGAGGGCCTGGCATCTTGAGCTTAAGGTATGCGTAGTGCGGCACCGCATTGAACTTTGCAAACGCGGTACGTCCGAGCAGAGCATGATAGCCTTTGCGGAACGGAACTATGTCAAAAATTAACTCCTCGCTTCGGAAGTTATCCGGGGATCCGAAGACCACTTCCAGTGTAACTGAGCCTGCACAATTGGCCTCTACACCTGGTATGACGCCTTTAAAGGTCGTCTTTGTGGGTTTAATCCTTGAGGGGTCTATGCCCATTTTGGGCACTATATCCTGATAAAGCAGGTTCAGGCTGCTGCCGCCGTCAATCAGGACTCTGGTGAGGTGAAATCCATCGATGATTGGGTCTAAAACCAATGCGGCGAATCCGCCGTGGCGGATGCTGGTGGGGTGGTCCCTTCGATCAAAAGTGATCGGGCAGGAGGACCATGGGTTGAACTTTGGGGCGATTGGCTCCATCGCGTATACATCCCTGAGTGCATGCTTCCGCTCCCTTTTGGGTATGTGGGTTGCGTATATCATGTTCACCGTCCGCACTTGTGGGGGGGAACCCTTCTGTCCTCTATTGTTCAACGGTCGGGTCTGTTCCTCGTCATCGCTATGCAGCCCCTTGTCGTTGTTTTCGGCAATTAGCTTGCCTGCCTGCTCGAATACCCAACAGTCCCTATTGGTTTGGTTAGCTGGCCTTTCGGGGGTGCCGTGTATTTGGCATGAGCGATCGAGTATTCGGTCCAAATTGGACGGACCCGGAGTAGTTCTTTTGAATGGCTTTTTCCGCTGACCGGGTTTGGAGCCTCTAAATCCGGCATTGACTACCGTATCCTCATTATTGTCGTTGTAAATGAGGCGTTTGTTCTTGTTGCAACGCGACCTGCCATTGCGGTCCTTGATATCCGGACTGCCAGAATTTTTGCTGAGGTTGTTGCTGCGGGCTAGCCAGCTGTCCTCTCCTGCGCAGAAGCGGGTCATGAGTGATGTGAGGGCTGCCATGGATTTGTCGTGGTCCCAGGTGCCGGGCAAGCCACTCGTCGCGGATGTTATGTTTGAAGGCCGCGAGGGCCTCCGCATCCGGACAATCGATGATTTGATTTTTCTTATTTAAGAATCGTGTCCAGAATTGTCTGGCGATTCGTCTGGCTGCTGAATTATATGGCTTAGGTCGTCAGCGTCTGGTGGTCGCACATACGTGCCCTGGAAGTTATCAAGGAATGCGGCTTCTAGGTCCTCCCAACACCTAATTGATTCTGCTGGCAAGCTGTTAATCCAATGCCGAGCTGGTCCCTTAAGCTTGAGTGGGAGGTATTTGATGGCATGAAGATCATCACCGCGGGCCATGTGGATATGAAGTAGATAGTCTTCGATCCAAACCGCGGGGTCTGTTGTGCCATCATAAGATTCAATATTCACGGGTTTAAACCCTTCGGGGATTTGATGATCCATTACTTCATCTGTGAAGCATAGTGGGTGTGCGGCGCCTCTGTATTGGGCTATATCACGACGAAGCTCAAAAGAGCTTTGTCTACTGTGTTCGGCCCGGCCAGACTTACTGTTTTCGGGACGACGGTTGTCATCACGTATCATGGGGCGCCCACGCGATCCGTAGATCGATCTTGATTTTCTTGCCTTATCCTCCAATATATCTCGCAAGTCCAGAGCGTTCCCCTGCGGCCTTGTGCTTTTCGAGCGATCCCGGGGTACGGTTCTGGTGGAGGGCCTAGAGGCCTCTCTGTCACGGCCATGGGGTGGTCGGTCAGCCGTATTGTGTGCTGGTGTTGTAGGTTTATATGCCTCCTCCTCTAATCGGGGGAGCAGCTTGCGTTTGGGGTAGCTTTTGGAGGGGCGTTCGAGCTCATGCTCTTCGGCCGCAAGGACTTCAGTCCATCTGTCGGCTAGCAGATCTTGATTAGCTCTAAGATGTTGCTGCTTTTTCTTCAGGTTGTTTGCCGTGGCCATAAGCCTGCGTTTAAAACGCTCTTGTTCGACGGGATCCTCAGGCACGAAAAAATCGTCGTCGTCGAAGCTTGCCTCGTCTCCGGAGGGAGGCATGTAATTATCATCCTCTACCTCTTCATCTGCCGCTCTCTCATGAGGGTTGGCTTCTCCGTCCTCCTATGCTGAATCTTGCTGGAGGGGGTTGTCTTCGGCACTGTCTGGGGTATTATTATCTCCGGTGCCGGAATCTCCATTCTTGTTGTGGCGGGATTTAGAGCGGCGCCACTGACATCGGCGCTTGGGCTGTTTCTTGGAGGGGTCATCCTCCGTTGTTCCTTCGCCATTCCCATCCTTTGGGATATCCACCATGTATATGTCATATGATGAGGTGGCTTTCCAATGCCCTGTAGGTGCTGGTTCTTGGTCGTCTCCGGCATCGTCGTCCATACCGTCGATGTCTTTGGAGTCGAAGTCTAGCATGTCGATTAGATCGTCGAAAGTGGCTACTAAGTGGGTGGTGGGTGGGCTTTGAATTTCTTCATCGTCCGCATCCCAACCGTCCTGACCGCAGTCTGGCCAGGGCTCTCCTGATAACGAGAGATACTTTAGCGAACTCAAGATGTCACCGAAAGGTGCGTGTTGAAAGATGTCCGCAGCGGTGAACTCCATGATCGGCACCCAATCAGATTCGATTGGAGGGGTCGCGGGAGGTTCGGAGTCCTGCGAGGAGTCCGGCACCTCGGAGTCACGAGCTTCACAAGGGACAAGGCCAGTATTCAGCTCCATCGTCGTAGAGGTTGCAGCCCCCGAGGCGGTGTCTAGCCACCCGTCCTCGATCTGTGCAGCCGGCTCCGAATCGAGGGTCGGAGCAGGCTCGTGTGCGGCCTCCAGGGCACTGTTTGGCTGCAGAGCTAAATCATGCCCATGGTGACAGTGTGGCGCGCTCGGCTGTGGCTCGAATCCATCAAAGATGAAGTCTCCGCGGATGTCAGCTGTGAAGTTCAAACGTCCAAATCTGACCTGACGGCCAGGGGCGTAGCTTTCGATCTGCTCCAGATGGCCAAGAGAATCGGCCCGCAGTGTAAAGCCGCCGAATACGAAGATCTATCCGGGGAGAAAAGTCTCACCATGGACTGCGTCGTTGTTGATGATCGAAGAAGCCATCAAGCCTATCGGTGACGACACAGAGGAACTCTCAATGAAAGCACCAATGTCGGTGTCAAAACCGGCGGATCTCGGGTAGGGGGTCCCGAACTGTGCGTCTAGGTGGATGGTAACAGGAAACAAGGGACACGATATGTTACCCAGGTTCGGGCCCTCTTGATGGAGGTAAAACCCTACGTCCTGCTTCATTGATATTGATGATGTGGGTATTACAAGAGTAGATCTACCACGAGATCAAGGAGGCTAAACCCTAGAAGCTAGCCTATGGTATGATTGTTGTTCGTCCTATGGACTAAGGCTATCCGGTTTATATAGACATCGGAGAGGGCTAGGGTTACATAGAGTCGGTTACAATGGTAGGAGATGTACATATCCGTATCTCCAAGCTTGCCTTCCACGCCAAGGGAAGTCCCATCGGGACACAGGACGAAGTCTTCAATCTTGTATCTTCATAGTCTTGGAGTCCGACCGATGATGATAGTTCGGCTATTCGGACACCCCCTAGTCCAGGACGCCCTCAAGGACTATGTGGCAGCTGAAGATGAGGCTACTTCCAAGAAAGTAGTGATCAAAAAGGAGTATGGCTCAGCTAAGACCACAAATCCTGGACTGAATAGGAAGGTCCCTGCCAAGAGGAAACCTATGCTGAAGGTCAGAGGATCAACACAAGAACCTGAGAAACCTGATCCCAAGGAGCCAGCTCCAGAAGGAAAGAAGAGAAAGGAAAGGGTCAGAAAGACCATGGCTAGAGTTGTTGGACAACCTTCCATGATGGAAGAGGAGGAGGAAGAAGAGGTTGTTGCACCAGCACCCAAGGCACAGAAGCTGATGGGTGATGCCATAAAGTCAGGGGCTGCAACATCAAAGCCCAAAGAAGCACCCAAAGCTGCCTCCAAGGCCAAATCTGCACCTAAGAGGAATACTAGGAGCATACCAGCTGCTGAGAAGAATAAGGCCCCAGTGCCTGAAGTTGCTACTGAGGAAGATGATGAAGGACAAGTCCTAAGGAAGCTCAAACCCAAGATTCCAGACCACAACGATGCTCATCCAGTGGATGAAAATATGAAGCTAAGGAAGGATGCAGGGCTCAGGCAGTGGAGATTGTCTGATCCATACACAATCAGGAGAAGAACTGCTGTAGATTACAGGTTCCACACTAAGGAACAGCAGGACTTCTACGAGATTGTACTATTGGATAAGAAGCCCATAGTCTGTGACATGAGGTGGGTGGACTGGAAATTCATCAAGGAAAATGAGGATCATTACCCAGGAGTATATGACAGCTTTAAGGCTTGTGGAGTTGATGAGTTTGTTGGAGAGAAGTTCACAAACTGGAATGATGAGCTAGTTATGCAATTCTACTCCACAGCTCATTTTTATCCTGATGGCAGAATTGTCTGGATGTCTGAAGGTACAAAGTACCAATCAACTATTGAGGAATGGGCCAATCTGATTAATGCCCCAGAGGAGAAGGAAGACGACTTGGATGTCTACTCCAAGAAGAAGAAGGATCACAATTCCATGTCCCATATGTACAAGGAGATCCCAGACAAGGCCCTTGAAACTTTCAAGTTTGGGTCTGTCCACTTTCTTCTGTCAGGGCTGCCAACAATCAACTGGATTCTTAGGCACATTTTTGATGTGCCACAGAGATTCAAGGTCATGAGCCTCATAGTTGAGACTATCAAAAGGACATCAGCAGACCAAAAGAGAAGTTGTGGTTATGCCCCACAAATCCAGGAGCTGATTAACTAAAAGATGAGCACAGGCAAATATCTGTTGGATAAGGAACACTTTGTTCTCTATCCAAACTTTGAGGACAATCAAGTTGTCATGAATGAGGATGACCCATCATCAGTGCAAGCTCAAGAGAAGAAGGAGAAAGCAAAGAAAGAGAAGGCTGCCAAGATGCCAACTCTAGAGGAGGCATCTGAATACTTTTTGAAGAGCAAGGAGGACCAACTTGGTTGCTTGATAGCATCAACTCTGAGGATTGAGAAGGGGTTGGCCACCCTAACTCAAAACCAGGAGAGCCTGGAAAGAATCATGGAACAAAAATTCTATGATTTAGATGTCAAAGTAACTGAGATTCAGTCAGTTGTGGAGCAGCTACAGGATGACATGCAGGATAGGAAGGGCAGGACAACTACTGATGCATTTGCCAGAGTGCCTCGAGCTCAGAGATCAGCTGCAGAGCCAGTGACAGACACCAGAGCCACTTCATCTGCAACAGCAACAGCTCCAGTGCAACCAGCTCCAGCACCAACTCCTTCAGCTCCATCCACATCAACTGAAGTCTTCGTCCAAGGAGACATCTCTACACCACCAACTGAAGACCAAGCCTGAGAGACGATATAGTACTATGCATTTTCTAGGAACTTTTTGGTAACTTGTTGCCAAAGGGGGAGAAAAATGTATAGATCATAGGCTTCGAGAGAGAGAGAGAGTTTGCTTTTGTTCTCTCTTGTCTTCTTGGTTGAACTTTGTTTGCTTTTGCTTGCTTGAGATACTATGCTATTATCTGTGAGACATTGATGATCATGTGTTTGATCATAAGCTACACTTATGCTTGTTAGATGATATTATCTTATTTATCCTTATATGATCATTCACTTTGCTTGGCGATGAGTGCATGTATTCAATCTTTAGTATTTCGAGCACTCCACCAAGATGTATGTGACATGGAAGAGTAAGCCGTGACCCCAACTCCTTGTGCATTTGCAGTCCAAAGCAAATCTTAAACTATGCACAAATTTAGGGGGATCTCTTGCTTATCACATACTTCTCAAAGCGATGATGTTTTTCAATCTTATTATCATTTTTCGAAGCTTTGATCTATATGTTGTCATCAATTACCAAAAAGGGGGAGATTGAAAGTGCAACTATCCCTAGGTGGTTTTGGTAATTCATATCAACATATAGCCCATTGAGCTAATACTATTCCAAGACAAATATTTCAGGAAAGCTCAATGAATGGCATGGCATGGATGATGAAAGTGGATCCCTCAAAATATTAAGGACAAAGGATTGGCTCAAGCTCAAAAGCTCAAGACTCTACATTTTATATTTCAGTGATCCAAGATCACATTGAGTCTATAGGAAAAGCCAATACTATCAAGGAGGGATGAGGTGTTTCTTAATGAGCCTCTTGCTTCAAGTTCTTAGTGATATGCTCCAAAAACCCTCAACTACTTTCTCATATCCACATATGACCTAACCTAAAGTCAAAATCGATCCCACCTATTATTTCTATCCGACGCCACCGAGTTCATATGTCATAGCCACTGCCACAAACCCTAGGAAAATCGGTCTCACCGATAGGGATCTCGGTCTCACCGAGATGGGATTGTAATCTTTCCGTTTCCCTTCGTAACGTTTCGGTCTAACCGAAGTGAGCGATCGGTCCCACCGAGATTGCAATGTAAACTCTCTGTTTCCTTTTTGTAATGTTTCGATTTGACCGGAGTGAGCGAATCGGTCCCACCGAGTTTACATGACCAACTCTCTGGTTAGCTAATTACCAACATCGGTCTCACCGAGTTTGTGTAATCGGTCTCACCGAGATTACGTTATGCCCTAACCCTAACCATATCTGTCCTACCGAGTTGCATGTCGGTCCCACTGAAATCACTAACGGTCACTAGGTTTACTGAAGCTGAGATTGGTAAATTATGTGTAACGGTTAGATTTTGTGTGGAGGCTATATATACCCCTCCACCTCCTCTTCATTCGTGGAGAGAGCCATGAGAACAAACCTACACTTCCAACTTACCATTTCCGAGAGAGAACTACCTACTCATGTGTTGAGTCCAAGATATTCCATTCCTATCATATGAATCTTGATCTCTAGCCTTCCCCAAGTTGGTTTCCACTCAAACCTTCTTTCCACCAGATCCAAATCCTATGAGAGAGAGTTGAGTGTTGGGGAGACTATTTGTTACTTCTTGGAGAGTGGTGTCTCCTAGGTTGGCTAGGTGTCACTTGGGAGCCTCCGACAAGATTGTGGAGTTGAAACAAGGAGTTTGTAAGGGCAAGGAGATCGCCTACTTCATGAAGATCTACCGCTAGTGAGGCAAGTCCTTCGTGGGCGACGGCCATGATGGGATAGACAAGGTTTCTTCTTCGTGGATCCTTTTTGGGTGGAGCCCTCCTTGGACTCACGCAACCGTTACCCTTCGTGGGTTGAAGTCTCCATCAACGTGGATGTACGATAGCACCACCTATCGGAACCACGACAAAAACATCCGTGTCTCCAATTGTGTTTGAATACTCCAAACCCTTCCCTCTACATTCTTGCAAGTTGCATACTTTAATTTCCGCTCCTCATATACTCTTTGCATGCTTGCTTGAATTGTGTGAAGATTGCTTGACTTGTGCAAAGATAGCTAAAATCTGCCAAAAGTCTAAAATTGGGAAAAGGTTAAGTTTTTAATTGGTCTAATCACCCCTCCCCCCTCTAGACATACTTCAAGGTCCTCTACCCAAGCATACTGGGACCAGAACAAATTCTCTGTTGAGCTCCCCTCCAAGGCACGGTAGAACTCCGCGGCATCTGATACACTGCATGGCATGTCTGGGACTGCCCCTGGAGAGCTCCGGATTCAAGTAAGTAAAAGAAATGCCTCCTCCACGTGTTTGCTTTGCATAAAAAATTTCTTACCCGCCTCTATTTTCTTAGCCTCCAGGATCTCTTGCTGAGCCCTCTCGGCTTCGACCTTGGCGTCTTTCGTATTTGTAAGGGCCTTCGCAAGCTCGGCCTCTTTTGCTTTAAGCTCCCGCTCCACAGACTCGAGCTTCTTGCCGAGCTCCTGGAGCTCTTCTTGTACCTCGCCCACTCGGGCCTCTTGCTTTTCGCGCACCTTGAGTTCCAAGGCCGCTTTGTGTTCGGCCTCGGACAACGCCTTCTTGAGAGACGCCACTTTGGTGGTGGCCTCTATTACCATATCACGATGTCTCGTCGTTAGCATAATCAAATTTTATTTATTATTCATTATAGGAGAGAGGGGAATCATTTACCTTTGCTCTCCTCGAGCTGCCTCCTCGCGAGGCCAAGCTCTCCCTGTGCCTGCTCTAAATCCTGCGTTAGGACGGCGATTTCGGTCATGCGAGCAGCAGCGGCCAGCAGCACAGCCTGTTTATTTACATTCAAAATTATTGTCAGAATCCTGCGGATTATAACTGACCCTCCGTTTGGTTTTTCTTTCCGAACACCAAACAGAGTATCAAGGGCTACTACCTATTGGGTGGTAACTTCACATATTTTTACTGCTTACCTCAAAGCCTGTTAGGAGGCTGGTGCAGGCTTCGGTTAGTCCGCTCTTGGCAGACGAAACCTTCTGAATCACTGCACTCATGAGAGTACGGTGCTCTCCATCTAGGGAAGCGCCACGAAGCGGTTCCAGCAGACAATCCGGCGCCTGGGGCGCAACGGAAGTCCTTGATACAGACGGCCCTCCCTCCATAACGAGGGGCTGCCCGCCTAAGTCCGGAGCCACTGAAGGCTCCGGAACAGTGTACGGCTGAGAGCCCGGCTTACCGTGTTTCTCACCAACACAATCCATGGGGACCTTGAACCCCGCGAGTCCGACGTCTGGGACGCCGCCTCGAGGTGCCTCCAGGGCCACCTCCGCCATCGTTGGGAGCCTTCGGGACAACACCTCTGTGTCGTCCACAGGTCGAGGAGATGTGGCCGTCGGGAGTGAGTTCATTGTTGACTCACTCAAGGACCCGTCCGAAGACGACCCTTCAGGATGGACCCTGGCCGGACTGCATACAAGTTCGGCATTATAAACAAAATTATGAACAGAAATTACGATTGAGTGCGAACACTTACGATCGCACCAGGGGCTTCTTCCTGGGCAGCCACCCTTCCTCGCTATCAGCAGCAGTGGCGGAGTAGTCCGGAAGGGATGCCTTTCCCTTCTTGGACGTCCCAATCTCCCCCACCGGGGCGCCCTTCCTCTTCTTCCCTCCCCTGACACGGGGAGGTGGTGTCTCTCCTTGTTCCTCCTCGCCTCTGCGGGAGGAATCTGCCTCATCGTCATAGGACGACAAGGGTATGACGGCCTTACGCCGGGGGCCCCTCCGGGCCCCCTGGTTCACCGTCTATGGCGCCCCATCCTTTCCGGACGGGGCAGCCTCCTCCTCCTCTTCTTCTTCTTCTTCCCCTTCAGGGGAGGAATGCGCCTCATCATCTTCAGATGTGGCTTGCACAACCTTACTTCGGAGACCCTTTCGAGTCCTCGGGGCCTTCTTATCGGCCTTCTTCTCCAGCCCTTTATAGGGTGCCGGGACCAGCATCTTTGTCAGAACATCATTGGATGGGCTTTCTGGCAATGGAGCCGGACTGTCGATCCGCTCCGCTGTTTCCACATACTCCTAAAACAAATATACACAATCACTTAGGAATTTTCCATAAATACATTGGGAAGAACCGGACCCAGTGGCGGCCTAAGAACTCACCTGGGTGGGGTGCTGTGTGGCGTGGAGCCCGCGGTCCTCGGTTATAAGGGGAGGTACTTCGGAGGCCTTGAATATCTCCTTCCACGCGTCCTTGTGCTTCATGCCGTAGAGCCTCTGAAGCGTCTGGTGTTCGGCCGGGTCAAACTCCCATAGATTGAATGCCCGCCTTTGGCACGGCAGAATCCGGCGAATGAGCATGACTTGGATCACGTTGACAAGCTTGATGTTCTTGTCCTTCAAGCCCTTGATGCAGTTGATGAGTCCGGTTAGCTCTGTAGATTCGCCCCATAGTAGACCCTTCTGTTCCCAGGAGATGAGTCGCATAGGGGTTCCAGATCGGAACTCGGGGGCCGCCGCCCAGTTGGCGTCGCGCTTCTCGGTGATGTAGAACCACCCCGATTACCATCCCTTCACAGTCTCCGCAAAGGAGCCTTCAGGCCAGGTGACATTGGGCATTTTGCCCACCATGGCTCCTCCGCACTCCGCTTGTTGGCCACTCATGATCTTCAGCTTCACGCAGAAGATTTGCAGCCACAAGCCGAAATGAGGCTTGATGCAGAGGAAAGCCTCGCATACAATGATGCACACCGAAATGTTGAGGACGAAGTTCGGAGCTAGATCATGAAAGTCTAGCCCATAGTAGAACATGAGCCCGCGAACGAAGGGGTGGAGTGGAAACCCCAGTCCACGGACGAAGTGGGCCAGGAACACGACCCTCTCGTGGGGTCCTGGAGTTAGAATGACCTGCCCCTGGTCTGGTAGCCGGTGCGCTATATCTGCGGCTAAGTATCCGGCCGCCCGGAGATTCGTGATCTTCTTCTCCGTCACGGTGGAAGCCACCCACTTGCCTCCTACTCCGGACATGACTAACTGTGCGGAGAAAACCTGGGCTTGGGCGCTGGAGCTTGAGGGGGCAAGTGTATGCGAGGGAGGAAGAAGGCGTGGGTAAAAATGGGGAACTCTTATCCCTTTATAGAGGCGACGAAAGTGGTGTGCCTCCCCACTAGCCTGTTGAGAATCGCTTACTTCCCAAGCGCCACGATTGATGGCACGGGGGGATTACCCATACCCGTATTGATGAGAATCCCGTGATAAGGGGACATGATTTCTGCTTTGACAAGACATGTCAAGTAAACCGCCTCGCAATACGCGCTATGGCTGGTTGTGAAAAATGGTTCGAATAATGACCTAGCTCTAGTGGCATGTCATGTCGTCTAAAAATTGTCAGCTGAGGTATCATTCTCTCTACGGTGGTATGTGAGGATCATTTTGCAGATCCGGACACGGCATGCGTGTTCGATAATAACCTTGGAGTATTCGGAGGAGGAACCCGTCTTGCAGTGCCAAAGACAAGACTGCGCGTCGGACTCATCGTCATGGAAGCCTGGTTCAGGGGCTACTGATGGAGTCCTGGATAAGGGGGTATCCGGATAGCCGGACTATATTCATCATCCGGATTATAGAAGCGTCAAGATACAAGACTCAAGACTTCGGCTCGTGTCCGGATGGGACTCTCCTTTGCGTGGTAGACAAGCTTGGCGATCCGGATATTATGTTTCCTTCCTTGTAACCGACTCCATGTAAACCCTAGCTCTCCGTGTCTATATAAACCGGAGAGCATGGTCCTTAGAAGGCCGGTCACATTTACAATCATACCATCATAGGCTAGCTCTTAGGGTTTAGCCTCTACGATCTCGTGGTAGATCTACTCTTGTATTCCACATATCTTCAATATTAATCAAGCAGGAAGTAGGGTTTTACCTCCATCGAGAGGGCCCGAACCTGGGTAAACATTGTGTCCCTTGCTTCCTGTTACCATCAGCCTAAGACACACAGATCGGGAGCCCCTACCCGAGATCCGCCGGTTCTGACACCGACAACTGCCCTGCACTCTAGCCTTTTAAAAAATGTATACTTTTGTACAGTAGTAGTATCGATGGATTGCGCCATTGAGCAAAACTTGAAATTAAAAAAAAGGTCGTACATATAGAGAGCGCTCGTCGCCAACTTATGCATATAGTACTATTATAACATGGCAAAAGATATTTGAGTCACAATAATGGTGTCCAGCACAACCCACCCCTCAAATAAAACTAAGCACCCTGAAATTCTTTGACAACTAAAATGCTGGCTATATGATGTTGGCCATATATATTGTACGTATATAAGGTGAAGAAACGAGTGGTAGTACTATACCAACTAAAAGTAGAAATGTAAGAAATACTGGTATGTACGTACTAAAGAGTTAAAGTAACGAGAAGAAACATAGCATAGTTCTGTTGGGGGCTCAGCACAACACACCCCTCAAATTAAATTAAGCACACCCGAAATTAAACTATGCAACTAATCCGGTAGACACTGCATTAGAACCACCATGAGCAACAGCACTGCCACCTTACTCGGAGTCCTTGTCCACGTCCTCGGCTTCGTCCTTGTCCCTCTTCCTCTTGATTGATACTTCTTTGCTTGAACCGCACACTTGGCTCTTGCTCTTCATCCAATACTTTTAGATATTGAAACAAAGGTAGCCATCCATTGCAGTATAGTGGATGTGGTCTTATTCTAGTACATTCCACTGCCATGCATGACGATGAAACGTGTACGGAGGTTTCTCCAGTTTACAGTATGATGGATGAACCATGGCTCCTGCCAGGGTCAGCATTGAAGGCTGACCACTGGAGGGCAGCAGCCGATTCTTTTGGAGGTCGAAGGGGTTTCCTACAATGAGGCCTATCCGACCCAGGACTCTTTCGTCGTTCATAAAGTCTACATTAATGAATTTGACTAGGCCGCTCTTGAGGAAGTTCTTAAAATCCTGGCATTCAACATCGACATGGCATATGTGGTAGAACAAGCATAAGTCATGCACGCAAACCTGGATCATGATGGGCTTCTTCTTCTCTTCCTCCTTTAGATCCTTCTCTCGTCCCTGGACTGTGGTGTACTCAACATCTAGCCCAGCGACCCACTCATCATTTGAGTTTGCGAACATGCGTCTGAAGCGAGCAAGGCATCCTTTCACCGTCACGGAAGAATGGGTGTAGATGATGTCGAACTCATCGCTGGTGATGGTTCTAACCTTGTACTCACTGCCGATCATGGAGATTTGGGACGCCATGGATTTGGTAGGAGGGTTAGGATTAGTGGAACTGCCGTAATGTGAAAGGACGGGATGACTAGGAGCAAACTGCCATAATGTTAAAGGACGTGCGGGGACGAGTAGGAGCGAATTTCCAGCGTGCGAATTGCAGGGTAGTGGCTTTCCATTCTCCCATGATACGGGCTTCCGAGAGCCCTTGGAACTGAGATCGAACGGTTGCATGGCGTGATTCCAGACCTATGGGTGAATATCCTATCCTGGAGGGCTATTCTGCAAATTTTCAGCAACTTAGCATGCGATCGTTTGATCTCAGATCCAAGGTCTGCCAGCAGCCCGTATCATGGTCGCGCCTACCACGACCGTTGCCTCACTCGTGCGGTCATTGAGGGAGTCCTGTATTAGGGGGTATCCAGACAGACGGACTACATACATCGTCCGGACTATTGAAGCGTGAAGATACAAGACTCAAGACTCCGGCCCATGTCCGGATGGGACTCTCCTTTGCGTGGAAGACAAGCTTGGCGATCCGGATATTATATTTCCTTCCTTGTAATCGACTCCATGTAAACCCTAGCCCTCTCCGGTGTCTATATAAACTGGAGAGGTAGGTCCTTAGAAGGCCGATCACATTTAAGGATGGCAATTTTACCCATGGGTACGGGCACCCGCGGGTACCGTACCCGCATGGGTAGGGTATGGGCACAATTTTATACCCACGGGTAGTACCCATACCCTACCCGTTAATTCATGGGTAGGGCACGGGTATAGCTTTTTACCCATGGATATACCCAAACCCTACCCATTTAATACCGGCATGTGAATCTTACCCATGATTCACAATCACAAGTGTACCTATGTTAAAGTTCTGTTGTGAGCTTATGAACCTATGTTAATTTTTTTTACCAATTGTTAATTTAAATTGAGACAATTTTCATGTACTCGGCTATTTGTTATTGAGTTGAGATCAATTGTTTTTTTTTCAAACCTGCCATAGATGAATGTAAAATTGTGAATAACTTGTGTACTGTTTGATCTAGTCGTTGGGTACCCAATGGGTATGAGTACCCGTCGGGTATGGGTGCGGGTAAAGTATCATACCCACGGGTACGGGTATGGGTACAATTTTATACCCATTGACTACATGGGTATGAATATGGTATTGTTCTACCCGCCCCATACCCTACCCATTGCCATCCTTAATCACATTTACAATCATACCATCAGAGGCTAGCTCCTAGGGTTTAGCCTCTATGATCTCGTGGTAGATCTACTCTTGTACTACTCATATCTTCAATCAAGCAGGAAGTAGGGTTTTACCTCCATCGAGAGGGCCCAAACCTGGGTAAACATTGTGTCCCTTGCTTCCTGTTACCATCAGCCTAAGACGCATAGATCGGGACCCCCTATCCGAGATCCGCCGGTTTTGACACTGACATTGGTGCTTTCATTGACAGTTCCTCTGTGTCGTCATTGCAAGGCTCGATGGCTCGTCTCGTTGTCAAGGACAACATCACCTCTGGGGGAGCGTTGGCTGTAGGACAACCTCTCTGACTTGGCGGCTTCATTAAGGCCGCCCCATCGGCGGTCATGCCAACGATGGCCTATCGGGTCATCACGCATAACCTTCGTATCAATTCGGTGTTGGGGAATGTAGTAATTTCAAAAAAATTCCTACGTATACGCAAGATAATGGTGATGGCATAGCAACGGGCGGGGAGAGTGTTGTCCACGTACCCTTGTAGACCGTAAGTGGAAGCGTTAGCACAACGCGGTTGATGTAGTCGTACGTCTTCACGATCCAACCGATCCAAGTACCGAATGTACGACACCTCTGAGTTCAGCACACGTTCAGCTCGATGACGATCCCCGGGCTCCGATCCAGCAAAGCATCGGGGATGAGTTCCGTCAGCACGATGGCGTGGTGACGATGATGATGCTCTACCGGCGCAGGGCTTCACCTAAACTCCGCGACGATATGACCGAGGTGGAATATGGTGGAGGGGGGCACCGCACACGGCTAAGGAACGATCCGTAGATCAACTTGTGTGTTATGGGGTGCCCCCCTGCCTCCGTATATCAAGGAGCAAGGGGGAGGGGCCGGCTGGCCAAGGGAGGGCACGCCTGGGAGGAGTCCTACTCCCACCGGGAGTAGGACTCCCTCCTTTCCTAGTCCAACTAGGAGACATTCCATGTAGTAGGAGTAGGAGAGAAGGAAAGGGAAGAGAGAAGGGAAGGAAGGAGGGGGTGCGGCCCCTCCCCCTAGTCCAATTCGGACTAGGCCTTGGGGGGCGCGCGGCCTGCCCTAGGCAGCCCCTCTCTCTTTCCCGTATGGCCCAATAAGGCCCAATACTTCTCCCGGCGAATTCCCGTAACTCTCCGGTACTCCGAAAAATACCCGAATCACTCGGAACCTTTCCGAACTCCGAATATAGTCGTCCAATATATCGATCTTTACGTCTTGACCATTTCGAGACTCCTCGTCATGTCCCCGATCTCATCCGGGACTCCAAACTCCTTCGGTACATCAAAACTCATAAACTCATAATATAACTGTCATCGAAACCTTAGGCGTGCGGACCCTACGGGTTCGAGAACAATGTACACATGACCTAGAACTATTCTCGGTCAATAACCAATAGCGGAACCTGGATGCTCATATTGGCTCCCACATATTCTACGAAGATCTTTATCGGTCAAACCGCATAACAACATACTTTGTTCCCTTTGTCATCGGTATGTTACTTGCCCGAGATTCGATCGTCGGTATCCAATACCTAGTTCAATCTCATTACCGGCAAGTCTCTTTACTCGTTACATAATGCATCATCCTGCAACTAACTCATTAGTCACATTGCTTGCAAGGCTTATAGTGATGTGCATTACCGAGAGGGCCCAGAGATACCTCTCCGACAATCGGAGTGACAAAACCTAATCTCGAAATACGCCAACTCAACATGTACCTTCGGAGACACCTGTAGTACTCCTTTTATAATCACCCAGTTACGTTGTGACATTTGGTAGTACCCAAAGTGTTCCTCCGGTAAACGGGAGTTGCATAATTCTCATAGTTACAGGAACATGTATAAGTCATGAAGAAAGCAATAGCAACATACTAAACGATCAAGTGCTAGGCTAACAGAATGGGTCATGTCAATCACATCATTCTCCTAATGATGTGATCCCATTAATCAAATGACAACTGTTTTGTCCATGGCTAGGAAACATAACCATCTTTGACAAACGAGCTAGTCAAGTAGAGGCATACTAGTGACACTACGTTTGTCTATGTATTCACACATGTATTATGTTTCCGGTTAATACAATTCTAGCATGAATAATAAACATTTATCATGAAATAAGGAAATAAATAATAACTTTATTATTGCCTCGAGGGCATATTTCCTTCAGTCTCCCACTTGCACTAGAGTCAATAATCTAGTTCACATCGCTATGTGATTTAACACCAACATTCACATCTGCATGTGATTAATACCCATAGTTTACATCATTATGTAATCAACACCCAAAGGGTTTACTAGAGTCAATAATCTAGTTCACATCGCTATGTGATTAACACCCAAAGGGTTTACTAGAGTCAATAATCTAGTTCACATCGGTATGTGATTAACACCCAAAAGAGTACTTAGGTATGATCATGTTTTGCTCGTGAGAGAAGCTTAGTCAACGGGTCTGTCATATTCAGAGCCGTATGTATTTCGCAAATATTCTATGTCCACAATGCTCTGCATGGAGCTACTCTAGCTAATTGCTCCCACTTTCAATATGTATCCAGATTGAGACTTAGAGTCATCTGGATTGGTGTAAAAGCTTGTATCGTTGTAACTTTTACGACGGGCTCTTTTATCACCTCCATAATCGAGAAACGTCTCCTTAGTCCTCACTAAGGATATTCTTGACCCATGTCCAGTGATCTACTTATTAGATCAAAATTGTATTCCTTTGCCAAACACAGAGCAAGGTATACAATAGGTCTGGTTCACAGCATAGCATACTTTATAGAACCTATGACTGAGGCATAGGGAATGACTTTTCATTCTCTTTCTATTTTCTGCAATGGTAGGGTCTTGAGTCTTACTCAACTTCACACCTTGTAACACAGGCAAGAACTCCTTCTTTGACTGTTCCATTTTGAACTATTTCAAAATCTTGTCAAGGTATGTACTTATTGAAAAACTTATCAAGCGTCTTGATCTATCTCTATAGATATTGATGCTCAATATGTAAGCAGCTTCTCCAAGGTCTTTCTTTGAAAAAACTCCGTTCAAACACTCCTTTATGCTTTGCAGAATAATTCTACATTATTTTCGATCAACAATATGTCATTCACATATACTTATCAGAAATGTTGTAGTGCTCCCACTCACTTTCTTGTAAATACAGGCTTCACCGCAAGTCTGTATAAAACTATATGCTTTGATCAACTCATCAAAGCATATATTCCAACTCCGAGATGCTTGCACCAGTCCATAGATGGATCGCTGGAGCTTGTACATTTTGTTAACACCTTTAGGATTGACAAAACCTTCTGGCTGCATCATATACAACTTTTTAATAAATCCATTAAGGATTGCAGTTTTGTTTTCCATTTGCCAGATTCCATAAAATGTGGCAATTGCTAACATGATTCGGACAGACTTTAACCATCGATACGAGTGAGAAAATCTCATCGTAGTCAACACCTTGAACTTTGTCAAAAACCTTTTTCGACAAGTCTAGCTTTGTAGATAGTAACACTACTATCAGCGTTTGTCTTCCTCTTAAAATCCATTTAATCTCAATGGCTTGCTGATCATCGGGCAAGTAAACCAAAGTCCATACTTTGTTCTCATACATGGATCCCATCTCAGATTTCATGGCCTCAAGCCATTTTGCGGAATCTGGGCTCACCATCGCTTCTTCATAGTTCGTAGGTTCATCATGATCTAGTAGCATGACTTCCAGAATAGGATTGCCGTACCACTCTGGTGCGGATCTTACTCTGGTTTACCTACGAGATTCTGTAGTAACTTGATCTGAAGTTACATGATCATCATCATTAGCTTCCTCACTAATTGGTGTAGTAGTCACAGGAACAGATTTCTGTGATGATCTACTTTCCAATAAGGGAGAAGGTACAATTACCTTATCAAGTTCTAATTTCCTCCCACTCACTTCTTTCGAGAGAAACTCCTTCTCTAGAAAGGATCCATTCTTAGCAACGAATGTCTTGCCTTCGGATCTGTGATAGAAGGTGTACCCAACTTTCTGCTTTGGGTATCCTATGAAGACACATTTCTCCGATTTGGGTTTGAGCTTATCAGGATGAAACTTTTTCACATAAGCATCGCAACTCCAAACTTTAAGAAACAACAACTTTGGTTTCTTGCCAAACCACACTTCATATTGTGTCGTCTCAACGGACATAGGTGGTGCCCCTTTTTTAATGTGAATGCAGCTGTCTTTAATGCATGACCCCAAAACGATAGTGGTAA
This sequence comes from Triticum dicoccoides, assembly GCF_002162155.2. Lineage (NCBI taxonomy): Eukaryota > Viridiplantae > Streptophyta > Magnoliopsida > Poales > Poaceae > Triticum > Triticum dicoccoides. Next base: position 103,934,026 of record NC_041391.1, on the reverse strand, counting down.
ATCGGTAAGAAACATCATAGATTGTACAATATCCAATAAAGTACGGTTATGATGTTCGGACACACCATTACATTGTGGTGTTCCGGGTGGCATGAGTTGCGAAACTATTCCGCATTGTTTCAAAATGTAGACCAAACTCGTAACTCATATATTCTCCTCCACGATCAGATCGTAGAAATTTTATTTTCTTGTTACGATGATTTTCAACTTCACTCTGAAATTCTTTGAACTTTTCAAACGTTTCAGACTTATGTTTCATTAAGTAGATATACCCATATCTGCTCAAATCATCTGTGAAGGTCAGAAAATAATGATACTTGCCACGAGCCTCAACACTCATCAGATCGCATACATCAGTATGTATTATTTCCAATAAGTTAGTTGCTCGCTCTATTGTTCCGGAGAACGGAGTCTTTAGTCATCTTGCCCATAAGGCATGGTTCGCAAGCATCAAGTGATTCATAATCAAGTGATTCCAAAATCCCATCAGCATGGAGTTTCTTCATGCGCTTTACACCAATATGACCTAAACGGCAGTGCCACAAATAAGTTGCACTATCATTATTAACTTTGCATCTTTTGGTTTCAATATTATGAATATGTGTATCACTATGATCGAGATCCAATGAACCATTTTCATTGGGTGAGTAACCATATAAGGTTTTATTCATGTAAACAGAACAACAGTTTATTCTCTTACTTAAATGAATAACCGTATTGCAATAAACACGATCAAATCATATTCATGCTCAATGCAAACACCAAATAACATTTATTTAGGTTCAACACTAATCACGAAAGTATAGGGAGTGTGCGATGATGATCATATCAATCTTGAAACTACTTTCAACACACATGGTCACTTCACCCTTAACTAGTTTCTGTTTATTCTGCAACTCCCGTTTAAAGTTACTACTCTTAGCAACTGAACCAGTACCAAGTACCGGGGGGTTGCTATAAACACTAGTAAAGTACACATCAATAACATGTATATCAAATATACCCTTGTTCACTTTGCCATCCTTCTTATCCACCAAATATTCAAGGCATTTCCGCTTCTAGTGACCATTTCCTTTGCAGTATAATCACTCAGTTTTAGGCTTTGGTCCAGCTTTGGGCTTCTTTGCGGGAGTGACAACTTGATTGCCGTTCTTCTTGAAGTTCCCTTTCTTTCCCTTTGCCCTTTACTTGAAACTAGTGATCTTGTCAACCATCAACACTTGATGCTCTTTCTTGATTTCTACCTTCGTCGATTTCAACATCACGAAGAGCTCGGGAATCGTTTTCGTCATCCCTTGCATACTATAGTTCATCACGAAGTTCTAGTAACTTAGTGATGGTGACTAGAGAATTCTGTCAATCACTATCTTATCTGGAAGATTAACTCCCACTTGATTCAAGCGATTGAAGTACCCAGACAATTTGAGCACATGCTCACTACTTGAGCGATTCTCCTCCATCTTTTAGCCATAGAACTTGTTGGAGACTTCATATCTCTCAACTCGGGTACTTGCTTGAAATATTAACTTCAACTCCTGGAACATCTCATATGGTCCATGACGTTCAAAAACGTCTTTGAAGTCCCGATTCTAAGCCGTTTAAGCATGGTGCACTAAACTATCAAGTAGTCATCATTTTGAGCTAGCCAAACGTTCATAACGTCTGCATCTGCTCCTGCAATAGGTTTGTCACCTAGCGGTGCATCAAGGACATAATTCTTCTGTGCAGCAATGAGGATAAACCTCAGATCACGGATCCAATCCGCGTCATTGCTACTAATATTTTTCAATACAATTTTCTCTAGGAACATATCAAAATAAACATATGAAAACAACATCGCAAGCTATTGATCTTACAACATAATTTGCAAAATACTACCAGGACTAAGTTCATTATAAATTTAAGGTCAATTAATCATATTACTTAAGAACTCCCACTTAGAAAGACATCCCTCTAATCCTCTAAGTGGTCACGTGATCCAAATCAACTAAACCATAACCGATCATCACGTGAAATGGAGTAGCTTTCAATGGTGAACATCATTATGTTGATCATATCTACTATATGATTCACGCTCGACCTTTCGGTCTCCGTGTTCCGAGGCCATATCTGCATATGCTAGGCTCGTCAAGTTTAACCCGAGTATTCTGCGTGTGCAAAACTGGCTTGCACCCGTTGTAGATGGACGTAGAGCTTATCACACCCGATCATCACGTGGTGTCTGGGCACGACGAACTTTGGCAACGGTGCATACTCAGGGAGAACACTTCTTGATAATTAGTGAGAGATCATCTTAAAATGCTACCGTCAATCAAAGCAAGATAAGATGCATAAAAGATAAACATCAAATGCAATCAATATAAGTGATATGATATGGCCATCATCATCTTGTGCTTGTGATCTCCATCTTTGAAGCACCATCGTGATCACCATCGTCACCGGCGCGACACCTTGATCTTCATCGTAGCATCGTTGTCGTTTACGCCATCTATTGCTTCTACGACTATCGCTACCGCTTAGAGATAAAGTAAAGCAATTACAGGGCGTTTGCATTTCATACAATAAAGCGACAACCATATGGCTCCTGCCAGTTGCCGATAACTTCGGTTACAAAACATGATCATCTCATACAATAAAATATAGCATCACGTCTTGACCATATCACATCACAACATGCCCTGCAAAAACAAGTTAGACGTCCTCTACTTTGTTGTTGCAAGTTTTACGTGGCTGCTACGGGCTTAGCAAGAACCGTTCTTACCTACGCATCAAAACCACAACGATAGTTCGTCAAGTTAGTGTTGTTTTAACCTTCGCAAGGACCGGGTGTAGCCACACTCGATTCAGCTAAAGTGAGAGAGACAGACACCCACCAGTCACCTTTAAGCACGAGTGCTCGTAACGGTGAAGCCAGTCTCGCATAAGCGTACGCGCAATGTCGGTCCGGGCCGCTTCATCTCACAATACCGCCGAACCAAAGTATGACATGCTGGTAAGCAGTATGACTTGTATCGCCCACAACTCACTTGTGTTCTACTCATGCATATGACATCTACGCATAAAACCTGGCTCGGATGCCACTATTGGGGAACGTAGTAATTTCAAAAAAATTCCTACGTACACGCAAGATCATGGTGATGGCATAGCAACGAGAGGGGAGAGTGTTGTCCACGTACCCTTGTAGACCGTAAGCGGAAGCGTTAGCACAACGCGGTTGATGTAGTCATACGTCTTCACGATCCGACCGATCCAAATACCGAACGTACGGCACCTCCGAGTTCAGCACACGTTCAGCTCGATGACGATCCCCGGGCTCTGATCCAGCAAAGCTTTGGGGATGAGTTCCGTCAGCACGACGGCGTGGTGACGATGATGATGCTCTACCGGCGCAGGGCTTCGCCTAAACTCCGCGATGATATGACCGAGGTGGAATATGGTGGAGGGGGGCACCGCACACGGCTAAGGAACGATCCGTAGATCAACTTGTGTGTTATGGGGTGCCCCCTGCCTCCATATATCAAGGAGCAAGGGGGAGGGGCCGGCCGGCCAAGGGAGGGCGCGCCTGGGAGGAGTCCTACTCCCACCGGGAGTAGGACTCCCTCCTTTCCTAGTCCAACTAGGAGACCTTCCATGTAGTAGGAGTAGGAGAGAAGGAAAGGGAAGAGAGAAGGGAAGGAAGGAGGGGGTGCGTCCCCTCCCCCTAGTCCAATTCGGATTAGGCCTTGGGGGGGGCACGCGGCCTGCCCTAGGCAGCCCCTCTCTCTTTCCCATATGGCCAAATAAGGCCCAATACTTCTCCCGGCGAATTCCCGTAACTCTCCGGTACTCCGAGAAATACCCGAATCACTCGGAACCTTTCCGAACTCCGAATATAGTCGTCTAATATATCGATCTTTACGTCTCGACCATTTCGAGACTCCTCGTCATGTCCCCGATCTCATCCGGGACTCCGAACTCCTTTGGTACATCAAAACTCATAAACTCATAATATAACTGTCATCGAAACCTTAAGCGTGCGGACCCTACGGGTTCGAGAACAATGTAGACATGACCTAGAACTATTCTCAGTCAATAACCAATAGCGGAACCTGGATGCTTATATTGGCTCCCACATATTCTACGAAGATCTTTATCGGTCAAACCGCATAACAACATACTTTGTTCCCTTTGTCATCGGTATGTTACTTGCCCGAGATTCGATCGTCGGTATCCAATACCTAGTTCAATCTCGTTACCGGCAAGTCTCTTTACTCGTTACATAATGCATCATCCCGCAACTAACTCATTAGTCACATTGCTTGCAAGGCTTATAGTGATGTGCATTACCGAGAGGGCCCAGAGATACCTCTCCGACAATCGGAGTGACAAAACCTAATCTCGAAATACGCCAACTCAACATGTACCTTTGGAGACACCTGTAGTACTCCTTTATAATCACCCAGTTACGTTGTGACATTTGGTAGTACCCAAAGTTTTCCTCCGGTAAACGGGAGTTGCATAATTCTCATAGTTATAGGAACATGTATAAGTCATGAAGAAAGCAATAGCAACATACTAAACGATCAAGTGCTAGGCTAACGGAATGGGTCATGTCAATCACATCATTCTCCTAATGATGTGATCCCATTAATCAAATGACAACTGTTTTGTCCATGGCTAGGAAACATAACCATCTTTGATAAACGAGCTAGATAAGTAGAGGCATACTAGTGACACTATGTTTGTCTATGTATTCACACATGTATCCGGATTCAGCCGACAACACTCACCTGGACTTAAATTGTCTCTCCCGCATCAGGCAAGAGCCCCAGGAGACAGTACATCGTTGCTGGGCCAGATTCCTCCTTGCGCTTAACAAGGTCAAGGACTGCCACGAGGAGGACGTAGTCTCGCTTTTCTGCAAAAACTACATGAACAAAGGACTCCTTAATGCTATAAGTCGTCGTGACATAGTGCACTTTGCGGGCTTGGCAACCATAGTACAGAAGTACTGTGTGATGGAAAGCACCTGGAAAACCCAAACAGAATTTTGGGATAGTACGACCCTCACCAGAACCTTTGTCTGAACTAAACGGCCGAACTCTTGTAAGTCGACCAATCCAATTCCCAAGAAACCAAAGCACACCCCAGGGTGGGGAACCATATTGGAAGAATGGCTCGATGGGCCATGTAAACTCCACAGTGCCCCGTACACAACACGAACCCATAGCCTTAGGGCATGTTGGATACTCCGGCAGGTTGCAAAAGTGGTGAGGATCTTCTTGAACAACATCCCGCCAAGGAGCACAATACGGTACTAACAGTCTTCGAGACTTTCGCCTCAAACAATAGGCGCAAGCGAGCTCATTGAAGCACCGCTGGAATCTACCATGTGGCAAAAAAAAATCCGTGGAACAACACTACTATAACTTTCAATGCCAGTGACGAACCCCAATTCCAGACCATCCGGGCACCAGCTGCCCTGGTCCTCAGCCCAATAGTGGACGGCTTTCGGCTCACTAAAGTTCTCATGGACGGCGGAAGCGGATTAACCTTGATCTATGAAGTAACACTCAAGAAGATGGAAATCGATAAAATCCGCATTGAACAAAGCGTCACAACCTTCAGGGGAATTATCCCTAGTTGGGAAGCACGGTGTGCGGGAAAAATCACACTCGATGTGGTATTTGGTACGCTGGAGAATTACAGGTCCGAAGAAATCACATTCCAAGTGGCTCCTTTCAGCAGCGGATACCACGCCCTTCTAGGGCGGGACGCGTTTGCAAGCTTTCAAGCTATACCCCATTACGGGTACATGAAGCTTAAAATGCCCGGACCCAATGGAATCATCACTCTAGCCAGTGATCCGGACGTCGCAGTCCGTGCCGAAAACAAAACCGCAGCACTAGCCTTGGAAGCATTATCCGAAGCCCTAGAAGCCGAAGAATTAACAACATTGCGCGGCACCGTGGACAGGGATGACGTGATACTCGACAAGCGACCCAAGTCCACCTCATTTAACCCCGCAGATGAGATAGTCAAATTCCAACTCCAACCAACGGACCCCACGAAGACATCTTCCATCGGGACACAGTTGGGCCCCGCAATGGACGCCGCACTGTGAGACTTCTTACGTGAGAATTGGGACATTTTTGCCTCGCACCCATCGGACATGTCGGGCATCCCACACGGATTGGTTGAACATAGCCTTAACATACTAAAGGGATATAAACCTGTTAAACAGACCCTAAGGCAATTTTCAGAGCCCAAACGGCAAGCCATGGGGGAAGAGCTAGCCAAGCTACTTGAGGCTGGATTCATCAGAGATATCAAGCATCCGGATTGGCTGGCAAATTTGGTAATGGTACCAAAGAAGGAAAAATCCTGGCGCCTGTGAGTCGACTTCAAAGACCTCAACAAGGCTTGCCCCAAGGATCCCTTTCCCCTCCCTCACATCAATCAAATCATCGACGCCACAACAGGACACGACTCGCTGTGTTTCCTCCACGCATACTCTGGATACCATAAAATAAAGATGGGAGAGTCCGACCAAGCTGCAACATCTTTCATAACGCCATATGGCCCTTTCTGCTTCGACACTATGCCTTTCGGGCTTAAGAATGTCGGCGCAACCTATCAACGCATGATTCAAACATGCCTGGAAAAGCAAATCGGCAAAACAGTGGAGGCATACGTGGACGACGTAGTCATAAAAACAAGGCACGTCGAAACCCTAATAGATGACTTGAGGCTTACGTTCGACAACCTCCGAACATACGACATCAAGCTGAATCTAGAAAAATGCGTTTTCGGCGTCCCCTCTGGAAAACTGCTGGGCTTCATCGTTTCCAATAGAGGAATTGAACCTAATCCGGCAAAAATACGAGCTTTGTCGCAGTTGGCTATACCAACAGACCTCAAACATATCCAGAAACTAGCTGGATGCGTGGCTGCTTTGAGCCGCTTTACTCCCAGTTAGGAGAAAAGGCATTACCTCTTTACCGCCTTCTTCGGTGCACCGAACACTTCGTGTGGACGGATGAAGCCGCGGCCGGACTCGATGAAATAAAGACCTTATTGGCCAATAATCCAGTCCTAACAGTGCCAAATATCATCGAACCTATGCTGCTGTACATAGCTGCAACACATCAAGTTGTAAGCGCGATACTCATCGTCGAACGAGAGGTTGACGGATACAAATTCCCGCTACAGAAGTCGGTTTATTACGTATCCACGGCCCTTACCCCATGCAAATCCCGATACCCACACTATCAAAAAATAGCATATGTGGTCTTCATGGCATCCCGAAAACTATGACACTACTTTCAAGAGTGTTCAATTACGGTGGCATCTGAAGTACCACTAAACGATATAATAAATAACCGCGATGCCACGGGCCGGATCGCTAAATGGGCCATCGAGCTCCTCCCGTTCGACATAATATACAAGCCTCGGCGGGCCATCAAGTCACAGGTATTAGCTGACTTTTTCGCTGAATGGACGGAAGCCGAACTCCCTAAAGAGTACGACGCGTACTCTAACTGGATCATGCACTTCGACGGCTCTAAAATGCTGGCCGGATTGGGAGCAGGTGTACTCCTGACGTCTCCCACTGGAGACACATTCCAATACATCGTCCAAATATTATACACAGACTCCAACAATGCAGTCGAATACGAGGCTCTGTTGCACGATCCTCGGATGGCAGTCTCTATGGGCATTCAACGCCTAGAGGTGCGCGAGGATTCAAACCTCGCAATATCACAAATAAACGGAGGCTTTGATGCCAAGGATCCGAAAATGGCGGCCTACCATAATGTCGTCCTTAAAATGTCATCTCGATTCGAGGGGCTCGAATTCCGCCATGTGGCTTGAGAAAACAATCAAGCGGCAGATGTCCTTGCCCGCATCGGCGCTAAACGCAACCTTGTCCCACCTAACATATTCCTGGAAAGGCTGTTCAAGCCATCCGTGGTATGGGAAGGGGAGTCCGACAATACCAGCACGGATCCGAATACATCCCCAGATTCCGAACTATCAGACATAATCGGAGGCTCTACCACCGAAATAACATCTTCAGCCCACGAAATCATGGCTGTCATCGCCCCATGGACTGAGCCTTTCTTGGCCTACATAAATAGGCAAGAGCTCTCCGAAGACCAAAATGAAGCACGCTGCATCGTCCGGCATTCTAAAGCTTACAAAGTCCATGAAGGGGAACTCTATAAGAAAAGTGTGACCGGAGTGCTCCAAAGGTGCACCTCCGAAGAGGAAGGGCGGCAACTCTTGGCTGAAATCCATGCCGGACTGGACGGGCACCACGCCGCGGCTCGAGCACTAGTCAGCAAGGCCTTTCGTACAGGTTTCTATTGGCCGACGGCCCGCGCAGAGGCACAGGACCTTGTCCAACACTGCATCGGTTGCCAACTCTTTGCCAATCAGAGTCATATGCCCCCTACCGCTCTCCAAACAATCCCCATAACTTGGCCCTTCGCGGTCTGGGGGCTGGATATGGTTGGACCCCTTAAAGGGGGAAGCCACAAGAAAAAATACTTATTGGTCATGGTAGACAAGTTCACCAAATGGATAGAAGCCAAACCAGTCAAAACGGCCGAATCCGGACCAGTAATAGACTTTATATCTGGGGTCGTACACTGATACGGTGTCCCCCACAGCATCATCACCGATAATGGCTCAAATTTCACAACCGATGAAGTGAAAGCTTGGTGCGGCAAAATGGGCACTAAGCTCGACTACGCTTCCGTCTACCACCCTCAAACAAATGGCTAGGTCGAATGGGCAAACGGTCTTATCATGAGCGGCGTCAAACCTAGACTAGTGTGATCCTTGACAGAGTCGGACACTCATTGGGTCGAGGAGCTGGACTTCGTACTCTGGGGGCTGCGGACCACGCTGAATCGCACCACCGGATATACACCATTTTTTATGGTGTACAACGCAGAAGCAGTACTACCCTGCGACATAATACATGATTCGCCATGCGTACGCATGTACGAAGAGAAGGAAGCCGAGTTAGATCGGCAGGATAACTTGGACGCCCTGGAGGAGGAGCGCGACGTTCCGAAAGACCGTTCCACATTCTATCAGCAACAGGCTCGACGATACCAGAGCAGAGAAGTACGGGCCAAAACTTATAATATTGGAGAGCTCGTTCTACGCTTCCGGAGAAGAAGAAGGACAAGCTCAAACCCAAGTGGGAGGGTCCCTTCATCATCGACAAAGTTCTCACCGGAGGAGCGTACCGCTTATGTAATGTGCCGACAACAGACTCAAGCCGAATCCATGGAAGGCGGCCAGACTCCGGAGATTCTACGCCTAGCACCGAACTCAGTGTTCGTCTCCTTACTCCCTCCCTTTCATTTATGCTCCATCCCTTTTCCTTTCTCGATTTTTCTTCCTCTTCACACAACGCATTTAATACAGTGCGGACTTCCGGATCAATCCGGCCGCACTATGTGTGTAAATAATACCTAGGGGCTTCCTATACGGAAGCTAAAAATAATTACTCTAATGGCTTTTCGCCCATCACATATGCATTTCTTTTTCCATATGTGCCTTTTCTTCAGCATTATATGCATCGATATGACTTAAGATGTGGCCAAGCTGGGTTGCCTGGCTCTTGTGTTTATGCCCTACGTTCCTGTTAATTCGGCTAGGGCATAAGGGGAGCACCTCTGTGATTGTTACTGCCGGTGCAGCCGGATGTGTACCTCAGACTGGGTGAAGCCGAAAGCTAGTTTCCTTAACAGAATATTCGGTCGGTGACCAAAAGATGTATTCATTTATCACAACGTAAATCCCCAGATGTCTTGTATCCTGTGCCATGGTTCGCAGTCCGGACATGTGCCTTGTCGCATGCTTACCCAGGGAAAGGAAACCCTAACGGAACTATTCTCCCTAGAAGATGTTTCTTACTATCCATGTAATATAACATAACTAGTTGGGTACTTGTCTGTTCAAGCACTTATGACCCATACGCCTGGTTTCCATGCATACCCCGGTTTTGTATAACTGAGCGGGTATTCGGACACATCCCGGACTGTAGGATCCGGGGGCTAAAGCGAAAAGGTCCGCCATGAAAAATGATTTTAATCCGGCTAGGGCCTACTTATGTCCATCAAATTACACAGTCACTTGGACTGACTATATTCCTCCTCTATACCATCCAACATGCTATCTAGTTTACAATCCTGTTGAGAATACTTTGCGGCTAACGCCACCTGGTCATATACCAGACTCACGGGAATTTCTTGCCCATATGGCCCTGTCGGTCCGACTTCGGACATATGGTTCGGGTCCAGCTTGGTGTAGCGCATCTTCACCATAGCCCATGTTTCTCTTGCACCATGCCGGCAGGCTGACATCTTCCACAATCGGAAGTGTCGTCGTGCTCCTTAAAGCATGTCCACAAGCTCCCCCTTGCCATTCGGCAGGAAGCTTGATGGCCACAAAGCCTGCGCAACGCCCTGCATCGCCTGCCGAGCTCGCTCGTGCAATTGTGAGAGGTCTTGCAGTAAATCACCTGCATATGCGGGCATCTCCTCCTTAGGGCGACCCGTTAACATTCCTACAAGCAAAACACTTTCAATATACTTCCTCGCTGAACTATGCTACAGTTCGTTTAGGCACTTACCATAAATGCCGCAGCGAAGCCTTTTGTTCTCCTTCACTGAGTCCGCCAGCTGCGCACGGACGTCTTTCAATTCCACGTCTAGCCGAACATTGGCATCTTGGAGAGTATTCTTCTCCTGCCTAACTTGCATAAGAATGCGCTCGCCAGCCTTTAGTTGCCTCTGGAGATGCGACTCGTCATCCCTCCCGCCCTCCGGATTTACTCCGGGGTTATCTGCAGAATTCTCTGTCAAACTCATCATACCAGCCAGTTGCTAACTGATACATTTTCGTACCATCAAGATAAATGTTACCAGATGAGGCCTTCTGGGATTCCTCCAGCCTGGCAATCGTGGCCCTCAGTTGGGTCTTGCACCCCTCTAGCTCCCGAGACAATTGCTCATTCTTGTCTACAAGAACCTGCGCATAAAATGATCCTTAAAATAGTTGTTCCAACCATTTCAAGTCTCAAGGGCTACTGCTATACATGCTTATCAAACTTTCTTACCCGTATATCTTTGGTATACTGGTCCGTCGCCCGGGCAAGCCCGCCTTGAGAAGCTCGGATGTATGCGTCTCCCGAATTGAAAGCATTAAATGCCTCTTTGCAAAAGATATTGTTGCGAAGCACGGCCCGTAGACGCCGGTGATTCATGGCGCTTTCTACTTCAGAATTCGTTGCAGAGAGCATATCTGCGTCCTCTGTCGGAGGACTATGCGGCATCGGCCCCACGTCGGCCTCCTCTCTCAAAGCCGGTTCTGGAACCCGACTGGTGGAGGCGTGATTGGCAGGATCCCCGGATATAGTCCGGATACTCCTCTTCCTGCCAGGATGTAAAGGGCGCTGTTATACTTCAAATAACAATAATTACGTGACAGGTTGTTTCCTTACCTCTATAGAGGTGTGTAGGCCCTAACCACCTTCCTCTTGAGCCTACCCAATCCGGACGCCTGTGGCTGACGGGTCCCTAGGGGCTCGGCACAGCGATCCGACCGTCGCCTCTGCAAAAACACAACACTTCAGGGATAAGGCATGACAACAGGAAAGAGTCCTCTTCAGAGGATCGAGTCTTCGGCTTGGCTTACATGCGACGAAGGTAGCAGTCCGGGATAATTGGCAGTAATAGCCACTGAGGCACCATCACGGCTCGCTCGATAAAATATCCCGTTGACAAGCTCCACGGCCATATCTGGGTCTTCTTCGAGTCCTGGATCCAGGGTCCTCTGGCTGCGGGGAAGGGCTGGAGATTCCTTCGACGACCCTCCTCAGTTCCTTCTCGGAAATATCGAGGCAGGTAACCTTAGCAAAGAACGCCACAATAAGTGAAGCGGGAAAATGAATGACGACTTACCCAGTTTGGGGGATTGTACATGGAAATCCGTCCCGTAGTTTGATGTGAAGGAAGCCTTCCTCCTCTCCTTTGTATAAATCGTATAGTATCCTTGCCAGAATAGTGCTGGAATCCGCACCCTTACGGCCACAACGGGTGGCATCATCTTCCCCGTTGAAATGCCACATGGGATTGCTTCGATATTGAAGCGGTTGCACTCCCTGCATTATGCATATTGCCATGACCTCGACTATCGTCAGTCCGGATTTGGCCAGTAACTTTATCCTGCTCATCAGGAAATGTATTTCCCTGGTATCCTCTTCTTGGGGGCCTCAGGGGCACCAGCTTAGACGTGCCCTCGGTGGGGTGTTACTGAACTTGGGGAGTCCTGTCCGGACTGGATCCGGAAGGGGAACGTCGTCAATATAAAACCACTCTGAAGGCCAGTTCTCTGGTGCCTTCTTGGGAGTGACGGATAGATATCCAGTCTCGGCGACACGCCATACTTCGGCCCCGACCACTTGACATAGGGACTCTCCCTGGTTGCGGGGGACAAGGCAGAACAACTTCTTCCATAAACCGAAATGAGCCTCGCAACCTAGAAATAGCTCACAAAGGGCGACATACCCTGCTATATGTAGTACGGAAGCTGGGGTGAAGTTGTGCAACTAGAGGCCGTAGAACTCCAGGAGCCCGCGAAGGAACGGATGAATAGGAAAACCGACGCCCCTTAACAGATGCGGAATGAGGCATATATGCTCCTCTGGAGACGGATTAGGGGATCTCTCCGCTTGTTCCCCACCATTATAGGTGGCTATTCCGGCTCGGACGGGGACCATGAACGCCGGTGGGAGAAGCCCTTGGGTTTGTAACTCTATCAAATGGCTGTGAGGAACTGAACACTCTCCCCAGTCCCCCGGCTTGGGGCAAGGGGAGCGAGCAGAAGATCCGCGACGATCGGCCATGTTGGAATGGTTTTTTTGGGGCGCTCTGTTGGATGCTTGCTTGAGGGGGAAGAGTGAGGTTTGGATCTGGGAATCCCCGTCTCTTCAAATATATGGTTAGCCCGAAGGATTGGGGGTGGCAAATGCAAAAATGCGTCGACTCCTCATATTCGCTCGACATGTGGAAATGGTCATTATTGAGGCACTGAAGCCAAGGAGTACAACATTGATGAGATGTCGGACACTGTTCGTTGTAATAGATACATTTGAGTATTCGGAGATGGAACCCGCCTTGCAATGCCGAAGACAAGACTGCGTGCCGGACTCACCGTCATTGAAGCCTGGTTCAGGGGCTACTGAGGGAGTCCTGGATTAGGGGGTATCCGGACAGCCGGACTACATACATCGTCCGGACTATTGAAGCGTGAAGATACAAGACTCAAGACTCCGACCCGTGTCCGGATGGGACTCTCCTTTGCGTGGAAGACAAGCTTGGCGATCCGGATATTATATTTCCTTCCTTGTAACTGACTCCATGTAAACCCTAGCCCTCTCCGGTGTCTATATAAACCGGAGAGGTTGGTCCTTAGAAGGCCGATCACATTTACAATCATACCATCATAGGCTAGCTCCTAGGGTTTAGCCTCTACGATCTTGTGGTAGATCTACTCTTGTACTACTCATATCCTCAATATTAATCAAGCAGGAAGTAGGGTTTTACCTCCCTCGAGAGGGGCCGAACCTGGGTAAACATTGTGTCCCTTGCTTCCTGTTACCATCAGCCTAAGACGCATAGATCGGGACCCCCTACCCGAGATCCGTCGGTTTTGACACCAACAGTCGCACCCTTGGAGATTTAACACAATGCATTAGGCTATCTGATGTTGGCATGTCATACATAGTAATCACTCACTCACACTACAACAAGGTTAGCTATAAGGTTGGCTATAAGTGTATTTTTTTACTTGTCTCTATCTCTTTCTTTGTAGTATTTATTGCATTTGCCAAGGAGTGACCTCTTCCAATGAAATGATGCTTAGATGAGGTGCTAAGGGCATTAAATGGCCTAGCAATAAGGTTCCCAATGCATAGGTGCTCAGTTTTTTGTTGCTAAGTTTGCTTCATTTAATTATCTATAGACTCAAAATTGTCTTTTCACCTAGGTACACGCGCTTAGCACCGTTTCTTCCTTGGGTCACCAAACTAGTCTCTCTCTTCTCAATTAACTTGCCACATCAGACTTTATGCCTATGTGGCAAGCTTAGCACCTATAGGAGCAAGTAAGAACAATAGTGGGCTATAAGCCCGCTTTACATGGCATTTTTGCATATGTGGAGGAAAGAGGCAAGGAAAAAGTGGAGAAGTGGGCTCTCATGCAAGAGCCAGCCTCTACATGGCGGAGCATTGGGAGAGGCACCTGTATGGAGGTGGTTAGGAATTGGGAGACTCACATCGGTCGTAGCGCCGTAGTTAAAATGATAATGGCAAGTCAAATCACGGGGCCCCACCTGTCCAGCAGTAACTCGCTGTTAAATCACACATGCCTACGTTTGCATCAGCCTACTTCCTCATCTTCTCGCGTCTCTGTCAAACCGACTAGGCGGAACTGCCCACCAACCGCGCAGGAAAAGCCCCGCCCTCGACTTTTAAATAGTACAGTATACTAATTTTTTATCCATGGATTGTGCCATGGAGCAAAGCCTCAATAAAACGGTGGTACACATGTACGGAGTATACAGCACGCCTGTCGCGTTCGTGTTGCACCCTAGACGGTCGGTCGGTCTGGCACGCTGCTCTCTGAATGGAACACGCGTCATATTCCATTTGCACACACATGTGGGACCGCAATTGAGAACTGACCATAGGCACACTCCTTGGCCCCGCAAGTCGGGTGACTTAATAGAAGAGAGAGACGAGCGATAGTACTAGAGAAGTGTTATACTACGTTGGTTCCTGGACGATCCCTGCAAGACACGAAAGATCAGTTCGTCCATGCATGTGACCAGACTCCAGCAGACACGCCTAGATTGGCTATCGTCTACATGTCGTGCAGGCTGTGTTGTATAGGGTTGTAGTTTAGGTGAGAAATCCAAAAAAAGGTTTCTTGTCATCTTGCAAAATTAGGTGTCATGTTCTTCGGATCATTGTGAGGGTTAAACATCGATAATTGAGTTGGGCTAGTCATTGGGGGCACATGCACGAAGACTACTCAACTGCCATCTAGGTCAAGCCGGCTATGTTAATTAGGACATCTTCGACGGACCCCTTTTCTACGAGTTTACCTTTAATTTGAGCTTTGATCCATGTTGTCTCCTTTGGGCAGTGAGGTTATGATTTCTTGTCATGTGGCATTTTTTCATGTTATATGTTATAATATGATGCTTCAGATCAAAATGACGACAACTACGCCTCCGGGGCACGTCCATGAAGACTTCTCGACAGTCATTGACGAGGTCAAGCCAGCTCCGATAGACAAAAGAAAACTAGTACTCCAGTATATAGGCAGGAGCCTCCGCGCTTGCTTGCTAGTGTTGCTCTCTTCACACTGTCTCGTCCTCTCCAGATCTAAAAACGACAATGGTGGCCACACTCTCTCTCTCTGCTCAGCGCTGGTCACAGATCCAGACGGATCTTCTTCATCGGGGAAGGTCAGAAGGTGCAACTTTCATGTGGTCGTCCTCGGCGACGGCTCTTACCCACTGTCGGCGCGTCCCGATTGGCGTGCCTTGCCGTTCTCCCCCAAGCACCGTTTGTCAGTGTCAAAACCAGCGGGATGCAGGGGACACAATGTTTAGCAAGATGGTAGCAGGATGGTAGCAGGATGCAGGGGACACAATGTTTACACAGGTTTGGGCCCTCTCTATGGAGGTAATACCCTACTTCCTGCTTGATTGATCTTGATGAATATGAGTATTATAAGAGTTGATCTACCACGAGATCGTAATGGATAAACCCTAGAAGTCTAGCCTATGAGTTTATGATTGTTGTGGCCAAACCCTAGAAGCCTAAACCCTCCGGTTTATATAGACATCGGGGGGAGGGGCCTAGGGTTGTACAAAGTCGGTTACAGAGAAAGGAATCTACATATCTGAATCGCCAAGCTTGCCTTCCACGCAAAGGAGAGTCCCATCCGGATACGGTATGAAGTCTTCTATCTTGTATCTTCATAGCCTAAAAGTCCCGCCACAGTATATAGTCCGACTGTCCGAGGACCCCTTAATTCAGGACTCCCCCAGTAGCCCCTAAACCAGGCTTCAATGACGATGAGTCTGGCGCGCAGATTGTCTTCGGCATTGCAAGGCGGGTTCCTTCTCCGAATATTCCAACATAGATTTCGAACACAAGAATCATGTCCGGATCTGCAAAACAAGTTCCACGCACAACCGTAGAGAGTATAATATTTCACGAGTCAATCCGCTGACAATTTTGGCAGCAAGACATTACATCATCACCCGACCATTATTTTGAATCATTTTGTAGCCTGCCACTCCATGCTTCAAGAGGCAGTTTTTATTGGCACGTC
This sequence comes from Triticum dicoccoides, assembly GCF_002162155.2. Taxonomy (NCBI): domain Eukaryota; kingdom Viridiplantae; phylum Streptophyta; class Magnoliopsida; order Poales; family Poaceae; genus Triticum; species Triticum dicoccoides. Next base: position 103,917,617 of record NC_041391.1, on the reverse strand, counting down.
TTGTCAAAGTAGAGATCGTGTCCCCTTATTGCGGGATTTTTATCAACACGGGCGTGGGTAACCCAACCGTTCTAGTGGCATGATTCCTTGGGAATAGGCATGTTTTAAGGCCGCAAAGGAGACGCTTGATATTCCTCGCCTTTATAAAGGGGCTAAGGCCTGTCCTCTTTTCTTCCATGCTAGTTCTTTCCTCCTCCCCCCACCTCAAGTTCCAACACCTGAGGGTTAATTCAGTCGCTTCGAGCTTCCAGCCATGTCCGAACCCAACCACGGCCAGTGGATATGGCCTCTTCTATCATAGAGGAAGATATCTTGAAGCTCAGGGAGGCAAGATACTTGACTGCAGAAATCTACCATAGGCTTCCTGCTCAAGGGCAGCTTATTCCTACTCCCAGATCCAATGAGAGGTTTGTGTTTATCTCTTAGTTCCTTCGAGGGCTTGGGTTTGCTCTTCATCCCTTTGTTCGAGGGGTCATGTTTTATTATGGGCTAGATTTCCATGATCTAACCCCAGACTCCTTCCTCCACATCTCGGCATTCATCACCACGTGCGAGGCCTTCCTCCGAATTTCCCCACACTTCATCTTATGGCTTAAAAACTTTATCGTGAAACCGAAGGTAATCGACGGGAAACAAGCGGAGTGCCGAGGCGCTTCAATAAGCAAGATCATCAATTCCTCTTGGTCGAAGGGCTCCTTCGCAGAATCTTCAGACTTATGGCAACGGGTGTGGTTTTACATCACCGAACCCCGTGGTAAAAAGCGGGCAGCCACACCTACGTTTCAGTCTGGCCCTCCGCCATAGCTCGCATCCTGGATTAACAAGGGGCTAGACTGGGGATCTATTGATGAAGTACGGATGCTGCAAAGCCACATTCGGAGCCTCATTGAGAAGGACAACGGTCTCATCGATGTAATCCAAGTAATGCTACTCCGTTGGATCCTACCTTGTCAACAATGCCCTCTCCGCATGTCGGAGTTTAACCTGGAAGGTCCGCGGACTCTTCAGCACCTCTCTGTAACCGATGCTCAGAGAGATGTGGAAATTGTTCTTCGGCACACGAAAACAGTGGCGGGATACTACAAAAGACATTGGTCTTGAGTGCAATCATTCAAATACTCCGGTAAGCACTTCACTCCTGAACACAGTATAGTCAGATTACTCATAACAATTTATTGATAAAACTCTACTCGGCCAGGGTTGGCTAAAGAAGACGGAGAGAATCAGGTGTCCGGCTCCTCTTCCCGAAGACTATGCCGATCCGGTGTTAACAAGGATGCTGGCTCCGGCTCCATATCAAGTGTCGGCGGGGGAAGACAAGGAGGAGAGCAAAGAGGCCCAAGGCGACCTTCATTCTGGAGGTACACCAGGCTATTTGTCCGGGGAGACCAAAACTTCCACTTCCAAAAGTGGAAGCGAAGGGCAAGCTGACATCCCTTCTCCTCATGGGAAGAAGAGGGCCGCCTCCGAAGACTTGAAGAGAGAAGCTTCTAAGCGGGGGAAGATATCCCAGTCAGGGGATGACGCTGACACGCAGTCATCCCGTAAAGATAAGCCCCTAGCTGAATAGTAAGTGAACCAGGGTGTTTAAACATATCCCGTTCTTTCCTGGCTGTAAGGGTAACATTTTAAACACATGTTTGCAGTCCGGCACGTAGCCCTCCTCAACAGTCCTCCTCTTTGGGGGATCTTCTTCCAGAGATGATGGAGAGCGAAACGCCTCCACAGATTTCCCTACCTAAAAAGGAAGACGACACTGAGGTGTCGTCCCGGATAATCCTTTTTGACCAGCGAGTGGGGCAATGGGTAGTGAAGACCAGAGTCGAAGGTAATAATTCGGCCGCCACAGGTTCGGGGTGTGCGGCCCCCACAGGGAACAATAAAAGTCTCGGACAATCCAATTTCCGAGGGACGACGCAACCTGTTCTTGATCCGGGGGCGCCGGATACATTGATAGACATGCTGCAACATGCCTCCGTCTCAGAGGAACATCATGCCTTGATGGGTACGGTGGTTGAAAGAGTATGGTCCGTGAAGAGCGGATTGAATGAAGCCTTTACGAGCGTACTAAGAGGCTTCGACGTACGTAGTGTAATTAGAATTATATTATAAATGCAAATTGCATCTGTGTATAGATAGTAGCCCCTAAGACTCTGGTTGACATCCAAAGGGAGGCGATCAGAGGATCAATATTATATACCCAGGAAATGATCTAACTAATTTGAAACACAGGTTATTACATCTGTGGCAACTGCCCAAGCTATAGAGGTAGCACATCGGAAGCAGAAAGTTGATGTAGCGGATGATGACATCACGCTTATTAACAAGTGGCTCGACGAGGCACAAGGTATGTCTCTGGGGCACTCAGTACATGCTAGTATTGTGAAATGAGCGTGATACTAAAAATTTGTATATGCATAACTACAGATAGTGCCACCGCAGTTGAGACCCTTCGGGCGGAACTTGCACGGGCCAAGGAGCAAGCCAGGATGAGTAATGCGGCTCCCGATAAGGTAGCTGCCAAATTAAAGGCCAAGCAGACTGCTCGACGTCAGTGCGAGGAGAGGATATATTCTATGGCACTTGAATTGAATGACGCCACAAGCCGATGGCAAGTTATTGAGGAAGATAATAAAGCCAAAGCGGTCGATCTTGACAAAGCCTTACAAGAGGCAAAGGAGGCCCAGTCTGAGTCTAGAGCAGCTCGAGAGGAAATCCGACAAGCTGGGGAGATCACGGCTAGTAAGCCTTTTTTGTTGCAAACTAAGTTTGGCGATCCGAGGTATGTGCCACTTAATCAAATGTGGAGTTGTCCGGACGCCTTTATGGACCTGCCGAAGAGTGCTGCCGATGTGAATCAGTTTTACCATGTGCAAGAAGGACATGCAACGGAAAGGCTATTTTGGTCGCAATTTGACATGCCAAAGCATCCACTGCTGAAGGAACAGATGGCCAAGTGGGCCGAGCTCCAAAAGATGTCCGGTACTGCCATGAAGGATTTCATAGCCCGTATGTGGCCAACTGAGCCCATTCCGAATAGTTATTTTGGTTTGGTGTGGCAACTTGTTGATGCGGTGCCGCATATCGATGCTGTGAAGCGGTCAACATGCATAGAAGGTGCGCGGATGGCCCTAGCCCGTGTCCAGATGTACTGGGCGGTGATGAAGGCCACCGATATTGTGACGCGGAGTCCATCCGAAGGCAAGGACCCGAACATGAACATTACTTTGAAGATGTCCTAGAAGGTGCCCGCTTAATAGAGGGTCAGTGCTCGAAAATATTATGTTCGAGTAAAGTGTATCAAAATTGTAAGAATAATATTATGATATATTTGAGGCTATGTTTTTATACTTTTTGCCTAAAAAGTTTTGGTGCCTCCTGTGCGGTGTCTTTTTTATATACAATCTGAAAGTTTGCAGTCGTCGGCTTCAGCCCCCTCGCGTATAATGCGGGGGTGTTCGGAAAAGCACTTGATCACACTTGACCCAACGTCTTGGTTCGTTAAGGAGGTGTTAGTGCGACGAACTAGGCAATCATACTATAGAGCTTTAACACTTTCACTTAGCCAGAGGAGTTTGATGGTGGGGCTACTATATAGCCCCTGGTATGTCCGCGGTTATCTGAATATGGTGCATTTACATACGTGACCAGTAGGACGGTCCTTCCTTTAACACGGAGGGAACCACGAAGATTTTGATGAGTCATCGAGTGGTTGACTGGCTCTTGCCGCATCATGACAGTCAGCTTTTGGCTTTCTCTACTAAGGTACTCGTCCGGATGAGCCGGGACACAATCGCAGTAGTTCTCCCTTTACTACCCTAACTGATATAGCAGAATGTAATGTAGTATGCACAGGAGCCGGGCAACCCAACTATTGACCAAAGACATGATTCGGAGCTGATGCATATAAGGCCAAACCCGCGACGCCGAACACTCCCTATTGGTGTTTGGACTTCAAAATATACACCGGCCTGAATACAACCCCTGGTGATAGACCCTGGTATCAAGGCATGCATGGAAATCCAACGTGGGGAAAGAGCACAGGTGGTGAGAGCATAAATCTCCAAACTCAATACGAACCCAACTGCTTCTATAACATCCACTTTAGTACGGCAAGCCATACATATACAGGTAATGCAGATATCTTTCTTGGACATTTTATATGCTAGGAAAGTATAAAACAAAAGGAGGTAAAAAAGGTTTACACAGGGTCTTAATCTAAAAAGAAACCTTAATGCGGGGCCCTGCTGCACGTCTGCGCCTTTTGCTCTGTTGTGAGGTGTCCTTGAGGGGTATAGTGCGATGGCCATCTGTAAGAAAAGGAAGAAAGATAAAAAACTGGGTAAAAGAATCTGGTGTAGCCGTAAGTAAAGCTGGTTCGTTTTAATGAACCGTGAAGGGTAACTTCTGGAGTCCGAATAGGGTCAAGCCGGACTATGGACTTTTCGCGTGTAGAGTGCCCCCAACGCCGCCCATGGAGTTTTGAGTGTATCTCCTTATGGGGTGGTCAATGGGGGTGTAGCTACTAATCGAGCTCAGGTTTATCTGAGCTGCCACACTGAAGTGTGCGCCAGACATGTTTAGCTGTATCTGCGGTCTTAACGACCGATGAGCTGCTCGGCTTGAATAGGCCATTTTGTGCTTCGACTGCTAGAGCCGCCGTGTATTCTTTGGTACGAAGAGAGAACTCCGTGTTTCCATTGACCGTAGTGACACCCCGTGGTCCAGGCATTTTGAGTTTTAGATAAGCATAATGCGGGACTGCGTTAAAATGGGCGAAGGCCGTTCTTCCAAGTAGTGCATGATAGCCACTTCGGAACGGAGCTATGTCAAAGATTAGTTCTTCGCTTCGAAAGTTGTTGGGAGAGCCGAATACAACATCCAATGTTAGAAAGCCCGTGCAGCGGGCTTCCATGCCCGGTATAACTCCTTTAAAGGTAGTGGTGCTTGGCTTGATTCTTGACGGGTCTATCCCCATCTTGCGGACAGTGTCCTAATATATTAGATTGAGACTGTTGCCGCCGTCCATGAGGACTCGAGTGAGGTGGTATCCGTGGATTATGGGATCGAGCACTAGGGCAGTCGAACCCCCGTGATAGATGCTAGTCAGATGATCCCTGCGATTAAAGGTGATTGGACAGGCCGACCATGGGTTGAACTTGGGGGCAACGGGCTCGACTGCGTAGACGTCTCGGGGTGCTCGTTTGCACTTCCGCTTTGGGATATGAGTGACATAGATCATGTTTACTATTTTGATCTCCGGTGGAAATTTCTTCTGTCCCCCCGTGTTCGGCTGGCAAGGTTCATCCTCGTCTTCACTCTGAGGTCCCTTCCCTTTGTGTTCAGCGTTGATTTTGCCGGCCTGCTTGAAGACCCAACATTCTTTGTTGGTATGATTGGCTGGTTTGGCGGGAGTGTCGTGGATCTGGCAGGGCCTGTCTAGGATTTTATCCAGGTTGGATGGACTGTCTTTGTTGCCTTTAAATGGCTTCTTCCATTGATCGGGTCTAGAGCCCCTGAATCCGACGTTTACCACTGTATTGTCTAGGCTTTCTTCATTGTTCCGACGTTTGTTTTTGTTGCGTCGTGGTTTTCCATTGCCATCCCTGACCTCAGATGTGCTCGGATCACTGGTGGTGCTACGGGCTAACCAGCTATCTTTGCCCGCGCAAAAGCGGGTCATGAGTTTAGTTAAGGCGGCCATTTTCCTTGGCTTTTCCTGGCCGAGGTGTCTGACCAGCCATTCGTCCCAGACACTGTGTTTGAAGGTTTCTAAGGCTTCGGCGTCCGGATAGTCGATGATTTGGTTCTTCTTAGTGAGAAACCGGTTTCAAAGCTTACGGGCTGATTCTCCGGGTTGTTGGATTATGTGACTTAGATCGTCTGCATCTAGGGGGCAGACATAGGTCCTTTGGAAATTGGCCCGAAAAGCGTCCTCAAGTTCCTCCCAGCTTCCGATGGAATTTTCAGGGTGGCTTTTTAGCCAGTGCCGAGCTGGTCCATTTAGTTTGAGGGGTAAATATTTGATGGCGTGGAGATCATCTCCGTGGGCCATGTGGATGTGAAGAATAAATTCTTCTATCCAAATCGCAGGGTCCGTCGTTCCATCATACACCTCGATGTTTATGGGTTTGAACCCTTCTGGAAAATCGTGTTCCAACACCTCATCAGTGAAGCATAGGGGGTGTGCGGTACCCCTGTATCTGGCTGTGTCATGGATAGGGTCCAACGTTTGTAGTGTTCGGTATTGGTTCCAAGCTGGTAAGTGGCCGGCATATTTTATTTGGTAATCATGATCCCGTGTAGGAGCACGTTCCCTGGATCCAAATGGACCTGGTTTGGCCAGCTTTTTTGTCCAGGTCCTCACGCAAATCGTGTTTCTGGTCCTGGGACGCAACCTTCCTTCCTTTGCGGGGAGGGGGTGCGGGCTTGTGTACGGCATTGCTAGCCGCTCTGTCTCGACCACGAGGTGGTCGGTCCGGCCTGTCGGCCGTATTGTCTTTTGATACATCTCCGTTGTACCTACTTTTGAAAACACTTTTGCCCTTGTTTTGGACTCTAACTTGCATGATTTGAATGGAACTAACCCGGACTGACGTTGTTTTCAGCAGAACTGCCATGGTGTTATTTTTGTGCAGAAATAAAAGTTCTCGGAATGACCTGAAAGTCCACGGAGCAACTTTTTGGAATTAATAAAAAATATTGGCGAAAGAGTCAACATCAGGGGGCCCACACCCTGTCCACGAGGGTGGGGGCGCCCCCCTAGGGCGCGCCCCCTGCCTCATGGGCCCCTGATGCTCCACCGACGTCAACTCCAACTCCATATATTCACGTTCGGGGAGAAAAAAATCAAGAGAAGGATTCATCACGTTTTATGATACGGAGCCGCCGCCAAGCCCTAAACTCTCTTGAGAGGGCTGATCTAGAGTCCGTTCGGGGCTCCAGAGAGGGGAATATGTCGTCGTTGTCATCATCAACCATCCTCCATCACCAATTTCATGATGCTCACCGCCGTGCGTGTGTAATTCCATTGTAGGCTTGCTGGACGGTGATGGGTTGGATGAGATTTACCATGTAATTGAGTTAGTTTTGTTTGGTTTTGATCCCTAGTATCCACTATGTTCTGAGATTGATGTTGCTATGACTTTGCTATGCTTAATGCTTGTCATTAGGGCCCGAGTGCCATGATTTCAGATCTGAACCTATTATGTTTTCATGAATATATGTGAGTTCTTGATCCTATCTTGCAAGTCTCCAGTCACCTATTATGTGTTATGATCCGTTAACCCCAAAGTGATAATAATCGGGATACTTACCAGTGATGATCGTAGTTTGAGGAGTTCATGTATTCACTAAGTGTTAATGCTTTGGTCCGGTACTCTATTAAAAGGAGGCTTTAATATCCCTTAGTTTCCAATAGGACCCCGCTGCCACGAGAGGGTAGGACAAAAGATGTCATGCAAGTTCTTTTCCATAAGCTCGTATGACTATATTCAGAATACATGCCTACATTACATTGATGAACTGGAGCTAGTTCCGTGTCACCCTATGTTAGAACTATTACATGAGGAATCACATCCGACATAATTATCCATCACTGATCCAATGCCTACGAGATTTTCACATATTGCTCTTTTCTTAGTTACTTTACCGTTGCCACTGTCACCGTTACTACAAAACTGCTACTGTTACTTTTGCCACTGTTACCGTTACTTCCATACTACTTTGCTACTAAATACTTTGCTGCAGATACTAAGTTATCCAGGTGTGGTGAATTGACAACTCAACTGTAATACCTGAGAATATTCTTTGGCTCCCCTTGCATCAAATCAATAAATTTGGGTTGAATACTCTACCCTCGAAAGCTGTTGCGATACCCTATACTTGTGGGTTATCATCTTTCGGCGGTATAGGCACAAGAGCCTCGTTTTCTAATTCGTGCAGCAGCTTACGTTTAGGATAGCTCTTTGTTTGGCGATTACCGCCGTATTTTTCCTCAGCGTCTAGCACTTCATCACATCTGTCATTGAGCGTATCCTGTGCAGCCTTAAGCCGCTGCTTCTGCTTCTTCCGGCTCCTTGCAGTGGCGATAAGCCTTTGGTGGAGGCGTTCTTGTTCTAATGGTTCTTTGGAGATGACGAACTCGTCATCGCCCAGGATGATCTCCTCTTTAGAGACAGGTTGATAGTTGCTATCTTTGACATCATTGTGGTCAGACAACGTCTCCGGACTATGTTCGCCATCCTCTCGCACACCCTGCTCCAACGCTGGGCCTGTGGGGTCCTTGGCTTGGTTCAGATTATCGTCATCGTCCGTGACAATGTTGTTGTTTTTCCTTTTGCTGGATCAAGGTCGGCGCTTCTAATGCTGGTGCTTGGGAGGTTCATCGACAGGCATGTTATTGTCGCCGTCGGCCTCCCCCTCCTTAGGTGTGTCCACCATGTAGATATCGTGTGAGGATGTAGCTGTCCACCACCCTAAGGGTGGTGGTTTTTGTGCCTGCTCTTCTCCGACATCATCGTCCATACCATCGACATCTTCGGAGTCATAATCGAGCGTGTCGGTTAACTCCTCGACAGTGGCTACAAAGTGGGTGGTGGGTGGTCAACGAAGTTCTTCGTCGTACGCTTCCCATTCGAGCCGGATATAGTTCAGCCGAGAGTCCCCTGACAAGGAGAGGGACTTCAATGAGTTTAATACGTCGCCGAAAGGCGAGTGTTGAACTCCAAGACCGGCGCCCAATCAGGTTCGATGGGCGTGGATGCACGCGGTCTGGAACCCATGGACGGAGACGAGTCCGAGGTTCTGGTGACACAAGCCCAGCTCAATGCTGGGTCTGTGTGCAGCTCAAGCGCTACTGAGTCCGCTGCCTCCGTGGCGGGGTTAAGCTTCCCGTCTTCGGACGACGCAGTTCGCTCTGGCTCTAGGGCCAGGCCGGTCACAGGCGCTATGTCCTGTGCGTGTCCAGATGACAGATCTAGGTCATGTTCATCGTGGTGGCCTGGGATGGCCGTCATGGGCTCGCACCTGTCGAAGATTAAGTCTCCACGGATATCGACCACAAAATTCAGGCTTGCAAATCTAACCTGATGTCCAGGGGTGTAGCTATCGATCTGCTCTAGATGGCCAAGCGAGTTGGCCCGTAGTGCGAAGCCGCTGAAAACAAAGATATGTCCGGGGAGGAAGATCTCCCCCTGGACTATGTTGTTGTAGATGATTGATGGAGCCATCAAGCCTTCTAGTGACGATGCAGCAGAACTCTCAATGAAAGCACCAATGTTGGTGTCAAAACTGGCGGATCTCGGGTAGGGGGTCCCGAACTATGCATCTAAGGCTAAAGGTAACAGGAGGCGGGGACACAATGTTTACCCAGGTTCGGGCCCTCTCTATGGAGGTAATACCCTACTTCCTGCTTGATTGATCTTGATGAATATGAGTATTACAAGAGTTGATCTACCACGAGATCGTAATGGCCAAACCCTACACTACTAGGGAAAAGCCTATACACAGAATCTTACCACCAGCGCTCCTCAAAATACGACACTACTGCTATTTAGCAGTAGCGCGTGAGGGCAAAACGCGCTGCTGAAAGGATAATAGCAGTAGCACGTGCGGACCAAACCGTGCTACTGCTCTAATTGCAATGACCTCGCCATCCAGCTGGTTATAGCTGTAGCGCCCTATATTGAAATGCGCTACTGCTATATAAGTTAGGAGCAGCGCGCTTCTAATGAAATCGCTACCACTAGGATCAGCCCACAAGTTTAGTCCCACCTCGCTCCGTGAACAGGGTGTTTACCACCTTAAATATGTTCTGAAACTATCACAACCAGTTGGTCTTCACTGAACTCTATGTGTAGAATTTGTGGTAGCAATATGAGTCCTCTCCGGTACCTACCGGAGAGGACTCATATTGACAATTCAGATTGTACACAAAAAGATCATTGATGGCCAATGTATTTTTGCATTGACGTATTTTTGTATACTTACACTTAGCAGTAGCGCTTTTAACTGCAAAGCGCTACTGCTAGTCCAACTTAGCAGTAGCGCGCAACACTGCACAACGCTACTGCTATTCAGATTAGCTGTAGTGCTTTCCGGCAAACGCGCTACAACTAACCCTACCTTATCCCCATGCGCGCGACCGACCCTCTCTCTCACTCACACTCTCCCCCTCTTAGTCACTCTCGCCCGCGCTGATAACCATCGTCGTGCGTCGCCGCCGTTGCCGCCTTCGTCCGTCCTCTGCCGTTGCCGCCTTCATCCGTCCGCCGCCGAGGTACTCCCTCCTTCCGTCCCTCATCCCTCCTCCTTGCACCGTGTCCTCCTCCCTCCGCATGCGGACGCCCCTCCTCCCTCCTCCATCGGCAGCCCTCCTCCCACCACCCTCGACCTCACCGCCACCACCCAAGCCCACCCAGCACCGCCGCCTCCCGATCCAGATCCCGCCCTTGCCGCCCCTACCTCTCCGTCGCCCCCACCACCTTTCTCTCTGCTTAGTTAGTAATAGATGTTGTTTAGTACTAGTAGATGTTAATTTAGGGTTCATAGATAATGATTTTTAATAGTAGTAGATGCTAATTAGTAGTAGTGATGGTACTAGTTAACTAGGGCAGTATGATTATAGTAGTTGTAGTTGAACTACTTTAGTTGTAGTTTAACTAGTTTAGTAAGTAAACTAATAAACTAGTTGAACTAGTTGAATTAATAGAACTAATGTATTTTTAGTAAGATAATTAATATAACTAGTTGAACTACTTTATTTTTAGAAAGAACTAGCACTAGTAGAAAACAGGGCTTTCGTCCAGGCCAGTTTAGCCCATTAGTCCCGGTTCAATCCAGAACCGGGACCAATGGAGCTATTTGCCCCGGTTCGTGAGCCCAGGGGGCCGGCCGGGCCACGTGGGCCATTGGTCCCGGTTCGTCCGGACCTTTTGGTCCCGGTTGGTGGGACGAACCGGGACCAATGGTCCTGGCTCCTGGCCCACCACTATTGGTCCCGGTTGGTGGCATGAACCGGGACCAAAAGGGAACAGAACATAACAAAAAATAAATAATGCAAAAAACAACAAAAAATAAATAATGCAGAAAACAGAACAAAAAGCTAAAAAAAATTAAAAATAGCAACAATAAGTATTTTGTTGTAAGTAGAAACAAAATAAAATAAATAAAGTAACAAAGGAAACAAAAAAAGAGTTTTCAGATTTGAAAACTAATGGCACTAACAGAAAGTTTATAATTTTTCTAAAACTAAAAGCAAAAAGAATTAAAAAATAAAGCAAAAAACAACAAAAACTAAATGATGCAGAAAACAGAACAAAAAACTGAAATAAAAATAAAAATAGCAACAATAGGTATTCTGTTGTAAGTAGAAACAAAATAAAATAAATAAAGCAACAAATAAAACAAAAAAAGAGTTTTCAGATTTGAAAACTAATGGCACTAACAGAAAGTTTATAATTTTTCTAAAACTAAAAGCAAAAAAGAATTAAAAAATAAAGCAAAAGACCAAAAGAAAAATAAACCAAAACCAAAATAAACTAAATAAAGCAACAAATAAAACAAAAAAACAAAAAAAATGCCACCTACTGGGCCCCCACGGCCTGAATACGACTAGAAACCCTATGGGCCAGAATTCAGGCCCGTGGAAGGCCCAGTAGGCCCACAGGCACAGATGGCAGAGTTAGGCCCGAAAGCCTGCTTTAGAGAGGAGCTCGAGAGGGGAGCCGCACCGCACCTTATAAACTGGTGCGGCTCCCTCTCAACTAGTGAGGTGGCACCAACCGGGACTAAAGGGGACCTTTGGTCCCGGTTGGTGGCACCAACCGGGACTAATGCCCCCCTTTAGTCCCGGTTGGTGCCACCAACCGGGTCCAAAGGCCGCCGCTTCCCGCCCTTTGGGCTGCTAAAAAATGGGCTTTGGTCCCGGTTGGTGCCACCAACCGGGACTAATGCCCTTGCTATATAACCAGGACTTGTGAAAATTTCACATCTCCCTCGCCTCCCTAGCCAGTTGCCCCCGCCGCCAGGCTGCCCAAATCGCTCGCGCGCTCCTCGTCGCCGTCGCCGTCGCCGCCGCCGGCCGCCATCCCCGTCTCCCCGTGCCCCTGCCCCGCGCCCGAGCCCACTCCGGCC
>NC_041391.1:103888819-103905351 GCF_002162155.2 Triticum dicoccoides | reverse complement strand
TTTTTTTTCATATGCATATGTTGATTATATGGATGGATGGATGATGTATATGTTCATTATATGGATGGATGGATGATGTATGCTTTTTTTCATATAATTTTTTTAGGCAGATTTTTAGATTTTTTTAGGCAGATTTTTAGAATTTTTTGTGTATGTATGTTATGTTTATATGTATGTATGTATGTTCATATGTATGTATGTTTATATGCAAAGCATATGCAAAGAAAATGTATGAATGGTCATATGCAAAAAAATAAGCAATACAAGAAGAAGAAAAAGAATGAGAGGAAAAAGGAAAAAAGAAGAGGAAGAAAGGAGAAGAAGAGGGGATAGGAAGAAGAGGAGAAATAAATAAGAAGAAGAAAAAAGAAGAAAAATAAGAGGATAAGAAGAAAAGAATAGAGGAGAAGAAGAAAAAATAGAATTTTTTTCTATTTTTTCTTCTTCTCCTCTATTCTTTTCTTCTTCTCCTCTTTTTTTTCTTCTTTTTTTTCTTCTTCTTCTTCCTTCTTCCTTCTTCCTCTTTTCTTCCTTTTCCTTATTTTCCTTTCTCGAGGGATAAGAAGAAAAGAAGAGGAGAAGAAGAAAGAAAGGAATAGAGGAGAAAGAAGAAACTTTGACACGAGGGGGGGGGGTACCGATACCCCCTCCCCGATAAAATTATTTAGGCACCCGAAAATTCACCAAAAAAGCTCCGGGACTACCGAAGAAGCTGCAATTTAGGCACCGAAAGTAAGTACTATATAGTAGCATATTCCAGGCATCTCCTAGTGATTCAAGCGCTAGTTTCATCAATACCATTTAGCATGCTTGCTAATTATCAGTTTGATTGACCTCTATTTCTTGTAAAGTGGTTGTGGCAGGAACAAGGGAATGATTTCTGTGGATACTACATTTGCGAGTCCATCCACCGCACGACCTGTGAGCGGGGCTACTCCAACAAACAATATGAAGTGCGTAAATAACAATATTCACAATTTTATTTTATTACCATCATTTGTGTTGAGTTCCATTCATTCATATATATATGTATTGACCCCCTTCTTAAAATTAGATGTTTCGAATGCGGGATGAACTCCTAGCACCAGATCGCATGCGAGCAATTCAAGAGGAATTGGAGGCATTCTTTCTTGACCACGTGATCGCTGAAGACGGAGAATACTATGTGGACCACGCGTCCGTATTTTAGGAGATTATATATTTGTAAAAGATAATTATTGTATATATGTAGCCGGTAGTGTCGGATAGATATACGAGAACTTGTTTGTTCGACCAATCTCTCGGAGAAGGAGCGGTGGTCGATATCACTTCTCTCTGTATGCATATATGTTCATGATGATCTTCTGTTTGCTTACTAGCTAGCTAGCTTGTCTAGCTAGTCCTCTCTATACGTATGTATGTATGGTACGTAGCGTCGACCAAGCACGGACAAAAGAGAGGACACTTCTCTCTATTAATTAGCTAGCTATAGCACAATATATGAAACACCTAAATTAACCCCCCAAAACCCCCCAAAACCCCCCTCCCTTTTAAAAAAACAAAAACCACAGCCACATAAACGCTGACGCGTGGATGCCTATTGGTCCCGGTTGGTGCCACCAACCGGGACCAAAGGCCCTCCTGCCTGGGCTCAGGGGACAGGCCACGTGGAGGCCCTTCTGTCCCAGTTCTGGATTGAACCGGGACTAAAGGGGGGAGGCATTAGTACCGACCCTTTAGTCCCGGTTCACCAACCGGGACTAAAGGCCCTTACCAACCGGGACAATAGGCCCTTTTTCTACTAGTGTAGTTTTTTTTCTATTTATAGTAAGTTTATATTTAGTAAGAACTAGTTGAATTAATAAAACTAGTTGAACATGTCATATTTGTTTTTCTTAGTTTAAGCAATTATTCGGGATGTATTAGTGATAACTTATATGGTTTTTGCTTTTGCAGAAATCAAGGAGCCCCTCCATCATCCCCGCCATCGTCCCCGTCACCGACCCCCTCCGACATTAAGGTGAGACCAGCCAAATATCAAGGTATATCTTGTGTTGCTCAAATAGGATATGTGGTTGCCCAAGTGGCCGTTCATGTTCAGTTTACACCTCCGAGTGGCCTATGTTTTGTCGGAGTGTTGATTAATTTCCGTTCCGGCAAATTTCAGGCGCTCGATATGTCCTTTTTTAGTAAAGGTCATGCCGGATTTTTCTATGAATTCTGGCATGACTTGTGCTAGAATATGTAGGAAATATCGAGTGGCCTGGATTTTCTCGAAAAATAGTGATCTAACTTATGTTTTTTTAGTACATATAATTAATTGTACAAGTTTAATCTTTGAATTATGAACGTAGGAAATGTCGTACTCGGACGACAGTCTCCTGGGGGAGTGCAGCTGGTGCCACGACGATCGAGGTATGTGCGACAGGTTCATTGAGCTGGACGAAGATCGGCGCTTCACAATTAAGCTCGAGGAGACCTTCGATGTTGAAACGGTACGCAACAACGACAAGTGTTTTAATTAAGCATGACTTCAACTATTTCAACATCTAATTTTCATCTTTTACAATTCTACTAGCTTATCCCATGCCATGCAAGACGCTATGTCTTGGAGAAGATGGGTTTTGAAGATCATGAAAATTTTGAAACAAAGAAAATACACCTAAGGACCCATCATGATATGGATTTTGAAGTAAATCTGTGCAATGCTCAGAGTGTAACCCATTTTGGTTGCCAAAATTGGGAAGCACTTTGCAAAATGTATGGTTTTTATGAGGGTATGTTTGTCACCATGGATCTTGGTGATCCTGACATCGAGCAAGACAATATGGACATTTGGGTCCTTGTTGATACGCTTCCGATTGTACCACTATGTGAGTTTCTCAAACATAGTTATTAACTAATTTATATTGTTTATTTCAAAATAGTTGACAGCTTATTTCCATTGACAGCTTATTTTGATTCTTCAAAGACTATGCGGAAGATGGTAGACAAAACCCAATACACCGATGGCTCCGAATTAACTTATAAGGAGAAAAATCATCTGATAGCATTTTGTACTATTCTTGAGGATTACAATAACTATTATCGAACTCCTCCAAATTATGGTGAACACGTGCCACTAGTGCACGTGTTGAACCACGGTAACTTCTCTGGAGATACCCTGGTAAGATTTTTTACTATTATGACATCCGTGCATCTTTTGCATGCTTCTAAAACTAGTACATCATTGCTAACTATGAAGTTATTGCTATGTTTTTCAAAATAAACTCCCGATGTATTGTGTGCCTCATCTGATGTATCTGAATGGTCGCCTTATAGTTCTGAACATACTTCCAGGTAAATGTAGGGAGCTCACCTGTGCATATCTGATTTCTAAAACCGGTGAACACATGCTCATCAAAGAATGGAAAAAATGTTTGGACATTCGCAAGGAGGTTCTTGGAAGTAACATTCAGTGAAAGGCAAGAATTGGAGACATGATAATCTCCATTCTACATAATGGAGAGTCAGGGGCTATCTTGTTTTTTTGCTATTTTACCTTAGAAAATGTAGTAGGTTCTAAGATAATGTAGTAGGTCCTATGAGGTACAATATGTTTATTATGTCGTAATGTGTTAGAGTTGATAATGAGGAGTACTTGTGATTACGACTAGTGACAAATTTGGTATGTGGTGTCATTGATGAAAATGATGATCTTGAGGAGGTGTTATATGACAATGATGTATTATGATGATAAGTTGTTAATGATATGATGATGATGATGATATTATTTCATCATTGGGTGAAAGAACCGAGGATTAGTTTCAAGTGGTTGGACATCCACTTGAAACTAGTCCACGGTTCTTTCACCCCGTGATGTAATAACTCATTATGATGTAAAAACAATCTCTAAATTCCTGTTCTATGAAAACTTGTGTAAAGGTGTATGAATACAACATGAAATAAAAAAGAAATAAAATACTAAATAACAGTAGTAGCGCGGGCAAGGAGAAGCGCTACTACTAATTACCAGTAGCACTCCTCTGGAGAAGCGCTACTACTAAGTCAATTTAGCAGTAGAGTGGGTCTAGGCACGGTACTGCTAAGCTTTAGCTGTAGCGCCATATCAGTAGCACTCCTGCCCGCGCTACTGATAGGCCTAAAACCCGCTCGGCTGCTAGGCTTTTCCCTAGTAGTGCTAGAAGTCTAGCCTATGAGGTTATGATTGTTGTGGCTAAACCCTAGAAGCCTAAACCCTCCAGTTTATATAGACACCGGGGGGGCTAGGTTTGTACAAAGTCAGTTATAGAGAAAGGAATCTACATATCAGAATCGCCAAGCTTTCCTTCCATGCAAAGGAGAGTCCCATCCGGACATGGTATGAAGTCTTCTATCTTGTATCTTCGTAGCCCAACATCCGGCCACAGTATATAGTCCGGCTGTTCGAGGACCCCTTAATCCAGGACTCCCTCACCGCTGGCGAGGGAGGGCCTCCGACCCCTTCTTCCTCCCTACCGTAGTGTGGGCAGATCCAACCTCCCGCCGCCCACCTAGCGACATCCTGGCGACCCTCAGGTATAACTTCCTTCAAAACCTGCCTTTCTCTACTTCCCGAGGTCTTGACGTCGCTGCATTTGTATCTTTTACTATTTCTCAGGCCCCCTCATAGATAGGATCGATCGGCTATTTGAAAACCACCTAAATTTTTACGGTTAAGAGGTAAAACTAGTTCATGCACTCGAATCTATTACTACTTGATTCAAACAAGGAAGAGAGGGGGTGGGGGTGGGGGAAGATTTGTTACCTGAATCTAGGACTTGGTCGAAAGAGGAAATAATGGGGGTGAAAAGTAGCAGAGACTGGCTATCCAACTGGTCTCTAGGTCTAATAGGGAAATAAAGGGAAACGTAGTACAAACTCAATATAAACCCGATCTATTGGTTGAAAAGGGAAAGAAATTGGTGACTGGGGGACAAGTCAACAGAGTAATTACAGCACTAGATTTGCTAGCCTCACACACTATAAGGTGGCTATACCGAACAAATATGGGACTAACCCAGATATCCTATTCTGTTGTTTGTTGCCCCGAGCCACTCTTATGTAATGCCACTGGTAAAATGTAGCAGCCGCACTGATGAAAGTAAGGACACATTAAACCAATGTTGTTTTCAATGTAATGGCTCCAGTAATATGAATCAATGGCACTTTTTTACATGTCCTGCTAAATTTCTCATTAAGATAAGTTGCTTCTTTTCATTAGAAATGCAACTATCCTGGTCTGCCTACTCTCACGTGCCCAAATACTGACTCTGTAGCAGCTGTTAATGTAATGTTGCTGGTAAAATGAAGCAATGGAACCATTAAAGTAATGTCGTATTTAATGGTTGTCATAGTTAATCCTAATGCCCACACTAATATCTAGCAATGATGCTGCTTTAAAAATTGATACTATCCTTGTAGGATTGCCATTCAGATAAGGAACATGCTTCTTTCATTTGATGCATGTCTCATTACTAGTTAGTCACCCTCCTTTCCACCTTTTTTGTGCAAATAGAGATATACATTTCACGCTCGATCTTAGTTGAACTGCACAAATGATATCCAAATTATAGTTGAACATTCCAGGAGCTTCACAACCAAACTTGATGTTTCTCAATTTTATTGCATCTAATGAAGAAGTAGCTCTGTGGGTTTCGTTTTCTGATGGAAATGGAACCAGGGCTGGAGACCTTTTCTTAAAAAAATGAAGAAGCTGCTAGCTCATGGGACATTGCTTCATTTGAGGTGAACTGCACCAAAAGATCCCATGAATTGAATCATCCATGTTGGTGACTGAAAGATCCATCTTCAGCATCCGAGTCTAAGCACCCCCGGCCTCCATCCTTGCGACGCACGGTACACCTCGTTTGCCACCTGCTTGACCCTAGTGTCACTGATAAAATGAAGTAATAATACAGTTAAAATAGACCGAGTGTCCTCTCACTACTGGAATCTGGCACTTTGCCATCTGCCATGGCAGATGGCAAAGGCATGGTCGGCGGATGGCAAAGGCTTTGCCATCTGCCAGCAGATGGCAAACAGTTCGTCTGAAACCCTGCCGGTAAAGGCTTCTTTGCCATCTGCTGGCTGATGGCAAAGAGCCTGTGGCTTTGCCATCTGCTGGCAGATGGCAAAGCCTCTTAACGGGGTTAGCCCCGTTAGAAGGCTAACGGCATACTTTGCCATCTGCCAGCAGATGGCAAAGGCTGCATGTTTGCCGTCTGCCAGCAGATGGCAAAGAGGTTTGCCATCTGCTGTCAGATCGCAAAGAGCCCAAATAGGCCAGCCCAAATGTTACATGTAGATGACATGTGGCCTCTTTGCCATCTGCCAGCTGATGGCAAAGGTACTATATTTCCCCATTTAATTTTGTTTTTTCTTATATCAATTCATTTTCACAGAAATCAAACGCAAATATATTTATATGACCAATATAGCATATTCAACACATATTACCAATAGTCATGAACACATATGTATCCAACACATGTTACCAATAGTAGCAAGTTTCATCCGTACATATACATAGTTTCATCAATATTACACAGTTTCATCCATAGGTAGCAAGTTTCACAAGGTCAAAACAAAAACTAAATACAAGCACTCCATCAACCCTAGCTTCCGTGATGTTAAGCAAATCTGTAAAATGGGAAAGAAGAAAGTTAGAAGAAGAAGACTAGAAGAAGAAGATTATTATGATGCAACTAAAATGTGAAGATTATTATGATGCAACTTATATCTGTAAAATAGGTCATTTTGGAGCTAAGTATGGTTATTATGTCAATTTTTTAGCTAGCTAAGCATACCAAGTCATTTTGGTGTAAAACATGCTAAGGTCATTCTAGAGCTAAGTAACTTTATTATGTCATTTTGGAGCTAGCTAAGCATGTGAAGTCATTTAGGAGCTAAAATATGTCATTTCTTAAGCATATTATGTCATTTTAGAGTTAGCTAAGCATATTAAGTCATTTTGGTGGAAAAGATGCTAAGTATAGGTCATTTTAGAGCTATCCTAGGTTAAATAGGTCATTTTTAAGCTAGCTAAGCATATTAAGTCATTTTGGAGGAAAAAAATGCTAAGTATAGGTCATTTTAGAGCTATCCTAGGTTAAATATGTCATTTTGGAGCTAATTAAGCTTATTATGTCATTTTCGAGCTAGCTAAGCATGTGAAGTCATTTAGGAGCTAAACTATGTTATTTCTTAAGCATATTATGTCATTTTAGAGCTAGTTAAGCATATTAACTAATTTTGGAGGAAAAGATTCTAAGTATAGTTAATTTTGAAGCTAGCTAAGCATATTAAGTCATTTTGGAGGAAAAAATGCTAAGTATAGGTCATTTTACAGCTATCCTAGGTTAAATAGGTCATTTTGGAGCTAATTAAGCTTATTATGTAATTTTTGAGCTAGCTAAGCATATTAAGTCATTTTGGAGGAAAAAATGCTAAGTATAGGTCATTTTAGAGCTAGCCTAGCTAGGTTGAATAGGTAATTTTGAAGCTAAGTAAGGTTATTATGTCATTTTGGAGCTAGCTAAGCATATGAAATCATTTAGGACCTAAAATATGTCATTTCTTAAGCATACTATATCATTCTAGAGCTAGCTAAGCATATTAAGTCATTTTGGAGGAAAAGATGCTAAGTATAGGTCATTTTAGAGCTATCCTAGGTTAAATGGGTCATTTTTAAGCTAGTAAGCATATTAAGTCATTTTGGAGGAAAAATGCTAAGTATAGGTCATTTTAGAGCTATCCTAGGTTAAATATGTCATTTTGGAGCTAATTAAGCTTATTATGTCATTTTGGAGCTAGCTAAGGATGTGAAGTCATTTAGGAGCTAAACTATGTCATTTCTTAAGCATATTATGTCATTTTAGAGCTAGTTAAGCATATTAACTAATTTTGGAGGAAAATATTCTAAGTATAGGTCATTTTGAAGCTAGCTAAGCATATTAAGTCATTTTGGAGGAAACAATGCTAAGTATAGGTCATTTTAGAGCTATCCTAGGTTAAATAGGTCATTTTGGAGCTAATTAAGCTTATTATGTAATTTTTGAGCTAGCTAAGCATATTAAGTCATTTTGGAGGAAAAAATGCTAAGTATAGGTCATTTTAGAGCTAGCCTAGGTTGAATAGGTCATTTTGAAGCTAAGTAAGGTTATTATGTCATTTTGGAGCTAGCTAAGCATATGAAGTCATTTAGGACCTAAAATATGTCATTTCTTAAGCATACTATATCATTTTAGAGCTAGCTAAGCATATTAAGTCATTTTGGAGGAAAAGATGCTAAGTATAGGTCATTTTAGAGCTATCCTAGGTTAATTAGGTCATTTTTATGCTAGCTAAGCATATTATGTCATTTTGGAGGAAAAATGCTAAGTATAGGTCATTTTAGAGCTATCCTAGGTTAAATATGTCATTTTGGAGCTAATTATGCTTATTATGTCATTTTGGAGCTAGCTAAGGATGTGAAGTCATTTAGGAGCTAAACTATGTCATTTCTTAAGCATATTATGTCATTTTAGAGCTAGTTAAGCATATTAACTAATTTTGGAGGAAAAGATTCTAAGTATAGGTCATTTTGAAGCTAGCTAAGCATATTAAG
This sequence comes from Triticum dicoccoides, assembly GCF_002162155.2. Classification (NCBI taxonomy): domain Eukaryota; kingdom Viridiplantae; phylum Streptophyta; class Magnoliopsida; order Poales; family Poaceae; genus Triticum; species Triticum dicoccoides. The sequence continues at coordinate 103,896,746 of NC_041391.1, read as the reverse complement.
TCATTTTGGAGGAAACAATGCTAAGTATAGGTCATTTTAGATCTATCCTAGGTTAAATAGGTCATTTTGGAGCTAATTAAGCTTATTATGTAATTTTTGAGCTAGCTAAGCATATTAAGTCATTTTGGAGGAAAAAATGCTAAGTATAGGTCATTTTAGAGCTAGCCTAGGTTGAATAGGTCATTTTGAAGCTAAGTAAGGTTATTATGTCATTTTGGAGCTAGCTAAGCATATGAAGTCATTTAGGACCTAAAATATGTCATTTCTTAAGCATACTATATCATTTTAGAGCTAGCTAAGCATATTAAGTCATTTTGGAGGAAAAGATGCTAAGTATAGGTCATTTTAGAGCTATCCTAGGTTAATTAGGTCATTTTTATGCTAGCTAAGCATATTATGTCATTTTGGAGGAAAAATGCTAAGTATAGGTCATTTTAGAGCTATCCTAGGTTAAATATGTCATTTTGGAGCTAATTATGCTTATTATGTCATTTTGGAGCTAGCTAAGCATGTGAAGTCATTTAGGAGCTAAACTATGTCATTTCTTAAGCATATTATGTCATTTTAGAGCTAGTTAAGCATATTAACTAATTTTGGAGGAAAAGATTCTAAGTATAGGTCATTTTGAAGCTAGCTAAGCATATTAAGTCATTTTGGAGGAAAAAATGCTAAGTATAGTTCATTTTAGAGCTATCATAGGTTAAATAGGTCATTTTGGAGCTAATTAAGCTTATTATGTAATTTTGCGCTAGCTAAGCATATTAAGTCATTTTGGAAGAAAAAATGCTAAGTATAGGTCATTTTAGAGCTAGCCTAGGTTGAATAGGTCTGTTTGAAGCTAAGTAAGGTTATTATGTCATTTTGGAGCTAGCTAAGCACATGAAGTCATTTAGGACCTAAAATATGTCATTTCTTAAGCATATTATATCATTTTAGAGCTAGCTAAGCATATTAAGTCATTTTGGAGGAAAAGATGCTAAGTATAGGTCATTTTAGAGCTATCCTAGGTTAAATATGGCATTTTTAAGCTAGCTAAGCATATTAAGTCATTTTGGAGGAAAAATGCTAAGTATAGGTCATTTTAGAGCTATCCTAGGTTAAATATGTCATTTTGGAGCTAATTAAGCTTATTATGTCATTTTTGAGCTAGCTAAGCATATTGAGTCATTTTGGAGGAAAAATGCTATGTATATGATTATGTCGCTAGTATCCATATGGAAGTGAACCCGGGCCGAGATGCCTAGTCATAGAACCAAGGTGGCACAAACATACAGGGACAGGCATACATGACCCAGCAATGCACGTGTCGGTCATCAGCGAGTGCAACCAAGTCGTAGCAAGCTACAACGACTTCGGTGATACACCGCGTGACATTTCCCCGTAGGGACAGACACAGGAGCAAAGAAGGACACATGCCTGTCAATCCATGTGTTCCAGAGCAGTAGCGAACTACCATGGCTCAGTGGAAGCACTAGGAGGCATTTCCCTATATGGAAAGCTACCAAAGGCACACGACTACGTGTCGAATCCCACACATACAATGCATTTCAAACATACACACATTATCCACGATATGTGTAGATACAACATGTCATCACAACAAAACTCTATTAAGCAAAACACTTGGGAAACTTACCGTCATCACGGAGGTGTAGGTGTAGGTGTAGGTTTAGGACCGGTCGCGCCAGTGGCAGACGGAGAAGGATCGGTCGATGCTTGTCGGGAGTTACGCTGCACCAAAGATTATTTCCAATGTATCTTTAGCATGATGCAACTCAAATGTGAAGACTAGTAACTAATGACCGTTCAAATGAAACTCACCATGCCCGCCGGAGCAATGACTGGCATCGGCGGAGGGGTCTGGCCGTTCTTCTCGCACATGGACTGCACATTTGGTTTTGACGAGTCAGTCATATTAGTTACTAATGAAAGGAACATTGCGTGCATGATTTAGCTAATATGCAGAAGAAACTTACCACAAAGAGCTCGTACATGGCCCGGTTAGCCGAGTCGTTCCGGTTCCTCTCCTCCTCCAACAGCCTAGCCGTCCGCTCCTCATTCTCCCTGTCCCTCTCCGCCGCCTGCCGGTCCCTCTCCGCCAACTGTCGGTCCCTCTCCTCAAAAGCAGCCTGGGTCTTCACTCTCTCTGCCTCAATAGCAGCCTGCAACACCACTCGTTAGCATTGTAATCATCGACGGCCGCAAACACAATGTAATGGAGGAAAGGCTACTGAGTCCGTATAACAAACCTGGAATTCGATTTCCACTGGTCGTAAACGAGGCGGTATCTCAGGATCAGAGCTGGTCTGGCGCTTCTTGATCTACGGGAGAGTGCTACTACAACGTATCAGTCCATTACCAATGGCTAACGAGCCATGGGACCTCCCGCCACCAGATATCATCACCAGCTCTGGATCAAGAGGCCGGCTCGGGTTAAAGTCCGGCCCTTTCCTCGCCTTCCCCTGTTTAACGTACTGCACCATCTTGTGGTGGGAGGCCTCGTTGCTGAAGTTCTTTGCATTTTCGAGGTCAGACTCAGAGAATGCCTTGGCCTTCTTGTACGGTGCAATATTGGACATGCCATAGAGGTCGAACAACTCTGGCACTGGAGCCTTGTTGTGTTTTGACTAAAAGAGAGGAAGAGAGTATTAGTTAAGGACTCAAGCTAGCACAAAGAATGAATTTGCATGAATCATGAAGCAAACCACACATACCCAGTTTTTCCCGTACCCATGTAGGTCGACGCTGCCTAGATGGTGTGGCACACCTTTCATTTTGAAACACTTCTCCTTTGCTATGTTGTGGGCGACGCGCCATTGGGGAGAGCACCACTCATCCACCAACACCTCCCAGCAGTCCATCTTGTCCGCACACCATCTCGGAGGCACCTAAGTTAAGCAAAAGAAATTTGAGCGCTACGCCTATGAATCAAATCAAGGAAACTAAGTACAAGGCCTTAAGAATAGGTAATTACCTTCATGTACTTCTCCTTACTCCGATACTTGTCATGGCACTTCTCTTTTCTCCTCCTAATACCGGTCTGTGCTAAGTAGTCTCGAACAGCCTGCGTCCGAGCCTCGTGCCGAAAGTTTCCAAGTAGGCGCCTGCACTCGGCGTCGATAACCCGAGCCATGGCCTCCTCCTATCCCTCTGCACACCTGTAGAAGGTCTGCAATCAAACAAGAAAACACGGATTAGAAGGTCTGCAATCAAACAAGAAAACACATGTAGAAGGTATGCAATCAAAGAAGAAAACAAAACGTAAATGGCAAAGGAGAAATTACCCAAAACATGGCGATCAAAATGTCGGCCACCGTGTCGCACTCGACATCGCCGACCCTATGCTCCGGTGGGGCCCGGGCAGCCAAGTAGTGCTCCCAGGTCATTCCTAGCTCTGGAACCCGTCCCTCACCAGGCAACGTGACCCACCCCGGGAAGCACTGGCGACAAATCACACCAAGGACAGTGTTGGGCCTGCGGACACCATCTTCGTGTGTCCAAGAACTGCAGTATGACAAGGCCAACGCATTAGATATTCAAAGAAACGTCAAGGCAAAAGGTTAAAAAAAGAGTAAATGCACTTAATTCTCCCTGTTAGGCGCAATCAACCACCTCTGGTCGGGGGTCGCCGGGGTGGGTGGGAGCTTTGTACGACCACGCTGGTAGACTTTGTGCCCCTCAACCCACTCACCCTCACTATAGCTATCAAGACTATAGTCTCCACCATGAACACAACCATGTGCACTCGACTCCGTCCAGTCCTCCCATGGGCTCGGCTCCGACTCAGCGTGACCCCATCTGAGCTCCGGAGTCTCGTGGGGCAAAGACTCGGCAGCCTGAGGCTCGATGGCCCGAGGCTCGTCGTCGGCCCGAGGCTCGTTGACCGTAGGCGCGTCTGCCATATACGGGTCCACCTCAGATGGCTCGATCTCAGACGGAGCAGCCCTGTGGTCGGGTGACTCAGCTGGGGGTGGCGGCGAGGAAGGCGTAGCAGCCTTCCTACCTCTCCCGACGCCACGTCCACCTCTAGCAGCCTTCTCCTTCTTCTTACCCCCCCCCCGACCTCTCCCGGCCGAAGAAGAAGTGACCATTGCTGGACTCTGCAAACTGAGATCTAGCGCTCTCCGGAGGCTATGGGGGCAATGGAACTACCCCTCCCACCACGCGCTGAGGTAGGAGCCCCGGAGCGCTCTCGACCCACGCCCACCATCTGTCAACACCTGGAATGACAAAGAGTAAACGAAATTAGTACAACATAAAAAAATGAATACCTGACATGAATAATAATATGTATATAAATTCATTTTAGAGGAATAAATGCTAAGTATAGCTCATTTTAGAGCTATCCTAGGTTAAAGTCATTTTTGAGCTAATTAAGGTTGTTATGTCATTTTTGAGCTAGCTAAGCATATGTAACGCCCCAAAAATTTAACCAGGTTTTAGTTATTAAAATTTTGCCAAGAGTTTAAAATTTTTGCCTGCAAGAATATCTCTATTGATTTCAAAACTTTTCTTTTAATATTAAGGAATTTTTCCCAAGTGGATCCTTCCAAAACATATTGGACTTATATGCCCTCTCATTAAAAACATCTCTCAATCAGTAGATTTATTTATTAAATTATTTCACCCTAAGCTTTAATCATTAAAATGGCTTGTTTTAAGTTTTGGAGCTCTGTTTGAACTGCAACCAGTTGATAACTTTAATTAATATTCCAACCAAAATTTGGAGATGTCATGTGATGCCCCTAGATCACTTTTGTGTAATAATATAATTATTTCATTGCTTATTTTGAGTGTTACACATGTTTTTCTTCTCTGGTCCAGTGGACAATCTTTCACTACAACCCATTTAAATATTTCCCTAGAGCCTCCACCAAAATTATGGGATGTCAGTAGTAGCATGCCATCCAACTTTATGCAAAAACATAGTGATGTTCTTTGGAAAATTTGAGTGCATCAACCTCTTTTTCTTTCTGGACCAGACTTGTGTTTTCTACTGCAACCCCATCCTTTCTTGCTCAAGTGGCCTTGTGCTTTCTCATGCTTGTAGTCAGCCCTGCAAAACCCCTAAGTCTAGGAGCATGCACTCTTTGGAACACCTTTGATCCATGTAATGATGCCATTTACTCTCTGTCCAGAAGTATAGTTTTGCAAAACTCGCACTAGCAAGGTTCTCCTTTTTGCAAACCAACTTCACCACCCTCTCTTACATCCATAGAGACAATGATCTGGAGAATTTGGCCACTCCAAGAACTACCTAGGTGCCTTTGGAATTTTGTCAAACACCCTGAGTGCATAGCCATATTTGGCATGATTTCAAGTCTACATTGTGAACTTGGTCTCCTGACCAAACCACCATGTCCCTTGTTACCCTTACTAAACCTAGACTAGCCCTAGTTCTTGCCAGCCTCAACCGCGACCCCTAGGCCACCCTGGCATTTCATCGAACACGTCCCGGGCATGCTCTGGGTGCGCCCAGAGCGTGCGTTTGGCACGCGCGTGCGCCCAAGCCGCCACGTCACGCCCCGCACTCACTCCAGCCCGTGACTGACCGCAGCCAGCACGCCGTGTCCCCTTGCGCGCCACACGCTCCCCCCTCACCCAACGCGCCAAGCAGACCCTCGCCGCGTCCCCGGCAAGCCAAGGACTAGCCGCCACGGTCGCCCGACAGCCCTGCTCAGGTTGGCGCCGCCCGAGCCTTCCCCGCTCGCCACCTGCCCCCTGGAGCTTCGCAAGCTTATCCGCAAGTCGTCCCCTAGCGCTTGTCGCCGCCACGACGCCCTAGCTACAGCGAGGCGGTTCACCGGCGAGCTTATCTGCGGCCACGGGAACCGACTTTGCCGGGCTATATAAAGCCCTCGATCCTGCCTATGCTCATTAGCAGCCTCACTCGAGCCGTAGGAAGCCTCCCCCTCCCCAGTTGGCCAGGGGCCACTCTCTTCCCCAACTCTGGTAGGGTCGGCCGCCACCTCGCTCCGGCAAAATACGGCCAATGCCAAAGCCCCTAGACACCTCCTGTGCTTCCATCCTCCTCCCCATGACCCTACGGAGCCGCCCATCATCTCAGACCCGCTCGGGAACCACCATGGCCGGAATCCCCAAATCCACCAAAGCCTCGCCTCCGCCGCGAAGCTCGTCGCCGATGACTCCCTCCGTCCCCATCACTCCCTCGACCACCGGGAGGACCGCCTAGGAGTGGCGGATCCATCCCTGCACTCGGATGCCCACGAAGAACCGCCGTTCGCCAGCGATGATCGCCGGACGTCCCGCCTCAGCTCGGGCAGAGAAGAGGAGGGAGTGGGGACTGGTCAAACCTGACCAGTGGGCCCCCTGGACCCACTGTCAGAGACCCAGCCCTGCCTCCACGTGTTTAAGTGGAAGCGCAAATCCCCGAGTACGTCTCCCCTTTTCAAAGACGTATTCTACCCGAAACGTTTTCTTTACTGTTTTGTTTTAAATAATAGTTTTTGACCAAAACTTTGACCGGCTGTATTTTATTAAATACAACTCCAAATAAATTAATTCTTTTTCCTACCTCTCTCCAATTTGATCTAGTTTATTTTAAGATTTATTTGAAAAAAAATTCAAAGCAACTTTTTGTGCTGTTTTGTTTTTGTGTGTTAATTCATATATATTTTTAAAATAGGATTTTTGAAGAGAGGAGAAATATTTCAAGAGTTTGAAATGCACCCTGCCTTCCCATGACCTGAAGGCAAGCATTCTGAACCCTGGCATAATATTTTGTGTGTGTTCGTTGACACGTTTATAACACCACCTCATTTCGGAGAGACTTGTTATTTCATGTGATATGATCATTTGCATGAATGCTTATTAGTGATTTCCATGCTGTTGGAAATGAACACACTTGTGATGGTGATCATCCTCATGTGCCTTGCATGCATACCGGAAGGAATCCAGGAAAACCTCTGCCTTGGGTTGGCATGAGTTTGTCGCCGGTCTCCGTCGGGACGGTTGTGTCCGGTATGGCGTGGTAAGGTATAATGAGCAGTGACTCTATTGGTTGAAATATATACGTTATGCTAATCATGTAGGGAATACTTAAACCTCCTGAGTCGACCATAGATTGAGTCTTGTTCCAGTAACCCCCATACTTGTTTCGTACTACCACTCGTCTCTACAACAAGTAGAGTACGGTTCAGTAAGTTGTCAACCTCTTTCTAGCACACACCGTATAGAGAGGCCAGGGTGGAAGATACCGGTTGTAGCTGGTAGGCTGGCCACCTGGTCCGGGGGCATGGGTGTTTCCGGTTGAGACCGAGAGGGGAGGCCACCCCTTAGAGCGTGCAATATAAATTTGATCCCATGCTATGCGAGGTTGTAGCCTCCCCACTTAGAGTTTTCTTGACAGGTGTCGTGGGAGATTCCAGACACGTGTGAGTTAAGCTGGTGTGTGCAAGATAGGTGTGTTTTCAACAAAAAGACCGTAGACGGAATTAGTTCCGATGGACTAAAGGAATCCGTTACTCGTGGGTAAAGAGTACACCCTCTGCAGAGATTGAACCTATTTGAATAGCCGTGTCCATGGTTAAGGATTACAGTCTGGGATGGGTCAAGTGTTGGTCTTAGTGTCGTTCTTCGGAGGTGAAACTGTTAAACCAGAACTGGAATCACGACTTGTGATTTGTAATAATTATGATTATTATTTTTGTTGTGGACTAACCCGTGATATTATTGGTACTATCAAATATCCCTGGGATGGTTCTACCTCCTGGATATTTACCATGATTGTTTCTTTTAAAGCCCTTTATGTGGTGTCGCTCAGACGCCCGACTGTGGCATTTCTTTTAAAGCCCTTTATGTGGTATCGCTCAGACGCCCGACTGTGGCATTTCTTTTAAAATCCCTTTATGTGGTGTCGCTCAGACGCCCGACTATGGCATTTCTTTTAAATCCCTTTATGTGGTGT
>NC_041391.1:103882317-103888564 GCF_002162155.2 Triticum dicoccoides | reverse complement strand
GTTCAGACGCCCGACTGTGGCATTTCTTTTAAAGTGCTTTATGTGGTGTCGCTCAGACGCCCGACTGTGGCATTTCTTTTAAAGCCCTTTAGGTGGTGTCGCTCAGACGCCCGACTGTGGCATTTCTTTTAAAGCCCTTTATGTGGTGTCGCTCAAACGCCCGACTCTGGCATTTTTTTTAAAGCCCTTTTTGTGGTGTTGCTCAGACGCCCGACTGTGGCATGCCTGTTATTTCTTTTTTTTATTTTAATACTACTATGTTGTTGCATATTCATAAATAACATGTTTGCACGCATCAGAGTTTTATTTATCTTTTGTGACTGACGTCAAGAGCATAAAAAAATATTTTCAGCACATCATTGTTATATTATCCCTGCGTGCATAATGTTTGCGAGTACATTCAAAGTACTCACTGGCTTGTCCCTGGCTATTGTCTTGGCCAGATTTTTGTTGCGCGGAGAGGAGCGACCGTGCCGACAGCCACGGAACCTAAGCAACGGTGATAGCAGCCTCGCGAAGATAGGAGTTAACCTGGTCAGCTGTTCCCGTGGGAAATGGAGTTCCATGGACACTGATGTTTCACAAACCGCTTACGCCATCAACCACTAGACACTATTTGTGGTACTCACAGACCAGAATGGTCTTGTACTACCTATGTTATATTTTGCTTGGAATTTCTGTATCAAGTTGGTGCCTCATCAGCTAACAGTTATCCTGGGGCTGGTGAGCACAAGGGCCATTTTCTGGAAATTAATACCCGGAGAATCGGTCCCCACAAACTTGGTATCAGAGCCAGGCTGACCATTGGCTAATCCTATCCCAGCCAGGTCAATAAACTTAGGCAAACCAACCTACCAGACCTTAACCAAACCCCAACCAAGCTTCTGGTGCAAGATAGCCACACAGTGACCCCGACACTTTTGGCAGTCGGCGCCCAACCTATCAACCTATCCTGTCGATCACGCGCCAGTAACCAGCGCCCAAGATGTCTCCTTCACAAGTGTGCGAAGGAAGACTCCGTCCCCTTTTTCTATAAAAAGGGCACGCTAGCCCCAACCCAGCACAACCTCTACCCCAAACCGAGCCATAATGCCAGGCCCCGTAGTGCACAACGAGACCATAACAACCAACCTTGGAGGTTTTGTGACCATACTCGCAAACCTCACCCATCGTGCCTATGCGTTAGAAGAGCCCCCAGAATATGTTGTGTACCAAGGACCCATGGGCGGTGAAAGCCGTCAATTTTGGGCCACTGTGCACATGTACGGTAGGGGTCTATCTCCTGAACGCCCCTACAGGTTCACCGGAAGAACAACTTCCTTCGAGCCACAAGCCATCCAGCTAGCTGATCGAGAGGCTATAGTTCAACTTCAGCAGTTGTCGCCCAGAGTTAACAGTCGCTCGTTCCACTACTACCCTAGGCGTGAAGGGTATGGTAGACCACCCCAAGTTGCCGACGGAGGTCACGAGACAGATCCTGCATTGTTGCACCTAGTGCGCTATGTAAGTGCACTAGAGGCACTGTTCAACCAAATCACCATTGATCTGATCGCAGCTCGAGGAGAGTTGGTTCGTCGAGCCCCAGCAAGAAGAGAAACTGAGCCCGACGCCGACAACCCAGTCGTGCTGTTCGCACACCCAATCGAGACCCTGAGGTCAGCTCCAGCCAGCGGCCAAGGTGTCTTGATGACCCCAGAAGTGCTTCATCACCTTTTGGGAGCACACTCCAACGGGATTGTGGCCAACAATCCCCGCGATGGTCATCATCGCTACCCCGACCCTGCAGTTCCTCCACCATCTCCGGCTTATCCCGACAGTGAGACCCATGGAGAAGCCTCGACATCCTCCAGGCACGACCGTTTAGGCATAAACGAGGTAGACTAAGCCGTACGAGTAGTACCGAGTCTTAGTGTATCCTCGCTTTGCAATCGTGTAACCTTGTGAATAAACGCAGCCTGTCGTTGTGCCTCTGTTTTAATAGTAGCCTTGCGTATTTTGTCAGCGCATAGTTGCATATTTTCCGGGCACAGCAACCAAAACCAACCCCGACGACAACCACAGTAACACGTCTCTTTATGAGATATGTGTATCTCTGACACTGACCCGACCTTTGGAGCTAAGCTGGCAAATTTATTACCTTTCACCACGGTAAAATGACCCAGCTCCATTGCTATATAAAGGCCACCTCGTGACCTTACCAAGCACCCCACACCTTGTGCACCACCCTCACAACCTTTTCCTGTCATGCCAAGCCCCAGTATTTATCTGAGAACCCCAGATGCAACCCCAGGTAGCTTTGTCAAAATATTATGGGACTTTACCTGCAGTACCATGGGCTCTACCCAGCCACCCCAGTACGAGCTGTTCAAAACGAGAGTCACCCCTTCCACCTCAGAATATTGGGCAGCAGTACACATTCCTCCCATAGACTCCAACCAAGATCCAACAGAGGTTTCCTTCGTGGGGAAATCTATGCCAACCCCACCCTTGGCCATAGAAGCTGCTGCGAACGAAGCGATTGCTCGTCTTCGATTCGCGGTACCCTATGCTCGCAAACGAGGATATTATTACTTTCCGAGCCGTTCAGCACCCGGGGGAGTAACGACTTTTCCCGGTGGACGGATTGAGAGAGACCCAGTGCTAGCCAACATTATCCATTACATCATCGCTCAAGAGCATTTGAACCAGCGAGTGATGGATTATCTCCAAAATCTCACTAATCTGAATCCTCAGATTGCCATCGGCAGACCACTGAGGCCCGATCCGGAGAGACGCATACATCGACTGATCAATCTACTTCCTCCGATAGAAGAGGAGTGTATTCCATTGCCAGCGAGTTTTTCTCGAGACCCTGTCCAGTTACCTTTCTCATTTTAGCCGTCACTGCTGTGTTTATTATTTCAGCATTTATTATTACGTTGTAACTTATGCATGGTACCTCGAATTTGTACGACGAGTCGAGTATGCAGTTTCCACTAGTATGAGTAGTTTTTCTTTATGATTAACCTGTGTAACCGCGAAAAGTCCTAGAATGAGATTGCTTTTCCCTGAGTTGCTGCATCGTTTATTCCCTCACTAAATGAATTATTTTTATTCACGCAGCACCACGGCAACAGACTCACAACCGCTCGAACACATATGGAGTATCTGTTTTTCACAACGGCTCTTAGCAAATCTCGAGGACGAGATTTTTCTTAAGGGGGGTAGTAATTGTAACGCCCCAAAAATTTAACCAGGTTTTAGTTATTAAAATTTTGCCAAGAGTTTAAAATTTTTGCCTGCAAGAATATCTCTGTTGATTTCAAAACTTTTCTTTTAATATTAAGTAATTTTTCCCAAGTGGATCCTTCCAAAACATATTGGACTTGTATGCCCTCTCACTAGAAACATCTCTCAATCAGTAGATTTATTTATTAAATTATTTCACCCTGAGCTTTAATCATTAAAATGGCTTGTTTTAAGTTTTGGAGCTCTGTTTGAACTGCAACCAGTTGATAACTTTAATTAATATTCCAACCAAAATTTGGAGATGTCATGTGATGCCCCTAGATCACTTTTGTGTAATAATATAATTATTTCATTGCTTATTTTGAGTGTTACACATGTTTTTCTTCTCTGGTCCAGTGGACAATTTTGCACTACAACCCATTTAAATATTTCCCTAGAGCCTCCACCAAAATTATGGGATGTCAGTAGTAGCATGCCATCCAACTTTATGCAAAAACATAGTGATGTTCTTTGGAAAATTTGAGTGCATCAACCTCTTTTTCTTTCTGGACCAGACTTGTGTTTTCTACTGCAACCCCATCCTTTCTTGCTCAAGTGGCCTTGTGCTTTCTCATGCTTGTAGTCAGCCCTGCAAAACCCCTAAGTCCAGGAGCATGCACTCTTTGGAACACCTTTGATCCATGTAATGATGCCATTTACTCTCTGTCCAGAAGTATAGTTTTGCAAAACTCGCACTAGCAAGGTTCTCCTTTTTGCAAACCAGCTTCACCACCCTCTCTTACATCCATAGAGACACTGATCTGGAGAATTTGGCCACTCCAAGAACTACCTAGGTGCCTTTGGCATTTTGTCAAACACCCTGAGTGCATAGCCAGATTTGGCATGATTTCAAGTCTACATTGTGAACTTGGTCTCCTGACCAAACCACCATGTCCCTTGTTACCCTTACTAAACCTAGACTAGCCCTAGTTCTTGCCAGCCTCAACCGCGACCCCTAGGCCACCCTGGCATTTCATCGAACACGTCCCGGGCATGCTCTGGGCGCGCCCAGAGCGTGCATTTGGCACGCACCTGCGCCCGAGCCGCCGCGTCACGCCCCGCACTCACTCCAGCCCGTGACTGACCGCAGCCCGCACGCCGTGTCCCCTTGCGCGCCACACGCTCCCCCCTCACCCAACACGCCAAGCAGACCCTCGCCGCGTCCCCGGCAAGCCAAGGACTAGCCGCCACGGCCGCCCGACAGCCCTGCTCAGGTCGGCGCCGCCCGAGCCTTCCCCGCTCGCCACCTGCCCCCTGGAGCTTCGCAAGCTTATCCGCAAGTCGTCCCCTAGCGCTTGTCGCCGCCACGACGCCCTAGCTACAGCGAGGCGGTTCACCGGCGAGCTTTTCCGCGGCCACGGGAACCGACCTCGTCGGGCTATATAAAGCCCTCGATCCTGCCTATGCTCATTAGCAGCCTCACTCGAGCCGTAGGAAGCCTCCCCCTCCCCAGTTGGCCAGGGGCCACTCTCTTCCCCAACTCTGGTAGGGTCGGCTGCCACCTCGCTCCGGCAAAATACGGCCAATGCCAAAGCCCCCAGACACCTCCTGTGCTTCCATCCTCCTCCCCATGACCCTACGGAGCCGCCCATCATCTCTCAAATTTGATATAGTTTATTTTAAGATTTATTTGAAAAAAAATTCAAAGCAACATTTTTGCTGTTTTGTTTTTGTGTGTTAATTCATATATATTTTTAAAATAGGATTTTTAAGAGAGGAGAAATATTTCAAGAGTTTGAAATGCACCCTGCCTTCCCATGATCTGAAGGCAAGCATTCTGAACCCCGGCATAATATTTTGTGTGTGTTCGTTGACACGTTTATAACACCACCTCATTTCGGAGAAACTTGTTATTTCATGTGATATGATCATTTGCATGAATGCTTATTAGTGATTTCCATGCTGTTGGAAATGAACACACTTGTGATGGTGATCATCCTCTTGTGCCTTGCATGCATACCGGAAGGAATCTAGGAAAACCTCTGCCTTGGGTAGGCATGAGTTTGTCGCCGGTCTCCGTCGGGACGGTTGTGTCCGGTATTGCGTGGTAAGGTATAATGAGCAGTGACTCTGTTGGTTGAAATATATACGTTATGCTAATCATGTAGGGAATACTTAAACCTCCTGAGTCGACCATAGATTGAGTCTTGTTCCAGTAACCCCCATACTTGTTTCGTACTACCACTCGTCTCTACAACAAGTAGAGTACGGTTCAGTAAGTTGTCAACCTCTTTCTAGCACACACCGTATAGAGAGGCCAGGGTGGAAGATACCGGTTGTAACTGGTAGGCAGGCCACCTGGTCCGGGGGCATGGGTGTTTCCGGTTGAGACCGAGAGGGGAGGCCACCCCTTAGAGCGCGCAATATAAATTTGATCCCATGCTATGCGAGGTTGTAGCCTCCCCACTTAGAGTTTTCTTGACATGTGTCGTGGGTGATTCCAGACACGTGTGAGTTAAGCTGGTGTGTGCAAGATAGGTGTGTTTTCAACAAAAAGACCGTAGACGAAATTAGTTCCGATGGACTAAAGGAATCCGTTACTCGTGGGTAAAGAGTACATCCTCTGCAAAGATTGAACCTATTTGAGTAGCCGTGTCCATGGTTAAGGATTACAGTCTGGGATGGGTCAAGTGTCGGTCTTAGTGTCGTTCTTCGGAGGTGAAACTGTTAAACCAGAACTGGAATCACGACTTGTGATTTGTAATAATTATGATTATTATTTTTGTTGTGGACTAACCCGTGATATTATTGGTACTATCAAATATCCCTGGGATGGTTCTACCTCCAGGATATTTACCATGACTGTTTCTTTTAAAGCCCTTTATGTGGTGTCGCTCAGACGCCCGACTGTGGCATTTCTTTTAAAGCCCTTTATGTGGTGTCGCTCAGACGCCCGACTGTGGCATTTCTTTTAAAAGCCCTTTATGTGGTGTCGCTCAGACGCCCGACTGTGGCATTTCTTTTAAAGCCCTTTATGTGG
>NC_041391.1:103862686-103881891 GCF_002162155.2 Triticum dicoccoides | reverse complement strand
TATGTGGTGTCGCTCAGACGCCCGACTGTGGCATTTCTTTTAAAGCCCTTTAGGTGGTGTCGCTCAGACGCCCGACTGTGCCATTTCTTTTAAAGCCCTTTATGTGGTGTCGCTCAAACGCCCGACTCTGGCATTTCTTTTAAAGCCCTTTTTGTGGTGTCACTCAGACGCCCGACTGTGGCATGCCTGTTATTTCTTTTTTTTATTTTAATACTACTATGTTGTTGCATATTCATGAATAACATGTTTGCACGCATCAGAGTTTTATTTATCTTTTGTGACTGACGTCAAGAGCATAAAAAAATATTTTCAGCACATCATTGTTATATTATCCCTGCGTGCATAATGTTTGCGAGTACATTCAAAGTACTCACTAGCTTGTCCCTGGCTATTGTCTTGGCCAGATTTTTCTTGCGCGGAGAGGAGTGACCGTGCCGACAGCCCCGTGGGAAATGGAGTTCCATGGACACTGATGTTTCACAAACCGCTTACGCCATCAACCACTAGACACTATTTGTTGTACTCACAGACTAGAATGGTCTTGTACTACCTATGTTATATTTTACTTGGAATTTCTGTATCAAGTTGGTGCCTCATCAGCTAACAGTTATCCTGGGGCTGGTGAGCACAAGGGCCATTTTCTGGAAATTAATACCCGGAGAATCGGTCCCCACAAACTTCGTATCAGAGCCAGGCTGCCCATTGGCTAATCCTATCCCAGCCAGGTCAATAAACTTAGGCAAACCAACCTACCAGACCTTAACCAAACCCAAACCAAGCTTCTCGTGCAAGATAGCCACACAGTGACCCCGACACTTTTGGCAGTCGGCGCCCAACCTATCAACCTATCCTGTCGATCACGCGCCAGTAACCAGCGCCCAAGATGTCTCCTTCACAAGCGTGCGAAGGAGGACTCCGTCCCCTTTTTCTATAAAAAGGGCACGCTAGCCCCAACCCAGCACAACCTCTACCCCAAACCGAGCCATAATGCCAGGCCCCGTAGTGCACAACGAGACCATAGCAACCAACCTTGGAGGTTTTGTGACCATACTCGCAAACCTCACCCGTCGTGCCTATGCGTTAGAAGAGCCCCCAGAATACGTTGTGTACCAAGGACCCATGGGCGGTGAAAGCCGTCAATTTTGGGCCACTGTGCACATCTACGGTAGGGGTCTATCTCCTGAACGCCCCTACAGGTTCACCGGAAGAACAACTTTCTTCGAGCCACAAGCCATCCAGCTAGCTGATCGAGAGGCTATAGTTTAACTTCGGCAGTTGTCGCCCAGAGTTAATAGTCGCTCGTTCTACTACTACCCTAGGCGTGAAGGGTATGGTAGACCACCCCAAGTTGCCAACGGAGGTCACGAGACAGATCCTGCATTGTTGCACCTAGTGCACTATGTAAGTGCACTAGAGGCACTGTTCGACCAGATCACCATTGATCTGATCGCAGCTCGAGGAGAGCTGGTTCGTCGAGCCCCAGCAAGAAGAGAAACCGAGCCCGACGCCGACAACCCAGTCGTGCTGTTCGCACACCCAATCGAGACCCTGAGGTCAGCTCCAGCCAGCGGCCAAGGTGTCTTGATGACCCCAGAAGTGCTTCATCACCTTTTGGGAGCACACTCCAACGGGATTGTGGCCAACAATCCCCGCGATGGTCATCATCGCTACCCCGACCCTGCAGTTCCTCCACCATCTCCGGCTTATCCCGACAGTGAGACCCATGGAGAAGCCTCGACATCCTCCAGGCACGCCCGTTTAGGCATAAACGAGGTAGACTAAGCCGTACGAGTAGTACCGAGTCTTAGTGTATCCTCGCTTTGCAATCGTGTAACCTTGTGAATAAACGCAGCCTGTCGTTGTGCCTCTATTTTAATAGTAGCCTTGCGTATTTTGTCAGCGCATAGTTGCATATTTTCCGGGCACAGCAACCAAAACCAAACCCGACGACAACCACAGTAACACGTCTCTTTATGAGATATGTGTATCTCTGACACTGACCCGACCTTTGGAGCTAAGCTGGCAAATTATTACCTTTCACCACGGTAAAATGACCCAGCTCCATTGCTATATAAAGGCCACCTCGTGACCTTACCAAGCACCCCACACCTTGTGCACCACCCTCACAACCTTTTCCTGTCATGCCGAGCCCCAGTATTTATCTGAGAACCCCAGATGCAACCCCAGGTAGCTTTGTCAAAATATTATGGGACTTTACCTGCAGTACCATGGGCTCTACCCAGCCACCCCAGTACGAGCTGTTCAAAACGAGAGTCACCCCTTCCACCTCAGAATATTGGGCAGCAGTACACATTCCTCCCATAGACCCCAACCAAGATCCAATGGAGGTTTCCTTCGTGGGGAAATCTATGCCAACCCCACGCTTGGCCATAGAAGCTGCTGCGAACGAAGCGATTGCTCGTCTTCGATTCGCGGTACCCTATGCTCGCGAACGAGGATATTATTACTTTCCGAGCCGTGCAGCACCCGGGGTGTCACATCCCTAGTCTGGTATGACTTAGACTAGCTAGCTATTTGTGCATCATATTTAAATTTCATTTAAATTTGAAATGAGGATTGGTGGAAACCTCAGAATCATTTTTGAAAATGACCCAAATAAAAATTTCTCCAAAAGGGTCCAAGAAAATGCTCATGTTGCCCTCTGAAAATATTGGACAGAGATAAAAATCAAAACAATATTTTTAGGAGCTCATGGACATTTATTTTGGCCATTTGGATTAATTCGATAAATATTTGCATTGGAAATATATTTCTATATATATGAAATATGGTCCAAAAATTATGCCAATTATAAAAGAGCTCTGGAATAATACCATTAGCCCCCCAAAAATTGGCATAATAAAATTAAATGATTTAATATATTTATTAAATCAAACAAATGTCAGAAAATTAGAAAAGAAAACAGAAAAGGGGAGAGAGACTTACCTGGGCCACTTACCCGATCGGCCCAGTGGCTCGGCCCAGCTGACTGGCCGACGCCAGTCGTCCTCCACCTCCCGCCAGGAGGCCAGGGCGAGTGGCCGACGCGTGCGCACCGCCGTGCCGCCACGGCACCTGCCTGCCTTTCCTCCCCCTCCTCGTCTGGATGCCTGGAACGACGCCACGCAGCCGCCCCGGTCCTTTTCCCCTCCCTCTCGCTCTCCCTCCTCCCCGGTTCTCTCTTCCCCGAGCGCACCCGAGCGCTGCCGCCGCCATAGCTCGCCGTTGCCGTGGCCACCGGCCTCCCCTCGCCTCCCCGACACCCTTCCGAGCTCCGCCACAACCCCCTCCACCTTCTCACCGAGCCACGAGGTCCCGGACGCGCTGCAACGCCGCCACCATCGCCGTTTCCGTCGCCGGCCACCGAAGATCGCCGCGGTCGATTCGCCGCCTCCGACGCCTCCCCGAGATCACCGAGCTGCTCATCGACCTCCCCGTGAGCCTCTGCTTCGAACCCCTCTCCTCCCCCTCGCGATTACGCCGTCTAGGCCTTAGCTCCGCCATGGCCGAAGCTCGCCTCCGCTCGAGCTTGTCGCCGGCGTTGCTCCGGCGACCTTTTGGCCACGCTAGTGCATCTAGCACTCTCGCCGCACCTCGTAGTGCCCCGCTAGCGCTTTAGTTCGCGCGTTTGCACGCTGCAGCCGCGTCTCCGAACACAGCCGAGCTCCGGCCGCCGCCGCAAGCTTGCTCCGGCGAGCTCCGGCGCCCCCGCAGCCCCCCAACCAGCTCCCCTGGTTGCGGACGACGACGGGCTACGCCCCGGTGGTCTTCGCGCGACCGAACGCCGTCTGTAGCGCCAGTCCGGCGAGTCGCCGCCGCGCTATTGGTCCCCGCCGGCCAGAACTCCGGCGGGCTGACGTGGCCTTGGTTAATTAGTCACTAATCCCCACCTACTGACGCTGACCAGTGGGCCCAGGGATTAGTCAAAGCTAATCAACCCGGGGTTTGACTCGGGGTTAACCCCAGTGTCACTGACGTGTGGGTCCCACACGTCAGGTTTGACCTGGACAGCCGCGTTGACCCGCTGACGTCGTGCTGACGTCATGCTGACGCAATTATATATTTTCTAGAATTAAAATAATTCAGAAAATCCAGAAAATGATTTAAACTTCAAAAATTCATAACAATTCAACCGTAGCTCAGATTTAAATAATTTATATATGAAAAATTATCAGAAAAATGCAATCTTTCCATCTGTACTAGTTTCATGCATGAAAAACCAACTTATACATGCTGAATATGGGAAAACACATTATGGCATATTAAGAGACTTAATTCAGTAATGCATTTGAACCTTTGGTTCAAATGGACTTCAAACCAATTGAACACTAGTTGCATTAGCTCAACAGCATCACATCTACATGCCATGTTCATGCATCATATTGTTGCATATGATTGTGTTTTGATTGCCGGCACCGTTCCTTCTCGATAGGTCCTGCTCCGGAGACGTTCCAGAGTACCTGTCTGTGAAGCAGTGCCTCCCTTGTTGATTTACCAGGCAAGCAAACCCCCTTGTTCATTTCGATAAAACCCTACTCTCTCGCTCCTGCTCTCAGTTATTGCATTAGGACAACAATGGTTCATCTGCTACTTTGTGCTGCGGTAGTTGAACCCATTCCTCTGCATGACCTGTCATTGCCATAGTAAATAGTTGAAACCCACTAGCATGTGTAGGAGTTGATTGAAGCCACTGATGTGTTCCTACCATGCTATGCCTGCTATTGCTTAGAGTTGTGTCAGGTCTGATTCATTGGGAATGAATTGGAGTGTCACGATATGTTCTGATGCTGAGAGTGAAGTGTGTGAACACGATTTGGTAAAGGTAGCGGTGAGAGGCCATGTAGGAGTACATGGTAGGTTGTCTCACTGGAACCGTCCTTAAGCCCTGAGTTCTGTGTATGTTGTCCAATGACTCGATACTACCACACATTGGGCTCCGGGCGCTCCAAGCCCTCTCGACTTATTAACGAACTTGATCTCTGTCCAGGAGTCGCAACTAGTTTCTGGTGTTTGTAGGTAGTGCTATTTTTCTACCAAGTGGCACCCGGCAGGGTGGGCTTGGGACAGACTAGGCACACGTGGCCCGGTGTACCGAGTGGCACCCGGTTGGTGGGCTCGGGAACCCTGTACACATCGTTTGGGACCGTAAGCGACACCTCGGCCGGATCTCCTTGCGGATGGAACCCGAATAGGCGATAAACCTGGACTAGAGTCTTGTGTGGTTAGTCAGGTCGTGGCCGACACCCTCGCCAGGCTTCCGCTTGAAGGTTGCCGAGATACATGACGTGTACATGGCGGTAAGTGGCGAGAGCGTGTGTGAAGAAGTACACCCCTGCAGGGTTAACATGATCTATTCGAATAGCCGGGTTCGCGGTTATGGACTTCTTGGATGCTTACATGGTACATAGACAACTTGAAGTGGATACCCTAAAATGCTCAAGACATGTGTGAGTGCTATGGATGGTCTTCTCGTAGGGAGACGGGGATGAATCCATAGTAGTGTATTGTGTGGTGATTAGTGGACTCGTGTACGTTGTTTCACCTCCAGAGTTTCTGGTAGTCGTAGATTAGGATAGCCACAGAGTCAAAGCTGGCTTGCTGCAACTAAACCCCACCTTACCCTCTTGATACAAATGCATGTATGATAGGATCTGATGTAAGTCTTGCTGAGTACCTTTGTACTCATGTTGGTTTATTTATGTTTTTGCAGCGGAGACTTCGGTCTTACTAGTGTTCTCGTGGACTTCGACTAGTAGCTAGTACCTCAGCTACGATCCTGATCGGATGTTGTAGATAGTCAGGCTCTTCAGCCTTTTTCATTTGTAGATGTCTGTACCCAGACATGTAATGCTTCCGCTTGTTGCTTGTATGCTCTGTATGATGGGTCTTGTGACCCCTGTTTGCAATAATTGCTATGACGGCTCTTCTGAGCCTTTATCTATATGAGTTGTTGAGTTATGCTGTGATGCCATGTTGTACAACACATACTTGCATGTTATGCGTACGTGTAATGTGTATTGCTATGTGTGGGATCTGACTATCTAGTTGTTTATCCTTAGTAGTTCTCTCTTACCGGGAAATGTCTCCTAGTGCTTCCACTGAGCCCTGGTAGCTTGCTACTGCTCCGGAACACTTAGGCAGGCCGGCATGTGTCCTTCTTCGATCCTGTGTCTGTCCCTTAGGGGAAATGTCACGCGATGAATACCGGAGTCCTGCTAGCCCGCTACAGCCCGGTTCACCGGAGTCCTGTTAGCCCAGTGCTACAGCCTGGATTCACTCGCTGATGACCGACACGTTCGATGCTGGGTCATGGATGCCTGTCCCTGTAAGTTAGTGCCACTTTGGGTTTACGACTAGCCATGTCAGCCCGGGCTCTTTATCATATGGATGCTAGCGACACCATCATATACGTGTGCCAAAATGCGCAAACGGTCCCGGGAAAAGGGTAAGGCGACACCCGTGGGGATACCGTGCGTGAGGCCGCAAAGCGATATGAGGTGTTACATGCTAGATCGATGTGGCATCGAGTCGGGGTCCTGACAGCGCTGGTATCAGAGCCTGACTGCCTGTAGGATTACCAAGCCAAACTGGTCGAAGTTGAGTCTAGAAATTCTTTAGTTATATAAGGGAATTGATTGTGGAATGGAACGTAAGGCTCTTTTTACTCCTTTACCTCATGGCCTTCTGATCTGAGTCATCCTATCTTTCCTACGGGGTTAAGGAATTAGGCTTCTCTTCCGTCTATCAGGATCACGTGTTACTACTCCGTAGTTCCATAGGATTGGTTGATCAGAGTCATATCCCAGTTTTGAGTATTTCCGGTGTAGTCTGTTTAGTATGATCTCAGAACCTTGAGTAATGCTGATGAGTATGTTACCACCCCATTTTTAGTAGGATGTCTCATTCTGAGCATTTTACTGCCGTTATGCTGCCGGATTTTCCCTAGGAGTTCGAGTGATACTAATTCCTTGTCCTACATTCTACAGTCCATAGTTGTTGCTGATTCCGTCCTTGATTCGTTTCTCAGGATGTCATCAGCCAAGCGAAGTTCCGTTGCTCGTAGCCAGAACCACGGAGATGGTAGGAATGAGGATCCTCCCGATCAGCCTTCGTTGACAGAGTTCATGTTAGAAATGGAGAGGAACAAGCGTGAGTCTATTCGTTTGTTGGCACGTATCGAGGAGAACACCGCACATCAGTTCAAAGGGTCTGCTACCATTCATGATTTCATTCGCTTGCACCCACCTACCTTTCATCATTCCATCGAGCCACTCGATGCAGATGACTGGCTCCGTAGCATCACCCATAAGCTGCGTTCCGCGAGCGTAGCTGAAGATGACAAGGTCACCTATGCTGCATACCACCTGGAAGGTCCTGCTAGTCTTTGGTGGCAGAACTATGAGGCTATGCTTCCAGCTGGCCAGATTCCTACCTGGAAGGATTTAACTGAGGCTTTTCGCGAGCATCACATTCCCCAAGCCCTCCTTGATCGCAAGAGAGAAGAGTTCTGTAGTTTCACCCAGAGTAAGATGGCTGTTGATGCTTATAGCAGAGAGTTCGAGAACCTTGCCCGTTATGCCACAGAAGAAGTGTCCACGGATGCTAAGAAGCAGGCTAGGTTCCGGAAGGGTCTCAACCCCAAGTTGCGTCGTGATCTTCACCTGCATCATTGCGATACATTCCAAGCTCTTGTGAACAAAGCCATCAATGCAGAGACAGCTCAACTCACTTACGAGGAGTCTCGTAAGCACACCCGTGATTTGGGATCCTCCTCTGTCTCTAGTTCCCTGAAACGCCGGATTTGGGTTCCAAACTCTGCTCTTCCTTCCGGTTATACACCGAGGTCATCCTATGTGGTGCCTTCCCCAGCTCAGTCGTATGTTCCACCCAGGCCTACTGGTAGACCGTTTGTCAGTGCGGGTCCCCGTCCAACCTCAGGGACTTGCTTCACATGCGGGAAGCCAGGACACTATGCACGTGATTGCTCTCAGACTAGTTATGCTCCACCCCAGCCCGAGAAGATTGTTGGCTGTATTAAGCCATCACGCAAGATGATCAGTGTCAAGTCAGCTCCCACTGAACGTGGACGTGTGCATCACGTCTCAGCTAAAGACGCTCATGATGATCCAGATGTCGTTCTTGGTACACTCCTCGTCAATTATCACCCAGCATCAGTTCTATTTGATACTGGGGCATCTCACTCCTTCATTTCTGAAGGCTATGCTCGTTTGCACGACATGTCATTTTGCGATATGCCAACTCCGCTTGAAATTCAAACCCCAGGGTCTAGATGGCAGAACACCAGAATCAGCCATGGTAATGAAATCCTTGTTGACAGACTTGTATTCCTTGCATCACTTGTAGCCCTCAAGTCCTCAGATATTAACATCATCTTGGGTATGGACTGGATGACAGCTCATCATGCCAAGATTGATTGCTACACAAGATCTGTTCAGCTTACACACCCATCTGGCAAGATAGTCACCGTCTCCACTAGAGTTGCAAAGCGTCAGCTCTATTCTCTTAATGCCAGCCCTCTTCCATACCTTGAAGATATCCCGGTAGTCCGTGACTTTCCGGATGTCTTTCCAGAGGAACTGCCAGGTGTTCCACCTGACAGAGATGTAGAGTTCGTCATAGATCTTATCCCAGGAACAGCTCCAATCTCCCGGAGACCTTACAAGATGGCACCCTTAGAACTAGCCGAGCTTAAGAAACAACTTGATGAGTCCTTGCAAAAGGGTTTCATCCGTCCTAGTTCTTCTCCTTGGGCTTGCCCCGTCCTCTTCGTCAAGAAGAAAGACGGTACGGACCGGATGGTTGTAGATTATCGTCCCGTTAACTTGGTCACGATAAAGAACAAGTATCCGCTTCCCAGGATCAACGACCTGTATGATCAGCTCGCCGGATCCTCAGTCTTCTCCAAGATGGATTTAAGGTTAGGCTACCATCAAATCAAAATCAGAAATGGGGACATTCCCAAGACAGCTTTTGTCACTCGTTATGGCCAGTACGAGTACACCGTCATGTCCTTTGGCCTAACCAACGCCCCAGCCACATTCTCCCGCTTGATGAACTCGATCTTCATGGAGTACTTAGATAAGTTCGTCGTGGCTTACCTCGATGATATTCTTATTTACTCGAAGAACGGGGAAGAGCATGCCGAACATCTTAGACTTGTGTTAGAAAAACTCAGAGAGCACCGCCTTTATGCCAAGTTCTCCAAGTGTGAATTTTGGTTGCCAGAAGTGACCTACCTAGGCCACGTAATCTCTGGTAAGGGCATTGCTGTCAATCCCGAGAGAGTTCAAGCCGTTCTCGATTGAACTCCACCTGAGACCGTTAAACAAGTTAGGAGTTTCCTTGGTCTAGCCAGCTATTGTCGCCGCTTTGTTGAGAACTTCTCCAAAGTAGCCAAACCCCTCACGGAACTTCTCAAGAAAGATAAAAAGTTCGAGTGGTCCCCACAGTGTGAGTACAGCTTTCAGGAACTGAAAAGACGCCTGACTTCTGCCCCCATACTTGTGCCACCGGATTTCGCTAAAGACTTTATTATCTACTGCGACGCCTCACGACAAGGACTAGGTTGCATTCTTATGCAGGATCGTCATGTGATTGCCTATGCATCTCGACAGTTGCATCCACATGAGGAGAATTATCCTACACATGATCTAGAGCTTGCAGCCGTAGTCTATGCACTCAAGACCTGGCGACATTACCTCCTTGGTAAACGTTGTGAGATCTACACCGATCACCAGAGTCTCAAGTATATCTTCACCCAACCGGATCTGAACCTTAGGCAAAGACGTTGGTTGGAGTTGATCACAGATTATGATCTAGGGATTACCTACACCCCAGGAAAAGCCAATGTCATGGCTGATGCTCTAAGCCGTAAATCCTATTGCAACAATCTCATGTGGCAGCAAGGCCAACCACTTCTCCATGAGGAATTCTGTAAGATTAACCTTCACATTGCTCCTCGCGGATTCCTTTCTACCCTGGTGGCGAAACCTGATCTTGAAGATCGGATTGTCGCTGCTCAAAAGCAAGACACTGGAATTTCTCGGATCAAGAGAAACATTAAGAAGGGAGTTGGTGGATGTTTCTCTATGGATGATCGTGGAGTTGTTTTCTTTGAGAATCGCTTGGTGGTTCCCAAGAATCAACATCTGCGACAATTGATCCTTAAGGAGGCGCATGAATCTCCTCTCACGATTCATCCCGGTAGTACTAAGATGTATCAGGACCTACGCCAGAGGTTCTGGTGGACTAGGATGAAGAGAGAAATCGCTGAGTTCATTGCTAAATGTGACATTTGTCGTCGCGTTAAGGCAGAACATCAAAGACCTGCTGGCACCCTTCAGCCTCTAGCTATTCCTGAATGGAAATGGGATAAAGTTGGTATGGACTTCATCACCGGCTTTCCCAGGACCAAAAGAGGGAATAATGCTATCTTCGTAGTCATTGATCGTCTCTCCAAAGTGGCTCACTTCCTTCCTGTTCGAGAGAGTATCACTGCTAGTCAGCTTGCTGACTTGTACATTTCTCGAATAGTGTCACTCCATGGTGTTCCACTAGAGATCAATTCAGACCGTGGCAGCCTTTTCACTTCTCATTTCTGGGAGAGTTTCCAAACCGCCATGGGAACCCATCTTTCCTTCAGTACCGCTTTCCACCCTCAGTCGAGTGGTCAGGTGGAACGGGTCAATCAAATTCTCGAAGACATGCTCAGAGCTTGCGTTATCTCATTCGGTATGGATTGGGAGAAATGTCTTCCTTTCGCCGAGTTTGCTTATAACAATAGCTACCAATCCAGCCTCAAGAAAGCTCCTTTTGAGGTTCTCTATGGACGAAGATGTCGAACACCTTTGAACTGGTCAGAAACCGGTGAAAGACAATTCTTTGGACCGGATATGATCCAGGAGGCAGAAGAGCAAGTTCGCATCATTCGTGAGAATTTGAAAACAGCCCAGTCTCGTCAGAAAAGTCAGTACGATCGTCATCATAAGGATATGACTTATGAAATTGGCGACCAAGCTTACCTTCGGGTTACTCCTTTAAAGGGTACCCATCGTTTCGGTATCAAGGTCAAGTTGGCTCCTCGTTACATTGGTCCCTTTCGCATTCTCGCTAAACGAGGAGAGGTTGCCTACCAATTGGAACTACCCCCACATCTTTCTCGAGTTCATGATGTCTTCCACGTCTCTCAACTCAGGCGTTGCTTCTCGGATCCTATCCGTGGAGTGGACCACGAAACGCTTGATCTCCAAGATAACCTCACATACCGAGAGTACCCGGTTCGCATTCTTGATCAAGCAGAGCGTGTCACTCGACGTCAGAACATCAAGTTTCTCAAAGTTCAGTGGTCTCATCATTCCGAGAGAGAGGCTACTTGGGAGCGAGAAGATCGTCTTCGACTGGAGTACTCCGCTTTCTTTCCGTCGACCCCTGAATCTCGAGACGAGATTCTGTCAAGTGGGGGCGAGTTGTCACATCCCTAGTCTGGTATGACTTAGACTATCTAGCTATTTGTGCATCATATTTAAATTTCATTTAAGTTTGAAATGAGGATTGGTGGAAACCTCAGAATCATTTTTGAAAATGACCCAAATAAAAATTTCTCCAAAAGGGTCCAAGAAAATGCTCATGTTGCCCTCTGAAAATATTGGACAGAGATAAAAATCAAAACAATATTTTTAGGAGCTCATGGACATTTATTTTGGCCATTTGGATTAATTCGATAAATATTTGCATTGGAAATATATTTCTATATATATGAAATATGGTCCAAAAATTATGCCAATTATAAAAGAGCTCTGGAATAATACCATTAGCCCCCCAAAAATTGGCATAATAAAATTAAATGATTTAATATATTTATTAAATCAAACAAATGTCAGAAAATTAGAAAAGAAAACAGAAAAGGGGAGAGAGACTTACCTGGGCCACTTACCCGATCGGCCCAGTGGCTCGGCCCAGCTGACTGGCCGACGCCAGTCGTCCTCCACCTCCCGCCAGGAGGCCAGGGCGAGTGGCCGACGCGTGCGCACCGCCGTGCCGCCACGGCACCTGCCTGCCTTTCCTCCCCCTCCTCGTCTGGATGCCTGGAACGACGCCACGCAGCCGCCCCGGTCCTTTTCCCCTCCCTCTCGCTCTCCCTCCTCCCCGGTTCTCTCTTCCCCGAGCGCACCCGAGCGCTGCCGCCGCCATAGCTCGCCGTTGCCGTGGCCACCGGCCTCCCCTCGCCTCCCCGACACCCTTCCGAGCTCCGCCACAACCCCCTCCACCTTCTCACCGAGCCACGAGGTCCCGGACGCGCTGCAACGCCGCCACCATCGCCGTTTCCGTCGCCGGCCACCGAAGATCGCCGCGGTCGATTCGCCGCCTCCGACGCCTCCCCGAGATCACCGAGCTGCTCATCGACCTCCCCGTGAGCCTCTGCTTCGAACCCCTCTCCTCCCCCTCGCGATTACGCCGTCTAGGCCTTAGCTCCGCCATGGCCGAAGCTCGCCTCCGCTCGAGCTTGTCGCCGGCGTTGCTCCGGCGACCTTTTGGCCACGCCAGTGCATCTAGCACTCTCGCCGCACCTCGTAGTGCCCCGCTAGCGCTTTAGTTCGCGCGTTTGCACGCTGCAGCCGCGTCCCCGAACACAGCCGAGCTCCGGCCGCCGCCGCAAGCTTGCTCCGGCGAGCTCCGGCGCCCCCGCAGCCCCCCAACCAGCTCCCCTGGTTGCAGACGACGACGGGCTACGCCCCGGTGGTCTTCGCGCGACCGAACGCCGTCTGTAGCGCCAGTCCGGCGAGTCGCCGCCGCGCTATTGGTCGCCGCCGGCCAGAACTCCGGCGGGCTGACGTGGCCTTGGTTAATTAGTCACTAATCCCCACCTACTGACGCTGACCAGTGGGCCCAGGGATTAGTCAAAGCTAATCAGCCCGGGGTTTGACTCGGGGTTAACCCCAGTGTCACTGACGTGTGGGTCCCACACGTCAGGTTTGACCTGGACAGCCGCGTTGACCCGCTGACGTCGTGCTGACGTCATGCTGACGCAATTATATATTTTCTGGAATTAAAATAATTCAGAAAATCCAGAAAATGATTTAAACTTCAAAAATTCATAACAATTCAACCGTAGCTCAGATTTAAATAATTTATATCTGAAAAATTATCAGAAAAATGCAATCTTTCCATATGTACTAGTTTCATGCATGAAAAACCAACTTATACATGCTGAATATGGGAAAACACATTATGGCATATTAAGAGACTTAATTTAGTAATGCATTTGAACCTTTGGTTCAAATGGACTTCAAACCAATTGAACACTAGTTGCATTAGCTCAACAGCATCACATCTACATGCCATGTTCATGCATCATATTGTTGCATATGATTGTGTTTTGATTGCCGGCACCGTTCCTTCTTGATAGGTCCTGCTCCGGAGACGTTCCAGAGTACCTGTCTGTGAAGCAGTGCCTCCCTTGTTGATTTACCAGGCAAGCAAACCCCCTTGTTCATTTCGATAAAACCCTACTCTCTCGCTCCTGCTCTCAGTTATTGCATTAGGACAACAACGGTTCATCTGCTACTTTGTGCTGCGGTAGTTGAACCCATTCCTCTGCATGACCTGTCATTGCCACAGTAAATAGTTGAAACCCACTAGCATGTGTAGGAGTTGATTGAAGCCACTGATGTGTTCCTACCATGCTATGCCTGCTATTGCTTAGAGTTGTGTCAGGTCTGATTCATTGGGAATGAATTGGAGTGTCACGATATGTTCTGATGCTGAGAGTGAAGTGTGTGAACACGATTTGGTAAAGGTAGCGGTGAGAGGCCATGTAGGAGTACATGGTAGGTTGTCTCACTGGAACCGTCCTTAAGCCCTGAGTTCTGTGTATGTTGTCCAATGACTCGATACTACCACACATTGGGCTCCGGGCGTTCCAAGCCCTCTCGACTTATTAACCAACTTGATCTCTGTCCAGGAGTCGCAACTAGTTTCTGGTGTTTGTAGGTAGTGCTATTTTTCTACCAAGTGGCACCCGGCAGGGTGGGCTTGGGACAGACTAGGCACACGTGGCCCGGTGTACCGAGTGGCACCCGGTTAGTGGGCTCGGGAACCCTGTACACATCGTTTGGGGCCGTAAGCGACACCCCGGCCGGATCTCCTTGCGGATGGAACCCGAATAGGCGATAAACCTGGACTAGAGTCTTGTGTGGTTAGTCAGGTCGTGGCCGACACCCTCGCCAGGCTTCCGCTTGAAGGTTGCCGAGATACATGACGTGTACATGGCGGTAAGTGGCGAGAGCGTGTGTGAAGAAATACACCCCTGCAGGGTTAACATGATCTATTCGAATAGCCGGGTCCGCGGTTATGGACTTCTTGGATGCTTACATGGTACATAGACAACTTGAAGTGGATACCCTAAAATGCTCAAGACATGTGTGAGTGCTATGGATGGCCTTCTCGTAGGGAGACGGGGATGAATCCATAGTAGTGTATTGTGTGGTGATTAGTGGACTCGTGTACGTTGTTTCACCTCCAGAGTTTCTGGTAGTCGTAGATTAGGATAGCCACAGAGTCAAAGCTGGCTTGCTGCAACTAAACCCCACCTTACCCTTTTGATACAAATGCATGTATGATAGGATCTGATGTAAGTCTTGCTGAGTACCTTTGTACTCATGTTGCTTTATTTATGTTTTTGCAGCGGAGACTTCGGTCTTACTAGTGTTCTCGTGGACTTCGACTAGTAGCTAGTACCTCAGCTACGATCCTGATCGGATGTTGTAGATAGTCAGGCTCTTCAGCCTTTTTCATTTGTAGATGTCTGTACCCAGACATGTAATGCTTCCGCTTGTTGCTTGTATGCTCTGTATGATGGGTCTTGTGACCCCTGTTTGCAATAATTGCTATGACGGCTCTTCTGAGCCTTTATCTATATGAGTTGTTGAGTTATGCTGTGATGCCATGTTGTACAGCACATACTTGCATGTTATGCGTACGTGTAATGTGTATTGCTATGTGTGGGATCTGACTATCTAGTTGTTTATCCTTAGTAGTTCTCTCTTACCGGGAAATGTCTCCTAGTGCTTCCACTGAGCCCTGGTAGCTTGCTACTGCTCCGGAACACTTAGGCAGGCCGGCATGTGTCCTTCTTCGATCCTGTGTCTGTCCCTTCAGGGAAATGTCACGCGATGAATACCGGAGTCCTGCTAGCCCGCTACAGCCCGGTTCACCGGAGTCCTGTTAGCCCAGTGCTACAGCCTGGATTCACTCGCTGATGACCGACACGTTCGATGCTGGGTCATGGATGCCTGTCCCTGTAAGTTAGTGCCACTTTGGGTTTACGACTAGCCATGTCAGCCCGGGCTCTTTATCATATGGATGCTAGCGACACCATCATATACGTGTGCCAAAATGCGCAAACGGTCCCGGGAAAAGGGTAAGGCGACACCCGTGGGGATACCGTGCGTGAGGCCGCAAAGCGATATGAGGTGTTACATGCTAGATCGATGTGGCATCGAGTCGGGGTCCTGACACGGGGGAGTAACGACTTTTCCCGGTGGACGGATTGAGAGAGACCCAGTGCTAGCCAACATTGTCCATTACATCATCGCTCAAGAGCATTTGAACCAGCGAGTGATGGATTATCTCCAGAATCTCACTAATCTGAATCCTCAGATTGCCATCGGTAGACCACTGAGGCCCGATCCGGAGAGACGCATACATTGACTGATCAATCTACTTCCTCCGATAGAAGAGGAGTGTATTCCATTGCCAGCGACTTTTTCTCGAGACCCCGTCCAGTTACCTTTCTCATTTTAGACGTCACTGCTGTGTTTATTATTTCAGCATTTATTATTAGGTTGTAACTTATGCATGGTACCTCGAATTTGTACGACGAGTCGAGTATGCAGTTTCCACTAGTATGAGTAGTTTTTCTTCATGATTAACCTGTGTAACCGCGAAAAATCCTAGAATGAGATTGCTTTTCCCTGAGTTGCTGCATCGTTTATCCCCTCACTACATGAATTATTTTTATTCACGCAGCACCACGGCAGCAGACTCACAACCGCTCGAACACATATGGAGTATCTGTTTTTCACAACGGCTCTTAGCAAATCTCGAGGACAAGATTTTTCTTAAGGGGGGTAGTAATTGTAACGCCCCAAAAATTTAACCAGGTTTTAGTTATTAAAATTTTGCCAAGAGTTTAAAATTTTTGCCTGCAAGAATATCTCTGTTGATTTCAAAACTTTTCTTTTAATATTAAGGAATTTTTCCCAAGTGGATCCTTCCAAAACATATTCGACTTATATGCCCTCTCATTAGAAACATCTCTCAATCAGTAGATTTATTTATTAAATTATTTCACCCAGAGCTTTAATCATTAAAATGGCTTGTTTTAAGTTTTGGAGCTCTGTTTGAACTGCAACCAGTTGATAACTTTAATTAATATTCCAATCAAAATTTGGAGATGTCATGTGATGCCCCTAGATCACTTTTGTGTAATAATATAATTATTTCATTGCTTATTTTGAGTGTTACACATGTTTTTCTTCTCTGGTCCAGTGGACAATCTTTCACTACAACCCATTTAAATATTTCCCTAGAGCCTCCCCCAAAATTATGGGATGTCAATAGTAGCATGCCATCCAACTTTATGCAAAAACATAGTGATGTTCTTTGGAAAATTTGAGTGCATCAACCTCTTTTTCTTTCTGGACCAGACTTGTGTTTTCTACTGCAACCCCATCCTTTCTTGCTCAAGTGGCCTTGTGCTTTCTCATGCTTGTAGTCAGCCCTGCAAAACCCCTAAGTCCAGGAGCATGCACTCTTTGGAACACCTTTGATCCATGTAATGATGTCATTTACTCTCTGTCCAGAAGTATAGTTTTGCAAAATTCGCACTAGCAAGGTTCTCCTTTTTGCAAACCAACTTCACCACCCTCTCTTACATCAATAGAGACACTGATCTGGAGAATTTGGCCACTCCAAGAACTACCTAGGTGCCTTTGGCATTTTGTCAAACACCCTGAGTGCATAGCCAGATTTGGCATGATTTCAAGTCTACATTGTGAACTTGGTCTCCTAACCAAACCACCATGTCCCTTGTTACCCTTACTAAACCTAGACTAGCCCTAGTTCTTGCCAGCCTCAACCGCGACCCCTAGGCCACCCTGGCATTTCATCGAACACGTCCCGGGCATGCTCTGGGCGCGCCCAGAGCGTGCGTTTGGCACGCACGTGCGCCCGAGCCGCCGCGTCACGCCCCGCACTCACTCCAGCCCGTGACTGACCGCAGCCAGCACGCCGTGTCCCCTTGCGCGCCACACGCTCCCCCCTCACCCAACGTGCCAAGCAGACCCTCGCCGCGTCCCCGGCAAGCCAAGGACTAGCCGCCACGGTCGCCCGACAGCCCTGCTCAGGTCGGCGCCGCCCGAGCCTTCCCCGCTCGCCACCTGCCCCCTGGAGCTTCGCAAGCTTATCCGCAAGTCGTCCCCTAGCGCTTGTCGCCGCCACGACGCCCTAGCTACAGCGAGGCAGTTCACTGGCGAGCTTTTCCGCGGCCACGGGAACCGACCTCGCCGGGCTATATAAAGCCCTCGATCCTGCCTAGGCTCATTAGCAGCCTCACTCGAGCCGTAGGAAGCCTCCCCCTCCCCAGTTAGCCAGGGGCCACTCTCTTCCCCAACTCTGGCAGGGTCGGCCGCCACCTCGCTCCGGCAAAATAGGGCCAATGCCAAAGCCCCCAGACCCCTCATGTGCTTCCATCCTCCTCCCCATGACCCTACGGAGCCGCCCATCATCTCTCAAATTTGATATAGTTTATTTTAAGATTTATTTGAAAAAAATTCAAAGCAACATTTTGTGCTGTTTTGTTTTTGTGTGTTAATTCATATATATTTTTAAAATAGGATTTTTAAGAGAGCAAAAATATTTCAAGAGTTTGAAATGCACCCTGCCTTCCCATGATCTGAAGGCAAGCATTCTGAACCCCGGCATAATATTTTGTGTGCGTTCGTTGACACGTTTATAACACCACCTCATTTCGGAGAAACTTGTTATTTCATGTGATATGTTCATTTGCATGAATGCTTATTAGTGATTTCCATGTTGTTGGAAATGAACACACTTGTGATGGTGATCATCCTCATGTGCCTTGCATGCATACCCGAAGGAATCTTGGAAAACCTATTCCTTGGGTAGGCATGACTTTGTCGCCGGTCTCCATCGGGACGGTTGTGTCCGGTATGGCGTGGTAAGGTATAATGAGCGGTGACTCTGTTGGTTGAAATATATATGCTATCCTAATCATGCAGGGAATACTTAAACCTCCTGAGTCGACCATAGATCGAGTCTTGCTCCAGTAACCCCCATACTTGTTTCGTACAACCACTCGTCTCTACAACAAGTAGAGTATGGTTTAGTAAGTTGTCAACCTCTTTCTAGCACACACCGTACAGAGAGGCCAGGGTGGAAGATACTGGTTGTAGCTGGTAGGCAGGCCACCTGGTCCGGGGGCATGGGTGTTTCCGGTTGAGACCGAGAGGGATGGCCACCCCTTAGAGGGCGCAATATAAATTTGATCCCATGCTACGCGAGGTTGTAGCCTCCCCACTTAGAGTTTGCTTGATAGGTGTCGTGGGTGATTCCAGACACGTGTGAGTTAAGCTGGTGTGTGCAAGATAGGTGTGTTTTCAACAGAAAGACCGTAGACGGAATTAGTTCTGATGGACTAAAGGAATCCGTTACTCATGGGTAAAGAGTACACCCTCTGCAGAGATTGAACCTATTTGAATAGCCGTGTCCATGGTTAAGGATTACAGTCTGGGATGGGTCAAGTGTCGGTCTTAGTGTCGTTCTTCGGAGGTGAAACTGTTAAACCAGAACTGGAATCATGACTTGTGATTTGTAGTAATTATGATTATTATTTTTGTTGTGGACTAACCCGTGATATTATTGGTATTATCAAATATCCCTGGGATGGTTCTACCTCCGGGATATTTACCATGATTGTTTCTTTTAAAGCCCTTTATGTGGTGTCGCTCAAACGCCCGACTATGGCATTTCTTTTAAAGCCCTTTATGTGGTGTCGCTCAGATGCCCGACTGTGACATTTCTTTTAAAAGACCTTTATGTGGTGTCGCTCAGACGCCCGACTGTGGCATTTCTTTTAAAGCCCTTTATGTGGTGTCGCTCAGACG
>NC_041391.1:103772924-103862223 GCF_002162155.2 Triticum dicoccoides | reverse complement strand
TTATGTGGTGTCGCTCAGACACCCGACTGTGGCATTTCTTTTAAAGCCCTTTATGTGGTGTCGCTCAGACGCCCAACTGTGGCATTTCTTTTAAAGCCCTTTAGGTGGTGTCGCTCAGACGCCCAACTGTGGCATTTCTTTTAAAGCCCTTTATGTGGTATCGCTCGGACACCCGACTCTGGCATTTCTTTTAAAGCCCTTTTTGTGGTGTCGCTCAGACGCCCGACTGTGGCATGCCTATTATTTCTTTTTTTTAATTTTAATACTATTATGTTGTTGCATATTCATAAATAACATGTTTGCACGCATCATAGTTTTATTTATCTTTTAAGACTGACGTCAAGAGCATAAAAAAATATTTTCAGCACATCATTGTTATATTATCCCTGCGTGCATAATGTTTGCGAGTACATTCAAAGTACTCACTGGCTTGTCCCTGGCTATTGTCTTGGCCAGATTTTTCTTGCGCGGAGAGGAGCGACTGTGCCAACAGCCCCGGAACCTAAGCAACGGTGATAGCAGCCTCGCGAAGATAGGAGTTAACCTGGTCAGCTGTTCCCGTGGGAAATGGAGTTCCATGGACACTGATAATTCACAAACCGCTTCCGCCATCAACCGCTAGACACTATTTGTTCTACTCACAGACCAGAATGGTCTTGTACTACCTATGTTGTATTTTGCTTGGAATTTCTGTATCAAGTTGGTGCCTCATCAGCTAACAGTTATCCTGGGGCTGGTGAGCACAAGGGCCATTTTCTGGAAATTAATACCCGGAGAATCGGTCCCCACAGCATACAAATTCATTTTGGAGGAACAAATGCTAAGTATAGCTCATTTTAGAGCTAGCTAGGTTAAAACTTGAACTGATTAATAATATATATGTATATAATAATAATGGAATACCTGACATGAACTATAATATTAATATTCATCGTCATCATTAATAAATGCATCATCATCGTCTATATATGCTTCGGGGTCAATAAATGCATCATCCTCATCACTATCAGTAATGACGTGCTCATCATCATCATCATCAATAAATTCATCAACATCTGGAAGGCCTCCTGCATGTAATCGGTCAAGCATTGACAGGTCATCCGCAGTAGTAACCTCTTCTTGGTCCTGCTCAGGCTTGGATTCACTGCCACTGTCTACTTGAATGTTATGAGGTGAACGGTTCTTGAGACGTTTTTTGGAAAGACGTGTTTCTTGGAACAATTCTCCTTCATATGTGTCTGGATTAACGTGAGGTTCATAATCCTCTTCATTGGGGGGAGGTGGTCTAACACGTGGCGGCACTTCATAAACGACATCCCAACCTTCGAGATTTGGATCACTTTGGCAGGCCCACGGTAGATAGAAAACTTGGGTTGCCTGTTTAGCCGTAATATAGACATCGGGAACATCCAAATGGGTGCTTTGTTTGATTTCGACTAGCCCTAGATGTTCATGAGTCCTTCTAGTCTCTTTCGGCTGGAACCAATGACATTTGAAGACTACGACGTTCGATGGGTTTGCACCATAGAATAGAAGTCCATAAATTGCTTCAACTCTTCCATAATACTCGGTATCTCCTTCGCCGATAGCAGAGACACAACAATTTGTAGACTTTCGGTCGGCCATAGATAGCTCTTTGCCATAGGTACAAAAGCGATACCCGTTGATGTCATATTTGTCAAATGAATGGACCTTATAGTCAAAACCATTAGCGACTTGTCTCAATTCGGCGTCCATAGACTGTGAACTAGCCTACAAGTTTAATACGAAAGGATTGTTGCATTAGCCAGAAATTAGAAGAAGAAATGAAATGGTCTAATGGAAATTACCGTTTGTTTGAACCAAGAGATGAAACCAGGATAGCCGCCTCCATGCATTGCCAGAAGCTCATACTCTTCGACGGAATCCTTTTGGATAACTGCTCCATACGAGAATTTGGCGATGTATCGACTGTATCAAATATCCAGGAATAAGAGCAGTTCAAATGAAGTAGAGGTTGCGAAACAATGTACCGAGAACTTACTCGATGTACGACCGCACTTCTGTTAGATTGTTCAAGATATACAACGTAATGGTCCGCCATTCGTCGTTATCCAACAATAAGGGAGTATAAGCACCGGCTGGTGCGAGCTTCCCTTTGAATAGGCTGAGGTTGGATCCACCCTTTTTAGGGTCGCCAACATTGTACCAAGGCTTCGGATTATGCAAATGACGATTTTTGGCTTTGTAGTGTGCTGTCACGAAGTTTGTCGCCTCCTCAGTAATGAATGCCTCGGCCATCGATGCTTCAATTCGACGTTTATTTTTACATTTTGCTCGAAGTGTCTTCTGCATCCTCTCAGTTGCGTAGCACCAACGATTCTGCACGGGCCCCCCAATCGTGCCTCAGTTGGGAGATGCAAAATCAAATGCTGCATTGGATTAAAGAAGCCAGGTGGAAAGATCTTCTCCAACTTGCAGATCAACTCCGGCGCCAACTCTTCCATTTCTTCTAGCAAGCCAGGCGATAATTCTTTCGCACATAGAACATGGAAGAAATAGCTTAGCTCTGCCAGTACTAGCCATTCATCCTCAAGGATAAAGCCACGCAACATCACCGGCATTACCCTCTCAAGCCATATGTGCCAATCATGACTCTTGAGACCAAATATTTTCAATTTTTCAAGGCTCGCTCCCCTCTTTAGATTCGATGCATACCCATCAGGGAACATCAACTCCTTTTTCACCCACAGGAGTATTTCCCTCATAACCGGCCTTCCAAGATTGAACCATGCCTTTGGCTTCGCCCAGTTCTTCTTTCCTTTTGGTTGTTTCATGTTTTGTAGCGGTCTATCACATAGAGCCTCCTGATCGACTCGAGCTTTAGGATTATCCTTCGTTTTCCCCTCTATGCCGAACAATGTACCAAAGAGGGCCTCGCCGACATTCTTTTCAGTGTGCATCATGTCGATGTTGTGTGGGCAAAGGAGGTCTTTGAAGTACGGCAGATCCCACAAGCATATCTTGTGGGTCTAGGCGTGTTCCGTATTATACCCCTTGAAATACCCTGGACGCTCTGGATCCGGCTCGAGAGCGTTTAACTGATCCAGGGTCTGTTGGCCTGTCAATGCAGGTGGTGCAGAGTTTTTGACATCTCTACCTTTGATGAAGTTCTTCTTGTCTTTTCTGAACTTATGGTGAGGATCCAGGAACTGTCTATGCATGTCGAAGCAAGAAAACTTGCCACCCGCCTACAGCCGACGGAACTCAAGAGCTGCCTTTCAAAATGCCCACACAATGTCGAGTGTGCAAAACACAGAGAAAACGAGGGACGAAGTTTTGGCAAGTGTTGGATGTGGTGTGCATAGATGACAATGGGGACCCACATGTCAATAAAGGTAGAGGCAAAAAAATTGGAGATATTTTCCCTGCACAGGTCGAATCGAACCCGGGCGGAACAGCTATGGGATAGTGTCACTTGGCCACTAGGCTAGTTCAGTAGTTTTGTTACTAATAAGGCACTTCCTCAGGTGGTCGGTTCCCCTCGTGCGCCTATCTGCGCTCACCGTGACGCTGTTGTCTGCCATTGTAAACATGCTAAACAAATGAGAGGAATCTTGAGAGGACTGTACGTGGAGAGGTGGACAGTTGGGACCCACCAGGTCTATGGTCGTACGCAAGCAAGTGCCTTATCGAAAAAATACTTCCTCCTAATGCTATACTGACGTTGGGGCCCACGGGTTTGTCAACATAGTTACATTTTTTAGGTGCTTCAACATAGTTACTATAGGAGATAAATTCACAACGAAGCCGGGGAGCTGGCAGGTATCATTTATTATCACTAGGGCAGCAAGTATTAGCTCGGTTTTGGGCTGCCCCGTCTAGGCTTTCTTTTTTAACATGCGCAACCCACGACCTCGGACAGGAGGTCCATAGGCCTGTTTGTATTTTCTTGAGGGCTGTCATGTATCGACCGGCCTATGGACCTCCCATCCGAGGTTTTATTTTTCCTGAAACATCGGCATCCCAATTTATGTATTTTTTGAAGAAAACGCAGAGGTTTGTTCTATTTTTCTATATAAGAATAGGAACGCCTGGTCCAACTTATGTTTCCCTTCTAACTATATTATATATATTTAAATTATTTTATATGTTATTGTATATTATTTTTATTGTCATCATATATTTAACAGATACTTACATATGTAAGAAAACAATATCCCACATCTTATTAACTTATAAAAATAATTTCTTAACAATAAAATCCTAGATTTTTTTGGCACGGAAATACTAGTGATTGTGTACAAAAGCTTGGTAAGATTTAACGATGAATTTAATAATAAATCACTTATTATTTAAATAAATTTATAACAAAATGCTCAGCCCTTGTTTATTTTTTTGATAACATTGCTGGTCCAACCCAACATTATAATTAGAATCAGCCCAGCAAAATCGTGTATTTCGAGAAAGTGCAAATGGCCTGTAATTTTTTAGGAAAAAAATAAATGGGCCGCATGGATGCTACATTATTTGTTCACCCAGCCCAGCTAATGGACTGTAATTCAAAAAAGATCGAATTGACTGTAAATTCTACCGTGCAAAAAAAAACTGTAAATTCTGGAAAAAAAATGGGTTGAATACGTGCCACATTTTTTGAGCCGGAAATGTGGGCCAATAGGTCAAAGCCAACGCAAGTCATTGTCTACTTAGTCAACAAATTATTCTGGCATCGTTAGCCGTGGGATTTACATCCAACGACCGGCATCCATCTTCAATCTCTCATCTTGTTCCTCCAGCGCCATTAGGATCACCTCTCGCCTCCTGCTGCTAGCAGCTCTGCTTAGCACGCTTCGCTGTGAAGCGCTACTCCACCATTAGGCAGGCCATCCCTCCACCCCTCCACACATCGTGTTCTTGTCCATCGACTGCCAAACCACACCGCACCAGAACCAGTTAACCTTCATACACCTCTCCATCTGTGAGTCTACTCCCGCGTCTTCCCATCTCCGGCTCGTTGTTGTCCAGGGCCTCGCCGTCGTCCACCACCTTCGATGAGCTCGGCACTGCGTGGTCAACATGGTCAACGAACGACACCATTGGAAGTAGACTGTGCGTGGAGAGGCTGATAGCTGGGTCCACGGCCGCACGCAAAGAAATGCCTCCTTATTACGCGCAAAATAATGATTCCTCCACCTGACAGCTGGGACCCACCGGAAGGGCCTCTGTATTTCACGAAAAAATGTTCCCCCCGCTGACAGGTCGGACCCACCATCTATATCTTCGCACGCAAGGAAATGCCTCCTTATTACGCACAAAAAAATGCATACCCCCTGCTAGCTTGTGGGCCAACTAAGTTGACAGGGACGGAGGGCTTTGTCAACTTAGTCAATATGAACGATTCTAGCTCCAGTGACCTTACAATGTCGATCCAACGGCCGTAGTGCTTCTTCAACCTCTGGTCTTCTTGCTCCAGCTGCCCAAACTAGTGCCAGTCGTGCTGCGTGCTCCTCCCTCACATGGCCGGCTGTGATGCCGCGAAGGCCTCACCACCCCCAACTACTCCCACCGCTGGCCAGGCCATCCCTCTACTCACCCATACCCCCTGTTATTCTGTGGCGACGGCAGCCTCACACCACAGCTGAACCAGTGAACCCTCATACTCATCTACGTGTGGGCATCCACTTCCGCGTCTTCCCTAGCTCCGCATCGTCCCCTTCCTAGGCCTCGACATCGTGCACCGCCCTGGTGCTCTCGACGCGGCGTGGTCAACATGGTCAGGGAACGACTTCCATCGGAAGAGTACTGTATGTTGATAGGCTGACAACTGGGTCCAGGGCAGCCGCAAGGAATTGGCTCCTAATTATGCACAAAATAATTATTCCTCCACCTGACAGCAGGGAACCACCAGATAGGCCACTGTATTTCACGAAAAAACGTTTCCCCCTGACTGCTGGGACCCACCAGCTACATCTTTGCACGCAAGGAAGTGCGTCCGGCCAAAAAAAATGATTCGCCCCCTGACTGCTAGGACCCACCAGCTACATCTTCGCACACAAGGAAGTGCCTGACAGTCGGAACCCACCTGGTCAAAGCGTACGTAGCGTTGTCATTTTGGTCACGAACATGCACGTTCATACTGGTCGGTGTAGAGGTGTGCACGTGTCGTAGTAGAGGCGCGCACGTAGTATGTACACGTACGTACAGTAAATTAGTAACAGTACTGCTGAAAATCAGAAACTTTTGCGCCCAGTAAATTAGTTTTGATAATTCACAGAAGCGGTCTTTTGATCTGATTCTTTATGCTCTCTATTGGTACACAAATTGCTCAGCCTTTCTTAATTTGGTAGAATTTTTTGAGTTACAGAAGTACTCGAATAATACATATTACTACAGACTATTCTGTTTTTGACAGATTCTGTTTTCATTGTGTTGTTTGCTTATTTTGATGAATCTATGAGTAGTATCGGAGGGTATGAACCATAGAGAAGTTGGAATACAGTATATATTACACCCATATGAATTTATAATGAGTTCATAACAGTAACTAAGTGGTGATTTATTTTCTTATACTAACGGAGCTTACGAGTTTTCTATTAAGTTTTGTGTTGTGAAGTTTTCAAGTTTTGGGTAAAGATTCGATGGACTATGGAATAAGGAGTGGCAAGAGCCTAAGATTGTGGATTCCCAAGGCACCCCAAGGTAATATTCAAGGACAACCAAGAGCCTAATCTTGGGGATGGCCCGGATGGCATCCCCTCTTTCGTCTTCATTCATCGGTAACTTTACTAGGAGCTATATTTTTATTCACCACAGGATATGCGTTTTTCTTGGAGCGTGATTTTTTTTTATTTTGTTTTGCTTTCTGTTTGAATAATATACCAAGATCTGAAATTCTTAAATGTTAGAGAGTCTTCACATAGTTGCACAATTATTTGACTACTCATTGCTCTTCACTTATATCTTTCGGAGTAGTTTGTCATTTGCTCTAGTGCTTCACTTATATCTTTTTTAGAGCATGGTGGTGGTTTTATTTTGAAGAAATTGATGAACTCTCATGCTTCACTTATATTATTTTGAGAGTCTTTAGAACAGTATGGTAATTGCTTTGGTTATTAATTTAGTCCTAATATGATGGGCATCCAAGAGGGATATAATAAAAACTTTCATATAAAGTGCATTGAATACTATGAGAAGTTTGATACTTGATGATTGTTTTAAGATATAAAAGTGGTAATGTTAGAGTCATGCTAGTTGGGTAATTATGAAATTTAGAAATACTTGTGTTAAAGTTGGAAAGTCGTGTAGCATGCATGTATGATGAATGTTGTGTGACAAATTTGAAGTATGGGGCGTTCTTTGATTGCCTTCCTTATGAGTGGAGGTCGGGATCACGCGATGATTAACTCCTATTGACCCTTCCCCTAGGAGCATGCTTCATAGTACTTTGCTTCAAGGGCTAATAAACTTTTGCAATAAGTATATGAGTTCTTTATGGCTAATGTGAGTGCATGGATTATACGCACTCTTACCCTTCCACAATTTGCTAGCCTCTACGGTACCGTGCATTGCCCTTTATCACCTTGAGAGTTGGTGCAATCTTCGCTGGTGCATCCAAACCCCGTGATACGATACGCTCTATAACACATAATCCTTCTTCTATCTTCCTCAAAACAGCCACCATACCTACCTATTATGGCATTTCCATAGCCATTCCGAGATATATTGCCACGCAACTTTCCACTGTTCCGTGTATTATGACACGCTCCATCATTGTCATATTGCTTTGCATGATCATGTAGTTGACATCGTATTTGTGGCAAAACCACCTTTATAATTCTTTCATACATGTCGCTCTTGATTCATTGCATATCCCGGTACACCACCAGAGGCATTCACATAGAGTCATATTTTGTCCTAAGTATTGAGTTGTAATTCTTGAGTTGTAAATAAATAGAAGTGTGATGATTTACATTATTAGAGCATTGTCCCATGTGAGGAAAGGATGATGGATACTATGATTCCCCCACAGGATGAGAGGCCGGACTTTATGAAAAATAAAAGAGGCCAAAGAAGCCCAAATAAAAAAAGAGGCCAAAGAAGCCCAAATAAAAAAAAAGAGAAAACAAGAAAATAAAAAAATGAGAGAAAAGAGAGAAGGGACAATGTTACTATCCTTTTTCCACACTTGTGCTTCAAAGTAGCACCATGATCTTCATGATAGAGAGTCTCCTATGTTGTCACTTTCATATACTAGTGGGAATTTTTCATTATGGAACTTGGCTTGTATATTCCAATGATGGGCTTCCTCAAAATGCCCTAGGTCTTCGTGAGCAAGAAAGTTGGATGCACACCCACTTAGTTTCTTTTTGATGAGCATTCATACATTTATAGCTCTAGTGCATCCGTTGCATGGCAATCCCTACTCCTCGTATTGAAATCAATTGATGGGCATCTCCATAGCCCGTTCATTAGCCGCGTCAATGCGAGACTTTCTCTTTTTTTTGTTTTCTCACATAATCCCTATCATCATACTCTACTCCACCCATAGTGCTATGTCCATGGCTTACGCTCATGTATTGCGTGAGGGTTGAAAAAGCTGAAGCGCGTTAAAAAGTGTGAACCAATTGCTTGGCTGAAACCAGGGTTGTGCATGATGGGAGCATTTTGTGTGATGAAAATTAAGCATGGCCAAACTATATGATTTTGTAGGGATAAGCTTTCTTTGGCTATGTTATTTTGATAAGACATAAACTGCTTGGTTAGCATGCTTGAAGTATTACTATTTTTATGTCAATATTAAACTTTTATCTTGAATCTTTTGGATCTGAACATTCATGCCACAATAAAGAGAATTACATTGAAAATTATGTTAGGTAGCATTCCACATCAAAAATTCTGTTTTTATCATTTACCTACTCGAGGACGAGCAGGAATTAAGCTTGGGGATGCTTGATACGTCTCCAAGCTATCTATAAATTTTGATTGTTCCATGCTAGTATATTATTTGTTTTGGATGCTTAATGAGCTTTATTATGCACTTCTATATTATTTTTGGGACTAACCTATTAACCAAAGGCCCAGTGCAAATTGTTGTTTCTTTGCCTATTTTAGTGTTTTGCAGAAAAGGAATATCAAATGGAATCTAAACAGAATGAAACCTTCGGGAGAGTGATTTTTGGAACAAACGTGATCCAGAGGACTTGGAGTGGATGTCAAGAAAGAAGCGAGGAGGCCACAAGGCAGGGAGGCGCGCTTGCCCCCCTGGGCACGCACCCCACCCTCGTTGGCCCCTCGCAACTCCACCCACCTACTTCTTCCTCCTATATATACCCATATACCCCAAAAAATCCAGGAGCACCATAGATCGGGAGTTCCGCTACTGCAAGCCTCTGTAACCACCAAAAACCAATCGGGACCCTGTTCGGTCACCTGCCGGAGGGGGGATCCCTCACCGGTGGCCATCTTCATCATCCCGGCGCTCTCCATGACGAGGATGGAGTAGTTCACCCTCGGGGCTGAGGGTATGTACCATCTCTCTCTCTCTCTCTCTCTCTCTCTCTCTCTCTCTCTCTCTCTCTCTCTCTCGTGTTCTTGATGTGGCACGATCTTGATGTATCGCGAGCTTTGCTATTATAGTTGGATCTTATGATGTTTCTCCCCCTATACCTTCTTGTAATGGATTGAGTTTTCC
Source organism: Triticum dicoccoides (assembly GCF_002162155.2). Taxonomy (NCBI): domain Eukaryota; kingdom Viridiplantae; phylum Streptophyta; class Magnoliopsida; order Poales; family Poaceae; genus Triticum; species Triticum dicoccoides. The sequence continues at coordinate 103,852,553 of NC_041391.1, read as the reverse complement.
CTTTGAAGTTATCTTATCGGATTGAGTTTTAAGGATTTGAGAACACTTTATGTATGTCTTGCATGTGCTTATCTGTGGTGACAATGGGATATTCACGTGATCTACTTGATGTATGTTTTGGTGATCAACTTGCGGGTTCCGTAACATTGTGAACTTATGCATATGGGTTGGCACATGTTTTTGTCTTGACTCTCTGATAGAAACTTTGGGGCACTCTTTGAAGTATGTTGTGTTGGTTGAATATATGAATCTGAGATTGTGTGATGCATATCGTATAACCATGCCCACGGATACTTGAGGTGACATTGTAGTATCTAGGTGTGATACGTCTCCAACGTATCTATAATTTTTGATTGCTCCATGCTAATTTATCTACTGTTTTGGACTATATTGGGCTTTATTTTTCACTTTTATATTTTTTTGGGACTAACTTATTAACCGGAGGCCCAGCCCAGAATTGCTGTTTTTTACCTATTTCAGTGTTTCAAAGAAAGAAACAGAATATCAAACGGAGTCCAAACGGAATGAAACCTTTGGGAACGTGATTTTCTCACCGAAAGTGATCCAGGAGACTTGGACCCTGCTCCAAGGAACAAATGAGGCGGTCACGAGGGTGGGGTCGCCCCCCCAGGCATGCCCCCCTACCTCGTGGGCCCCCTGTTGCTCCACCGACGTACTCCTTCCTCCTATATATACCTACGTACCCACGACAGATCAGAGGGGAGCCAAAAACCTAATTTCACCGCCGCAACTTCTGTATCCACGAGATCCCATCTTGGGGCCTGTTCCGGAGCTCCGCCGGAGGGGGAATCCACCACGGAGGGCTTCTAGATCAACACCATAGCCCCTACGATGAACTGTGAGTAGTTTACTTCAGACCTTCGGGTCCATAGCTAGTAGCTAGATGGCTTCTTCTCTCTTTTTGGATCTCAATACAATGTGCCCCCCCTCTCTTGTGGAGATCTATTTGATGTAATCTTATTTTTGTGGTGTGTTTGTTCAGACCGATGAATTGTGGGTTTATGATCCATCTTATCTATGAATAATATTTGAATCTTCTCTGAATTCTTTTATGTATGGTTGAGTTATCTTTGCAAGTCTCTTCGAATTATCCGTTTGGTTTGGCCAACTAGATTGGTAGTTCTTGCAATGGGAGAAGTGCTTAGCTTTGGGTTCAATCTTGCGGTGTCCTTTCCCAGTGACAGAAGGGGCAACAAGGCATGTATTGTATTGTTGCCATCGAGGATAACAAGATGGGGTTTTTATCATATTGCATGAATTTATCCCTCTACATCATGTCATCTTGCTTAAGGCGTTACTCTGTTTTTAACTTAATACTCTAGATGCATGCCGGATAGCGGTCGATGAGTGGAGTAATAGTAGTAGATGCAGAATCGTTTCAGTCTACTTGTCTTGGACGTGATGCCTATATACATGATCATACCTAGATATACTCATAACTATGCTCAATTCTGTCAATTGCTCAATAGTAATTTGTTCATCCACCGTAGAATACTTATTCTCTTGAGAGAAGCCACTAGTGAAACCTATGGCCCCCGGGTCTATTCTCATCATATCAATCTCCATTACATTAATACTTGCTTTGTTTTTACTTTGCCTTTTACTTTTTACTTTGCATCTCTATATGAAAAATACCAAAAATATTATTTATCATCTCAATCAGATCTCACCCTCGTAAGTGACCGTGAAGGGATTGACAACCCCTAATCGCGTTGGTTGCTAGTAGCTATCGTTTTGTGCAGGTACGAGGGACTTGTGTGTGGCCTCCTACTGGATTGATACCGTGGTTCTCAAAAATTGAGGGAAATACTTACGCTACTTTGTTACATCATCCTCTCCTCTTCGGGGAAATCCAACGCAGTGCTCAAGAGGTAGCAAGAAGAATTTCTGGTGCCGTTGCCGGGGAGGCTCACGCAAGAGAAAGTCAACCATACCAAGTACCCATCACAATCCCTATCTCTCGCATTACATTATTTGCCATTTGCCTCTCGTTTTCCTCTCCCCCACTTCACCCTTGCCGTTTTTTCGCCCTCTCTTTCCCAATCTCCTCCTCTTTTTCCCGTCGCCTTTTTCCTCGTCCATTTGTTTGCTGGTGTGTTAGTTTGCTTGCTTGTCGTCATGTCTAAAATTGGGGAAATTATTGCCGACATGGGAGATAATAATATCATGAAAAAATTTGAAGCTCCTGCTGAAGAATCCCCTACCTATCATACATAAAGATTTCGAATCGGTAGTGGTAATATTATTGGAAAAGGAGTTATTCAAGATTTCTTTACTTGTGCCAGTACTTTGCCCTCTATGGGCAGTTCTATTCTTCATAGAACTAGTAGTCTTGTGGACGCCATTGCCATGCTTATCATCGAACTTGAAAGGCAATTTATGCATATGCACCCTTCTATACAAAGGATTTTCCTAGAATTTTCTAATATCAAACACTCCTCTGTTAAGCGTGCCACTACTATCTTTTTGGCTCATGAATTCAGATTTATAATAAAAGAGGCCAAAGAAATCTTTGCACATTATAGGGTGGACGCCGGCCATCCTCCCATAGAATCTATCCTCTTTGATCAAGAAGAAATTATGCGTTTTCAATCTCTTGACTATGTTGCTTTCAATGAAAATCTTAGAAAAAAGGTGCCAACCAACATTTTAATTGATAGAATCTCTTAACTTAATGATGATTTGGCTATTCGAAATAATGAGTTAGGATACTCTCTTGAGTATAGACTCACAAGGTTTTGTCAAAAGAACGCTTATAATGATGAATTGGTTGTGCATTATGAAGGGCCGAAAGAGGAACATATACCTCCTAAAATTGATCTTGGGGATTTTTGCCCTATTAAATTTAGCCCTTTTGATTACTTTTTCTTGCCTCAAAGAAAACTTGCTGCCAAACGTAGAGAATATGAAATGAGTTTCACCGATCTATCGTATTACTACGGCACTACCTAGATATATCCTTGCTTTTATGCCTAGCTAGGGGCGTTAAACGATAGCGCTTGTTGGGAGGCAACCCAATTTTATTTTTTGTTTTTTGTTTTTGCTTCTGTTTAGGAATAAATAATCCATCTAGCCTCTGTTTAGATGTGGTTTTATGTTTTAATTAGTGTTTGTGCCAAGTAGAACCTATAGGATAACCTACGATGATAGTTGATTTGATTCTGCTGAAAAATAGAAACTTTGCACGCACGAATATAATTTTGTTAAATCACAGGAACGTGCTTTTGCGTTGATTATTTTTTCTTCTGTTCAATAGACAAATTTTCCAGGACTTCCTATTTTGGTAGGAGTTTTAGAGTTCCAGAAGTTTGCGTTAGTTACAGATTGCTACAGACTGTTCTGTTTTTGACAGATTCTGTTTTTCGTGTGTTATTTGCTTATTTCAATGCATCTATGGCTAGTAACTTAGTTTATAAAACATAAAGAAGTTGGAATACAGTAGGTTTAACACCAATATAAATAAATAATGAGTTCATTGAAGTACCTTAAAGTAGTCTTTTGTTTTCTTTCACTAACGGAGCTCACGAGATTTCTATTGAGTTTTGTGTTGTGAAGTTTTCAAGTTTTGGGTGAATTCTTTTGATGGATTATGGAACAAGGAGTGGCAATAGCCTAATCTTGGGGATGCCCATAGCACTCCCAAGATAATCCAAGGACACCAAAAAGTCAAATCTTGGGGATGCCCCGGAAGGCATCCCCTCTTTCGTCTACTTCCATCGGTAATTTACTTGGAGCTATATTTTTATTCACCACATGATATGTGTTTTGCTTGGAGCGTCTTGTATTATTTGCGTCTTTGCTTGTTATTTTAGCACAATCATCCTTGCCGTACACACCTTTTTAGAGAGCCATACACAAATTTTAATTTGCTAGAATACTATATGTGCTTCACTTATATCTTTTGAGCTTGATAGTTTTGCTCATAGTGCTTCACTTATATCTTTTGAGCGTGATAATTTTTGCTCTAGTGCTTCACTTAGATCTTTTAGAGCACGGTGGTGGATTTTTTTTAGAGAAACTATTGATCTCTCATGCTTCACTTAGATTATTTTGAGAGTCATTAATAGCATGGTAATTTGCTTAACATTAATATACTTGGTATTCAAGATATGTGAAACTTTCTTTTGAGTGCGTTGAATACTAAGATAAGTTTGATGCTTGATAATTGTTTTGAGATATGGAGGTGATAATATCAAAGTGATGCTATTTGGGTGATTATGAATTTAAAGAATGCTTGTGTTGAAGTTTGTGATTCCCGTAGCATGCACGTATGGTGAACCGCTTTGTGATGAAGTTGGAGCACAATTTTATTTATTGATTGTCTTCCTTATGAGTGGCAGTCGGGGACGAGCGATGGTCTTTTCCTACCAATCTATCCCCCTAGGAGCATGCACGTAGTGCTTTGGTTTTTGATGACTTCTAAATTTTTGCAACAAGTGCATGAGTTCTTTTGATTAATGTTGAGTCCATGGATTATGCGCACCCTTTCACCCTTCCATTATTGCTAGCCTCTCTTGTGCCGCGCAACTTTCGCCGGTACCTTACATCCACCATATACCTCCCTCAAAACAGCCACCATACCTACCTATTATGGCATTACCATAGCCATTCCGAGATATATTGCCATGCAACTTTCCACCGTTCCGTTCATATGACACACATTACATTTGTCATATTGCTTTTTGCATGAACATGTAGTTGACATTGTATTTGTGGCAAGGCCACCTTTATAATTTTCATACATGTCGCTCTTGATTCATTGCATATCCCGGTACACCATCGGAGGCATTCATATAGAGTCATATTTTGTTCTAAGCATCGAGTTGTAATTGTTGAGTTGTAAGAAAAATAAAAGTGTGATGATCATCATTCATAGAACATTGTCCCAGTGAGGAAAGGATGATGGCGGCTATGATTCCCCCACAAGTCGGGATGATACTTCAGACTTTACCAAAAAAAGAGGCCATAAAAAAAGAGAAAAGGCCCAAAGAAAAAAAAGAGAAAAAGAAAAAAATGAGAGAAAAAGAGAGAAGGGACAATGCTACTATCTATTTTTCCACACTTGTGCTTCAAAGTAGCACCGTGATCTTCATGATAGAGAGTCTCATATGTTGTCACTTTCATATACTAGTAGGAATTTCTCATTATAGAACTTGGCTTGTATATTCCAATGATGGGCTTCCTCAAAAGTGCCCTAGGTCTTCGTGGGCAAGCAAGTTGGATGCACACCCACTTAGTTTCTTTTGTTGAGATTTCATATATTCATAGCTCTAGTGCATTCGTTGCATGGCAATCCCTACTCACTCACATTGATATCTATTAATGGGAATCTCCATAGCCCTTTGATACGCCTAGTGGATGTGAGACTATCTTCTCCTTTTTTGTCTTCTCCACAACCACCATTCTATTCCACATATAGTGCTATGTCCATGGCTCACGCTCATGTATTGCGTGAACGTTGAAAGAGTTTGAGATTATTAAAGTATGAAACAATTGCTTGGCTTGTCATCGGGGTTGTGCATGATTAAATACTTTGTGTGATGAAGATACAACAACAGCCAGACTATATGATTTTGTAGGGATAACTTTCTTTAGCCATGTTATTTTGATAAGACATGATCGATTTGATTAGTATGCTTGAAGTATTATTATTTTTATGTCAATATGAACTTTTGTCTTGAATCTTTCGGATCTGAATATTCATGCCACAATTAAGAAGATTTACATTGAAATTATTCCAAAGTATCACTCCGCATCAAAAATTCTCTTTTTATCATTTACCTACTCGGGGACGAGCAGGGATTAAGCTTGGGGATGCCTGATACGTCTCCAATGTATCTATAATTTTTGATTGCTCCATGCTACTTTATCTACAGTTTTGGACTATATTGGGCTTTATTTTCCACTCTTATATTATTTTTGGGACTAACCTATTAACAGGAGGCCCAGCCCAGAATTGTTGTTTTTTGCCTATTTCAGTGTTTCGAAGAAACAGAATATCAAACAGAGTCCAAATGGAATGAAACCTTCGGGAACGTGATTATCTCACCGAATGTGATCCAGGAGACTTTGACCCTGCTCCAAGGAACAAAAGAGGCGGTCACGAGAGTGGGGGGCGCCCCCCCCTGGGCGCGCCCCCTACCTCGTGGGCCCCCTGTTGCTCCACCGACGTACTCCTTCCTCCTATATATACCTACGTACCCCCGACAGATCAGAGGGGAGCCAAAAACCTAATTCCACCATCGCAACTTTCTGTATCCATGAGATCCCATCTTGGGGCCTGTTCCGGAGCTCCGCCGGAGGGGGCATCCACCACGGAGGGCTTATAGATCAACACCATAGCCCCTCCGATGAAGTGTGAGTAGTTTACTTCAGACCTTCGGGTCCATAGCTAGTAGCTAGATGGCTTCTTCTCTCTTTTTGGATCTCAATACAATGTTCTCCCCCTCTCTTGAGGAGATCTATTCGATGTAATCTTCTTTTTGCGGTGTGTTTGTTGAGATCGATGAATTGTGGGTTTATGATCCAGCTTATCTATGAATAATATTTGAATCTTCTTTGAATTCTTTTATGTATGATTGAGTTATCTTTGCAAGTCTCTTCGAATTATCCGTTTGGTTTGGCCAACTAGATTGGTAGTTCTTGCAATGGGAGAAGTGCTTAGCTTTGGGTTCAATCTTGCGGTGTCCTTTCCCAGTGACAGAAGGGGCAGCAAGGCACGTATTGTATTGTTGCCATCGAGGATAACAAGATGGGGTTTTTATAATATTTCATGAAATTATCCCTCTACATCATGTCATCTTACTTAAGGTGTTACTCTGTTTTTAACTTAATACTCTAGATGCATGCTGGATAGCGGTCGATGTGTGGAGTAATAGTAGTAGATGCAGAATCGTTTCGGTCTACTTGTCTTGGACGTGATGCCTATATACATGATCATACCTAGATATACTCATAACTATGCTCAATTCTGTCAATTTCTCAACAGTAATTTGTTCACCCACCGTAGAATACTTATGCTCTTGAGAGAAGCCACTAGTGAAACCTATGGCCCCCAGGTCTATTCTCATCATATCAATCTCCATTACTTTAATACTTGCTTTGTTTTTTACTTTGCCTTTTACTTTTTACTTTGCATCTCTATATCAAAAATACCAAAAATATTATTTATCATCTCTATCAGATCTCACCCTCGTAAGTGACCGTGAAGGGATTGACAACCCCTAATCGCGTTGGTTGCGATTAGCTATCATTTTGTGCAGGTACGAGGGACTTGTGCATGGCCTCCTACTGGATTGATACCTTGGTTCTCAAAAACTGAGGGAAATACTTACGCTACTTTGCTGCATCATCCTTTCCTCTTCGGGGAAATCCAACGCAGTGCTCAAGAGGTAGCAAGGTGACATTAGGGTTTTGGTTGATCTATGTCTTAAGGTGTTATTCTAGTACAAACTCTATGATAGATCGAAAGGAAAGAATAACTTCTTGTTATTTTACTACGGACTCTTGAATAGACCGGACAGAAAGTATAACTTTGAGGTGGCTTCGTACCGTACAATCATCTCTTTGTTTGTTCTCCGCTATTAGTGACTTTGTAGTGACTCTTTGTTGCATGTTGAGGGATTGTTATATGTTCCAATTATGTTATTATTGTTGAGAGAACTTGCACTGGTGAAAATATGAACCCTAGGCCTTGTTTTAACGCATTCCAATACCGTTTACGCTCACTTTTATCATTAGTTACCTTGCTGTTTTATATTTTCAGATTACAAAAACCTATATTTACCATCGATATTGCACTTGTATCACCATCACTTCGCCGAACTAGTGCACCTATACAATTTACCATTGTATTGGGTGTGTTGGGGACACAAGAGACTGTTATTTGGTGGCAGGGTTGTTTGAGAGAGACCATCTTCATCCTACGCCTCCCACGAATTGATAAACCTTAGGTCATCCACTTGAGGGAAATTTGCTACTGTCCTAAAAACATCTGCACTTGGAGGCCCAACAACGTCTACAAGAAGAAGGTTGTGTAGTAGACATCACCCCCTCCTCCATATATAACAGAGTGGAGGAGGGGGAGGGATGACCCTCCTATGTCGCGCCCCATGGGGAGTCCTGCTCCCACCGAGAGTAGGATCCCCCCCCCTTCCCTAGTTGGACTAGGAGTGGAAGGAAGGGGGAGAGAGTGGGAAGGAAAGGGTGGGCCGGCCCCCCACCCAATTCGGATTGGGCTTGAGGGGGGAGCCCCCTCCTATTCCTCCCTCTCTTCTCTACCACTATGGCCCAATAAGGTCCGTATACCTCCCGGGGGTTCCAGTAACCTCCCGGTACTCCGGTATATGCCCTAACTCAGCCGGAACCATTCCGACGTCCAAATATAGTCGTCCAATATATCTATCTTTATGCCTCGACCATTTCAAGACTCCTCGTCATGTTCGTGATCATATCCATGACTCTGAACTACCTTCGGTAAATCAAAACACATAAACTCATAATACCGATCGTCACCGAACGTTAAGCGTGCGGACCCTACGTGTTCCAGAACTATGTAGACATGACCGAGACACGTCTCTGTCCAATAACCAATAGTGGAACCTGGATGCTCATATTGGCTCCCACATATTCTACGAAGATCTTGATCGCTCAAACTGCATAACAACATACATTGTTCCCTTTGTCATCAGTATGTTACTTGCCCGAGATTCGATCGTTGGTATCTCAATACCTAGTTCAATCTCATTACCAGCAAGTCTATTTACTCGTTCCGTAAAGCATCATCCCACAACTAACTCATTAGTCACATTGCTTGCAAGGCTTATAGTGATGTGCATTACCGAGAGGGCCCAGAGATACCTCTCCGACAATCGGAGTAACAACCTAATCTCGATCTATGTCAACTCAACAAACACCATCGGAGACACCTATAGAGCATCTTTATAATCACCCAGTTACATTGTGACGTTTGATAGCACACAAAGTGTTCCTCCGGTATTAGGGAGTTGCATAATCTCATAGTCATAGGAACATGTATAAGTCATGAAGAAAGCAATAGCAACATACTAAATAATCAAGTGCTAAGCTAACGGAATGGGTTAAGTCAATCACATCATTCTCTAATGATGTGATCTGGTTCATCAAATGACAACTCATGTCTATGGCTAGGAAACTTAACCATCTTTGATTAACGAGCTAGTCAAGTAGAGGCATACTAGTGACACTCTGTTTGTCTATGTATTCACACATGTACTAACTTTCCGGTTAATACAATTCTAGCATGAATAATAAACATTTATCATGAAATAAGGAAATCAATAATAACTTTATTATTGCCTCTAGGGCATATTTCCTTCAGTCTCCCACTTGCACTAGACTAAATAATCTAGTTCACATCCCCATGTGATTTAACACCAATAGTTCACATATGTATGTGATTAACACCCATAGTTCACATCGCCATGTGACCAACACCCAAAGGGTTGACTAGAATCAATAATCTAGTTCACATCGCTATGTGATTAACACCCAAAGAGTACTAAGGTGTGATCATGTTTTGCTTGTGAGAGAAGTTTACTCAACGGGTCTGTTACATTCAGAGCCATATGTATTTTGCAAATATTCTATGTCTACAATGCTCTGCATGGAGCTACTCTAGCTAATTGCTCCCACTTTCAATATGTATCCAGATTGAGACTTAGAGTCATCTAGATCGGTGTAAAAGCTTGCATTGACGTAACTCTTTACGATGAACTCTTTATCACCTCCATAACCGAGAAACTTTTCCTTAGTCTTCACTAAGAATAATTTTGAGCGATGTCCAGTGATCTACTCTTAGATCACTATTGTACTATCGGGGATATACCCCGTGGCATAACCCGGTCAGAAGTATAACCCGGCTGGACTTGGTACTTCATTATAACCCGCCAAAGGACTGGCGATTCATGGATCTGGCGGTTCACTGGCTTGATGATTTACGAGCCTGGCAATTCATGAATGACCCCGACGACGGGTCAGATAGAGGACAAGGCCCAAGGCCCAGAAGGCTGGTTCATGTTAATGGTGGGCCGGTTTATGAGGAAAGCGTAAGGACTATTCTCCTACAAAGGAAGCAAGACTAGGACTCCACTTATAATAGAGTAATCCTAGTCCAACTAGGACTAGCCATGTAAACCGCCCCTTCAACATATATAAGGAGGGGCAGGGCTCCCCAAAGAGGGACAGGCAAGAAGAAACAATCTCTAGGGCTAGACACAACTAGGAGAGCGGTTTATGGCGGCTCCCTCGTGGTGATAATGAGACCTAGCCACAAACAGCATGTAGGGTTATTATCGGATGATGTTTCCCGGGGCCCGAAGCTGTCTAAATCCTTGTCTTGTGTGTTGCGTATCTCGATTCCGCCCAACCCCTCTCAAGCTACCACATAGATGTGTTGGCCTCGCGACTAAGTCCTCACACTAGGACATCTGTCGTGACAAATCCACGACAGTACCCCCTTGCCAAACTCATGGCAAGGAACACAATAGGTCTGGTACACAGCGCATCATACTTTATAGAACCTATGACTGTGGCATAGCGAATGACTTTCATTCTCTTTATATCTTCTGCCGTGGTCGGGCTTTGAGTCTTACTCAACTTTACACCTTGTAATACATGCAAGAACTTCTTTATTTGACTGATCCATTTTGAACTTTGTCAAAAAACTTGTCAACGTATGTATTCATTGAAAAATTTTATCAAGCGTCTTGATTTATCTCTATAGATCTTGATGCCCAATATATAAGCAACTTCACCGAGGTCTTTCTTTGAAAAACTCTGTTTAAATTCTCCTTCATGCTTTCCAGAAAATTCTACATCATTTCCGATCAACAATATGTCATTCACATATACTTATCAGAAAGGCTGTCGTGCTCCCACTCACATTCTGGTAAATATAGGCTTCAGCGCAAGTCTGTATAAACTATATGCTTTGATCAACTCATCAAAGCGTATATTCCAACTCCGAGATGCTTGCACCAGTCCATAGATGGATCGCTGGAGCTTGCACACCTTGTTAGTACCTTTAGGATTGACAAAACCATCTGGTTGCATCATATACAACTCTTCTTTAAGAAATATCCATTTAAGGAATGCAGTTTTGACATCCATTTGCCAGATTTCATAAAATATGGCAACTGCTAACTTGATTCGGACGGATTTAAGCATCGCTACATTTGAGAAAATCTCATTGTAGTCAACACCTTGAACTTGTCAAAACCTTTTTTTTGCGACAAGTCGAGCTTTGTAGATAGTAACACTACTATCAGTGTCCATCTTCCTCTTGAAGATCCATTTATTTAATATGGCTTGCCGATCATTGGGCAAGTCCACCAAAGTCCACACTTTGTTCTCATACATGGATCCCATCTCAGATTTCATGGCCTCAAGCCATTTTGCGGAATCTGGGCTCATCATCGCTTCCTCATAGTTCGTAGGTTCATCATGGTCTAGTAACATGACTTCCAGAATAGGATTAACATACCACTCTGGTGCGGATTGCACTCTAGAAGACCTACGAGGTTCGGTAATAACTTGATCTGAAGTTTCATGATCATCTTCATTAGCTTCCTCACTAATTGGTGTAGGAATCACTAAAACTGATTTCTGTGATGAACTACTTTCCAATTTGGGAGAAGGTACAATTACCTCATCAAGTTCTACTTTCCTCCCACTCGATTCTTTCGAGAGAAACTCCTTCTCTAGAAAGGATCCACTCTTAGCAACAAAGATTTTGCCTTCGGATCTGTGATAGAAGGTGTACCCAACCGTTTCCTTTGGGTATCCTATGAAGACGCATTTCTCCGATTTGGGTTCGAGCTTATCAGGTTGAAGCTTTTTCACATAAGCATCGCAGCCCCAAGCTTTAAGAAACAACAACTTTGGTTTCTTGCCAAACCACAGTTCATAAAGTGTCGTTGAGGGAGTCCTGGATTAAGGGGTCCTCGGACAGCCGGACTATATGCATATGCTGGACTGTTGGACTATGAAGACACAAGATAGAAGACTTCGTCCCGTGTCCGGATGGTACTCTCCTTTGCATGGAAGGCAAGCTTGGTGGTTAAGATATGAAGATTCCTTTCTCTGTAACTGACTCTGTGTAACCCGGGGGGTTTAGTCCATAGGACAACAACAATCATAACCATAGGCTAGCTTTTAGGGTTTAGCCTCTATGATCTCGTGGTAGATCTACTCTTGTAATACTCATATCATCAAGATCAATCAAGTAGGAAGTAGGGTATTACCTCCATCGAGAGGGCCCAAACCTAGGTAAACATCGTGTCCCCCGCCTCCCGTTACCATTAGCCTTAGACGCACAGTTCGGGACCCCCTACCCGAGATCCACCGGTTTTGACACCGACATTGGTGCTTTCATTGAAAGTTCCACTGTGTCGCCACCATAAGGCTTGATGCCTCCTTCAATCATCTACAACAATGCCATCTAGGGGGAAGTTTTTCTCCCCGGACAGATCTTCGTATTCGGCAGCTTCCCAGTGCGGGCCAACTCACTTGGCCATCTAGACCCAATCGACAGCTATGCCCCTGGCCATCAGGTCAGATTTGGAAGCTTGAACTACACCGCCAATATCCGCGGAGACTTGATCTTCGACGGATTCAAGCCTATAACAGTCACGCCCCATCGCCACGATGAACATGACCTAAATCTGTCATCAGATGGTGTGTGGGAGATTGCACCTGTAACCGCACTGGCCCTAGATCCAGAGCAGAGCACGCCATCCGAGGACGGGAGGCTCAACCCCTCCACGGAAGTCGCAGACTCAACGGTGCTAGAGCCAAACACAGATCTGACGTCCAACGAGGCCTGTGTCATCGGAACCTCGGACTTGTTCTGGCCATAGGCTCCGAGCCGCATGTATCCGCACCCACTGAACCTGACCGGGCGCCGATTTTAGAGTTCAGCTCCGCAGACATCTTCCAACTCTCACCCTTAGGCGATGTGTTAAACTCATTAAAGTCCCTCTTCTTGTCAGGAGATTCTTGGACGAACTATATCCGGCTTGAGTGGGAAGAGGACGACGAAGAACTTCGTTACCCACCCACCACCCACTTGATAGCCACTTCGACGATTTGACCGACATGCTTGATTTCAACTCCGAAGACATCAACGGTATGGAGACGATGCCGGAGAAGAAAAGGAACCACCGCCCACAGGGCGCTGCACAGCCACCTCTACATACGACATATACATGGTGGATACACCCAAAGAAGACAACAGCGATGACAAAAAGGAACCAGTAGAGGATAAAACTCCTGGAAAGCAGCCAAAGCACCGACATCAGCGGCGCCGCTTGAAACCATGCCATGGTAAAAATAGTGATACCGGCACAAGAGGGAATAACACCTCGGACGATGCCGAAGACAATAAAGAAACCGCAGACCCAGCAATTGAGCTGGACGAGCAAGGTGATGGCAAACACAGTCCAGGGCCCTTGTCCAATCATAGCGATGCTGAAGACTCCAATTACCAAACTGTCTCCGAAGAAGAGAGCAGTCGGGGTGACGATGCATTCGTCGTCCCGGAAGAACAATTGGAACAAGAGCACCTCTACCAGAGACTTATTACCACCGCGAGGAGCTTGAAAAAGCAGAAGCAACGGCTTAAAGCTGCACAGAATACACTCAATGATAAATGGAACGAACTGCTCGACACTGAGGAAAATTACGACGGTAATTGCCAAACAAATAGCTACCCCAAGCGCAAACTACTGCCCGAATTCGACAACAATGCTATTGCGCCCATACCACCGAATAACAATACGGCCGATCAGCCAGGCCGACCACCTCATAATCGAGGCAGAGCGGCAATGACGCTGCACACAAAACCGCACCCCTACCCATAAAGGAAAGGAGGTCGCAGTCCGGAACCAGAAACATGATCTACGCGAAGAACTGGACAAAAGAGCTGGCAGAACTAGGTCCATTTATGGATCCAGGGAACGTGTTCCCGCACAAGATTAGGGCCATCAAACTAAATATGCAGGTAACTTCCAGTTCGAAACCAACACCAAACACTGCAACCATCAGGCCCGCGCTGCGACACAGCCAAATACAGGGGTGCCCGCACACCGCTCGTGCTTCACCGATGAGGTGCTGGATCATGAATTTCTAGAAGGGTTTAAACCCGTGAATATCGAGGCATACAACGGAACGATAGACCCTGCGGTCTGGATAGAAGAGTTTATTCTTCACATCCACATGGCTCGCGGGGACGATCTCTACGCCATCAAATAACTACCCCTCAAGCTAAAAGGGCCAGCTCGGCACTGGCTGAAAAGCCTCCCCGAAAATTCCATTGGAAGCTGGGAAGAACTTGAGGACGCTTTCAGGGCCAATTTTCAAGGGACCTATGTCCGACCTTCGCATGCAAACGATCTATGTCACAAAACCCAACAACCCGGAGAGTCGGCCCGTGAGCTTTGGAACCGGTTTCTCACTAAAAAAACCAAATCGTCGATTGTCCAGACATTGAAGCCTTAGCAGCTTTTAAACACAATGTTCGGGATGAATGGCTGGCCAGACACCTAGGCCAGGAAAATCCATGGACAATGGCGGCCCTAACCACACTCATGACTCGCTTTTGCGCAGGAGAGGACAGTTGGTTGGCCCGTAGAAACACCAGTGGCCCTGGCACATCTGAAGTCAGGGACGGCAATGGAAAGCCACGACGAAATAAAAAAACATCAAAACAATGGATAAAGCCCGAAAAATACAGCGGTAAACACTGGATTTAGGTGCTCCAGACCCGGTCAACGGAAAAAGTCACTTAAAGGCAGCAGAGATGGTCCGTCTAGCCTAGATAAAATTCTCAAAAGGTCCTGCCAAATTCATGGCACCTCCAACAAACCAGCTAATCATACCAACAGAGAGTGTTGGGTCTTCAAGCAGGCCGGCAAGCTCAATGCCGAACACAAGGGGAAGGGACCACAAAGCAAAGACAAGGACGAATCTCGCCAACCGAATATGGGGGGACAAAAGAAATTTTCACCGGAGGTCAAAACAGTGAACATGATTTATGTCACTCATATCCCAAAGAGGGAGCGCAAAAGCGCACTCCGGGACGTATATGCTATAGAGCCTGTCGCCCCCAAATTTAACCCAGGGTCGGCCTGTTCGATCACCTTCGATCGCAGGGATCATCCGACTAGTATCCGTCAAGGGGGCTCGGCTGCCTTAGTGCTCGACTCAATAATCGACGGATACCACCTCACCCGAGTCCTCATGGACGGCGGTAGTAGTCTCAATCTGATATATCAGGACACTGTCCGAAAGATGTGGATAGACCCGTCAAGAATCAAGCAAAGCAACACTACCTTTAAAGGAGTAATACCAGGCGTAGAGGCACGCTGCATAGGCACCCTAACACTGGACATCGTCTTCGGCTCTCTAGGAAACTTTAGAAGTGAGGAGCTAATCTTCGACATTGCTCCATTCCGAAGTGGCTATCACGCACTACTCGGACGAATGGCTTTCGCCCATTTCAATGCAGTCCCTCACTACGCTTATCTTAAGCTCAAGATGCCTGGGCCGCGTGGCATTATCATGGTGAGCGGAAGTACAGAGCGCTCTCTTCGTACAGAAGAATACACGGCGGCCCTAGTAGCCGAAGCTCGACGCAGCCTCTTTAAACCGAACAGCTCATCGGTCCTCAAGACCATGGGCACAGTCAAATGTGTACAGTCCACACCCACGTGTAAAAGCTCAGATAAGCCTGCACTTGTTTAGCAGCCCTACCCCTATAGATTGCCCCATAAGAAGACTGTACATATTTTCATGTATACATAAATATACGCTCATAGTTCCTTGGGAAGCACTAGGGGCATCTTGCACGTAAGAAGTCTATAGTTTGGCTTGACCCTATTCGGACTCAGGAAGTTATAGTTCACGGTTCATCAAAACCAACAAGCTGTACCCACGGCCGTACCAGATTCTTTCACCTGGTTGTTTTCCTTTTACAGATAGGCCATCATGATGTACCCTTCAAGGACACTGCACAACGGAGACAAAGGCGCAGACGTGCAGGAGGGCCCCGTCTCAAGGTTTCTGTTTAGAATAAGACCCTGTGTAAAAAAATCCTATCATTATCTCTTGTTGTTTAATACCCTCCTAGCATATAAAACGCCCAGGAAAGGTATCGACAGTACTCCGAACTCACGATTCGTTGTACTAAAATGGATGTTATAGAGGCAGCCAGCTACTTTGAGAACTATATTCTCACCACAAGCGCTCTCTCTTCACGCCGGGTCATAGCACGTGCCTTTTTTTAAGGGGTTAGACAGTAGGAAAGGCTCCTACTGCATATATATTACCAACTCACATCCAGCTAGTGTTACAAGTGTTACATTGCATATGTACAGGTGGAGAAAAAGGGGGGGAGCTAAGAATGATACAAGTGGGGGGCAGATTATGATGATCAAGTATGCAAAATTACTAAGCTATAGATCTAAGTAAGTCAGCCACTAGCTCCCTTTTGTTGTGAGGCATCCTGTAGGCAATATCAGCAAAATATCTCTTGAATCTGGCCTCCCTTTATGGTATTGATGGGTCAATCTTGCGAAAGTAGTTTTTATTTCTTTCTTTCCAAAGGCTCCAAGCTGCCACCAAGAAAACCTCCATGATCATCTTCCTAGGGTTTAAGGTCTTGAGGTGTGTCATGAGGTCCAATCTGTCACCTTGCGACGGCCAGAGGATGTTGAGATTGCTCCAGCATGTGGCACTAAAGGTACAATGGAAAAAGAGATGTTCAACCGTTTCTTCCACATGTTGACCACAAAGCAGGCAGTCCAAATTATCGCCAATATTATAATGTCTCCTCTTTAGCATGTTTCTTGTGTTAAGGCGATCGGAGAGGAGAAACCACCCAAAGACTTTAATTTTAGGGATGCACTTGGTCTTCCACAGCCAACGATAAGCATCATGGGCAATCATCTCCCGGAAATATAAGGTGTAATCGGTCGTGGTTTTAAAGGATATTGATCCCCAAGTGCAAGTCCAGGCATCCTTGGAGTCAGTTAATGCAGCGGCACTAACATTTCGTTGAAGGGCTTTCAATTCGCTTGGACCGAGAGGGGCAAATCAAAAGCCTGGTCAAGATGTGTGATGGAGAGAAATTTCCGCATTGAGGCATCTTCATCACACGAGAATGAGAAAGCACGTGGGTACGTGTCAGCTAAAATAGAGTTGTTCCAATCATCTTTCCAGAATAAAACGGTGTCACTGGCACCAATCTTAACCTTAGTGATCCCTCTATATATAGGCATGAGCTGAATGAGTTGACGCCACAAGAAAGAGCCGCAAGTGGCAGCAGCGTGTGGGATAGTGGAATCATAGTATGTGCCCTAGATTAGATGTACCCAGGGGGAGTCAAACTTATTGTAAAACTTGTGGAGTAGCTTCAGCAGCATTGCGTCATTTTGAACCTTGAGATTGAGAACTCCGAGGCCACCATTTTTCTTGGGTCGACATACCATGTCCCAAGCCGCAAGCGAGTTACTTTGCTCACCATTTTCAGTTTTTTTTTGTCCAAAGGCCATGTCTCCGAATCTTGTCGAATTGCTCGATGATCTTAGGTGGGAGTTTAAGGATTCCCATGGGATAAATTGCCAACGAGGTGACAAGAGAGTTCATGAGAGCCAATTTGCCCGCATACGACATTAGTGACATGGCAGCGGTGATTCTTCTCTCAGCCTTGCAGATCCAGGGGGTCAAGTCGAGGACGGTAGGCTTAGACGTGCCCAGAGGTAGTCCTAGGTACATGAACGGTAATTGTGCACAGGCGCATCCAAAAATATCAGCAATAACCTTGTACGTTTCCTCCAGGGTGTTCAAAGGAATCAGTGTTGATTTGTGGAAGTTAATGTGCAGCCCCAACGAATCAGCGTAATCCGTGAGCATTTGTTTCATGTAGGTTGCTTGGACAGGACAGGCCGGCATTACAATGATTGTGTCGTCCGCGTATTGAATGACTGGGTAGTGATTGTCACTGCCCGAGGGGATCGGCAGGTGCAGATTGTTGCTATGCATGGCGTCATTTATTGTAGTTTGTAGTAAATCGGCGGCGAGTACAAAGAGCAAGGGGGATAACGGGTCTCCTTGACGGACGCCACACTTGCACCAAAAGTGTTTGCCGGGGACCCCATTAAGTAGCACTGAGGATTTACCTGAAGAGGTGATGCATTTAAACCAAGTGATCCATTTGTCATTGAACCCCATACTCTTCATGATCTGAATAATAGCTGAGTGTTGCACCGTATCAAAGGCTTTGGCAAAGTCGAGTTTGAGCAAAACAATCTCTCGCTTGGAAGCTTGGCATTGATGTATGTATTCAAAGGCCCAGGCTAAGCAATCATTGATCGTGCGGCCCTTAAGGAAGCCATATTGATTCTTGTGAACAATTTGCAAGATGATTCTTTGTAAAGGATTAGCGAGGAGTTTTGTGATCAACTTTAGGCAGCAATTGAGTAACATGATGGGTCAGATGTCATTGACCGATTCTGGAGCTCTGGTCTTGGGGATGAGGGTAATATGACCATAGTTGAGGTTTTCTAGATTGAGATTACCTTCATGAAATTCCGCACATAGACGGTAGAAGTCATCTTTTATCACTGGCCAACAAGCTTTGAGAAAGGCAACGTTGAAGCCGTCCGGGCCAGGGGCCCGATCAGGAGGCATTGCATTAACTATAGCATCAATCTCATTTGTAGTGAATGGAATGGTGAGGCTGTCAAAATCGACATTGTCACGTAGCATCTGGGAGAGGTTAAATTTCATCTGTGGTGGTTTAGTTGTCCCCAAGCGAGCTTTGAAAGCCTCAAACAAAATAGACTCTTTGCCAGCATGATCCTCTACAATGATGTCATCATTGATTTTCAAGCTGGAGATGAAGTTTTTACGATATCGTTCCATGGCCATAGCATGTGCCTTGAATTCAGGGTTCATTACCAGGGGCTGTACTCATCCCGGTATATATTGAAAAGTCCGAATACCTTTGGGAGTGTTCGGCATCGCAAGTTTTGGCCTTATATGCATCAGCTACGAATCATGTCTTGGGTTAATAGTTGGATTTTCCCGGCTCTTGTGTTTGCTACCTTACATTCCATTCTATCGGCTAAGGCGGCCAAGGGAAAACTACTGCGATTGTGCCCTGGTTCATCCGAACGAGCACCTCAATAGAGAAAGCCGAAAACTGACTGTCATGATAAGGCGAGAGCTGGTCAACCACTCGATGACTTAGCGGAATCTTCACGATTCCTCCGCATTAACAAAGGACCGATTTTCTGGTCATGTATGTAAGCGCATCGTATTCGGATAAATGCGGACATACCAGGGGCTATATAGTAGCCCCACCGTCAAACTCCTATGGCTAAGTGAAAGTGTTAAAGCTCTATAGTCTAATTGCCTAGTTCGCCGCACTAACACCTCCTTAATGGACCAAGACGTCTGGTCAAGTGTGATCGAGTGCTTTTCCGAACACCCCCGTGTTATACGCGAGGGGGCTGAAGCCGACGACTGCAAACTTTCAGGTTATATACACATATACATAAACGGCCACACAGGAGGCACTAAAATACTTTACGGGCAAAAGTATAAACACAGCCTTCATCACCATAAGCATTGTTTTTACAATTCGGATACATGTTACTTGAACATAACATTCTTCGAGCACTGACCCTCTATCAAGCGGGCACCCTCTAACACTTCTTCAAAATATTGATCTGGTGTGTCCTGACCCCCGGGCGGACCCCCCGTTGCAATATCGGTGGCCTTCATCTTCTGCCAATACATCTTCACACGGGCAAGGGCCATCCGTGCACCTTCTATGCATGTTGACCACTTGACAGCGTCGATATGCGACACTGCACAAACAAGTTGCTGCACTAAACCAAAGTAATTGTTCGCATTTGGTCTCCCAGGCCACAGCCGGTCCACGACAGCCTTCATGGCAAGTCTGGATATCCTGTGGAGCTCGGCCCATTCGGCCATCTACTCATGGCCTGCTAAACTGCGACCAGAAAAGCCATGCCGCTTCATGGCCTTCTTGGGCCTGGAAAAACTACGTCGCATCAGCAGCACTCTTTGACAAGTCCAAATATGCATCCAGAGAACTCCACATTTGATCAAGCGGGGAATACTTTGGATCGCCGAACTTTGTTCGTAATAAAAAAAGGCTTTCCAGTCGCGATCTCCCCAGCTTGATGGATCTCCTCCCATGCCGCCCTGGCCTCTGACCGGGTTTCCTTTGCCACTTGTAAGGCCTTCTCAAGGTCAGCTGCTTTTTCTTTTGGTCTCTTTCTCGAGATTTGCATATTTGTTGGCGGTGTCCCTTAGCTCAAGTGCCATGTTGGATATTTTCTCCTCACTCTGGCGATGAGCAGCCTGTTCGGCCTATAATTCACGAACTGCCTTCTTAGCAGCCGCATGCTTATCCTGGCTTGCTCCTTGGCTCAGGAAATCTCATCCCGAAGGGTCTCCATGGAGGCAGCTCCATCTGCAGTCAAGCACACTATAAATTCCAGCATCATGCTCTAATTTATACGCACTGACCGCCCAAAGTACATACCTTGCGCCTCATCAAGCCGCTTGTTCACGAGCGTGATGTCATCATCCGCCACATCAATTTGTCGCTTCAGTTCGGCAAATTGAGCAGCCCGGGCAGTGTCCGGGGCTGCAGCTGCCTGTGTACAAATTAGCAAAATTATTACCTGAGCATATGCATTTGATCCTCTGATCATCCCATTCGGAAGACAATCAGAGTCTCAGGGGTTATTATCTATACATAGTGCACATTGCGTTTACGGTACAAAACAAGAGGTTACTTCACGTACCTCAAAGCCTCTTAGCAGGCTCGTAAAGGCTTCATTCAAACCGCTCTTCACAGACGAAATTCTTTTAATCACCGTACCCATTAAGGTATGATGTTCCTCTAAGATAGACGTTTGCCGAAGAAGACCCGTCCATATGTCCAGCTGTATACCGGATGGTCCGGAACTTTTGTTGGTCTGTCTAGGAGCCGAACACCCCGGACCTCGGGTAGCCGAAGAGTCATCTTCTGGCCTGGCGCTCCTTCATGGGTCAGGAGAGATCCTCTGGGACAAGACCTAGGGGTCGTCCACCTTATGAGGCGGGGAAGTATGAAGCGGCATCTCACTCTCCATCATCTCCGGAAGAAGATCCCCCGAGGACGAAGATTGTTTAGGGAGGCTATGGGCTGAACTGCAAAACATAAATTTCAAAATGTTATCCTCTCAAGGGAAAAAAGAGCGGGGTATGCTTATGAAACACCTTTGTTCGCTTACGGTTCGGCTAAGGGCTGGCCCCCTTATGGGCACTGTACGGCAATATCGCCTCCCAACTTTGGGCCCCTGATAGGGATTTCTTCCCTCGCTTGGAAGCATCTGCCTCTAGGTTTTCAGGAGCGGCTCTTTTCTTCCTGTAGGGAGAGGGAATGTTAGATTCTTCCCCCCGTTCACCCTCTGACACGGGAGTTATGACTTCCTCGGATACAATGCGGGATGCACCTCCGATATGAAGGCCGCTTTGGGCCTCTCCACTCCTATCCTTTCCTTCCCTTGAAGGCACTTGATATGGTGCCAGAGCCAGCATCCTAATTAACACTGGGTCCGTTGAGTTTTCAGGAAGAGGGGCCAAACACCTGATCCTCTCCGCCTTCCTCACCCAGCCCTAGCAGAGTATGGTTTTCTCAGTTTTGTTATGAGGAACTTAAAACCAAAAATGTGTTCGGAAATAGATTACTTACTGGGGAATCCGGATGGTTGCAGTTGAGGCCTGCGTCCTCTGTGGTGATCGGACACTTTTTTCGTGATCCGAAGACTAATTCATACATCCCTTCGAGCGTTGTGCCGAAGAAGCGCTGAATGGTTCGCGGTCCTTACGGATTGAATTCCCACATGCGGAGAGGTGGGCGCTGACATGGAAAGATCCGATGGTCTAGCATAACTTGAATTATCCTGACGAGATCGATGTCCTTCTTAATAAGGTCTCGAATGCGGCTTTGCAGTATCTAAACTTCATCTGGCGACCCCCAATCCAGCCCCTTGTTAATCCATAATGCAAGCTGTGGCGGAGGGCCGGATCGGAAGGTGGACGAAGCCACCCACTTGGTGCCACGGGGCTCCGTGATATAAAACCACTCCCATTGCCATAGTCCGGAAGTTGCGGTGAAGGAACCCTTTGGCCAGACGCTGTAGGCCGATTTGCTTATCAGAGCACCTTTGCACTCTGCGTGTCTCCCATCTATTATCCTTGGCCTTACATCAAAGGCCTTGAGCCATAAACTAAGGATGCGTTTGGTTGAAGGTGTCATATGAATGGGTTGGGACCGTTCAATTTTTTTGGGATTGAACCATTCAATTCATGTGTTTGGCTGGATATAAGTGGTGAGCTAATTATTTAGGACGGGACCACCAGTCATGCTCACATAGTCATGCATGCAAAGGGTGGCCATTTGATTCGACCGATTTGGTTGGGTGGAACGGTTCAGCATCTTCATGGCATATTCTCTTTTTTTGGCTCGAACCATTCATGTGCTTTATAACCAAACATGTCTATTTTTTGAACGATCCCAACCCATTCATGACCACCCTTACAACCAAACGCACCCTAAAGTGTGGAGAGATATGAAGGAATGCCCCACCTACGATGATAAAGGATGAGATGTGAAGGTGGGAGTCTGGAGTTAGATCGTGGAAATCTAGTCCGTAGTAAAACATGAGACCTTGAACAAAAGGATTGAGGGAGAAAGCTAACCCCCTAAGGAAGTGAGGGATGCATACGACCCTCTCATTAGGCCTCAGATTAGGGATAACATGCCCTTGTGCTGGAAGCCGGTGAAGGATTTCCGCGGTCAGGTACCTCGCCTCCCTGAGCTTCGTGATATCCTCCTTGGTGACAGTAGAAGCCATCCACCGGCCATAAGAGCTGGATCCGGACATGGCCTAAGGATTGAAGCGACTGGTTAAGCTTCAGGTGTTGGAACTCGAAGTGGGAGGAGGAGGGAGTAGCATAGAGGGGAAAGGCGGGTCTCGGCCTCCTTATAAAGATGATGAATATCAAACGTCCCCTACGCGGCCTCAAAACATGCCTATCCCGAAGGAATAATACCAACGGGACAGTCGGGTTACCTATGCTCGTGTTGATGAGAATCCCGTAATAAGGGGGCACGATCTCCGCTTCGACAAGACGTGCCAATAAAACTGCCTCATGAAGCGTGGAGCAGCAGGCCAGAAAAACAATTCAAAATAATGGCTGGATGATGACATAATGTCGTGTTGTCAGAACTGTCAGCGGAGGAGACCCGTGTGAAGATTATGCTCTCCGTGGTGGTATATGGAATTTGTTTTGCAGAGCCGGACGCGATTCTTATGTTCAAGATCTACTTTGAAGTATTCGTAGAAGGAACCTGCCTTGCAATGCCGAAGACAATTTGCACGCTGGACTCATCATCATTGAAGCCTGGTTCTGGGGCTACTAAGGGAGTCGTAGACTAAGGGGTCCTCGGACAGCTGGACTATATGCATATACCGGACTGTTGGCCTATGAAGATACAAGATAGAAGACTTTGTCCCATGTCCGGATGGGACTCTCCTTTGCATGGAAGGCAAGCTTGGTGGTTAAGATATGAAGATTCATTTCTCTGTAATCAACTCTGTGTAACCCTAGCCCCCTCTGGTGTCTATATAAATTGGAGGGTTTAGTCCGTAGGACAACAACAATCATAACCATAGGCTAGCTTCTAGGGTTTAGCCTCTACAATCTCGTGGTACATCTACTCTTGTAATACTCATACCATCAAGATCAATCAAGCAGGAAGTAGGGTATTACCTCCATCTAGAGGGCCCAAACCTAGGTAAACATCGTGTCCCCCTCCTCCTGTTACCATTAGCCTTAGACGCACAGTTCGGGACCCCCTACCCAAGGTCTGCCGGTTTTGACACCGACAGTCGTCTCAACGTATTTCGATGGTTCCCTATTTAATGTGAATGCAGCTGTCTCTAATGCATAACCCCAAAACAACAGTGGTAAATCGGTAAGATACATCATAGATCGCACCATATCCAATAATGTGCGTTTATGACATTCAGACACACCATGAAGTTGTGGTGTTCCATGTGGCGTGAGCTGTGAAACTATTCACATTGTTTTAAATGAAGGCCAAACTCATAACTCAAATATTCTCGTCTACGATCAGATCATAGAAACTTTATTTTCTTGTTACGATGATTCTCCACTTCACAAGAATTCCAACTATGGTTGCGGGGTGCGGGGTTGTGAGAAGAGCAGGATCAGTAGACAGCACAAGGATTGTTTACCCAGGTTCGGGCCGCGAGGATGCGTAAAACCCTAGTCCTGCTTTGGTGGATGTATTGAGTGTTCTTGAGCTCTCAAACTAGCTATGGGTGATGCGTGGTTCGAAAGAGCCGAATCCCTTTCATGTATGCCTCGGAAAAGGGGCTGCCACAGTGGCACACAGGAGGTGGAAAGGCCAACAGTGCCGCGAGCTTATCGCTTGTATTACAGGACAAGACACATTTAATGTGTGGCTTACGTGTCCCTTCACTTTATCGGGGACGGGAGCGAGGCCCGTCCCGTCCATCGCCGCTCCTCCTTGCTTCGACAAGCGCTCTGGCCAGCGGTGCATGCGATGCCATGTAGGCAGGCAGGCAGCTAAGGTGGCGCGGTGGTGGAGCCTCCACGAAGATATGCATGTCGCCACGCAGGTGTGTGCTGAGTTGGCCTAGAAGCTGCATGCTGCCATGCAGGTGCCTGCCCAGATGGTCGGGCTGGCAGCTGTATGTGAATGGTGGTGAGGATCTGGTTGGTGCAGGCCTGGCAGTGGCCCCACTGTCGCCTTCGACAAGGGTCTTGCCGTGGCGCGCTGTCATCCCCAGCAAGGGTCCTGCCGGGGGTCTTGTGGGTTTTCCTTGGTAAGAATCTTGACGAGGATTGTTGCTCTCCAATCCTTATCTGATCTTTAGTATTCTTTGTCTTCACAAATATCTGCATGCCACCATGGAGGTGCCTCCTGAGCCCTGGCCTAACATGGTCGTTGGCATTGGAGACCGTGGCTGGAGGGTGGCCCGCTCCGCTGGTGTGGGCGAGTTGCCCCGGCAAGGGGCTTGCCGGGGCTGCAGAGGCTGCCCCGGCAAGGACCTTGCCGGGGCTGCAGAGGCTGCCCCGGCAAGGACCTTGCCGGGGAAACCTGCTTCGCCCGTCTGCACTTCGTGGCCTTGGTCCTTGATGTTGCCTTGTTTGCCTCGTGCCTTCGGCTTCTCTCTGGCTTCCCTCCTTCGCCCTGCTATGTGCGGCCACGGCGCATGGCTCTGACCGCCCATGCTAAAGTAAAGGGGTCAAAAGGAGAGCCCCTACTTTTGTACACCGACAGGAGCCCCCGGGCCTGGGCAATACATAAGCGCGACATGTTGTTGGGCCAGGCCCAGAACGGTGCGCGGGCAGGCAGGGCGGATTTTACCGCGGTAACTGCTCTATCCGCTGCATTTCCCCACGACCCGCGTCGACCGCACGTCATGGAGGTCGTGCGCGCGCGCATGACCGAAGCATGCTGGCGTCATCTTGTGGTGGACAGTAAAGAGGCGGCTTGCGTGTCTCTTCAAGACCGCAGGGCCGCTGCTTATTTACTGCCCTCACTTGGGAACCGTCGCTCCACTTGTCCCATTGCGCCCATCCCTCGAGCCACGTTCACTGCATAAATGATGCAGAGCGAATGACAGGCGCACAGGATGTCGGAAGTCACGCACGTGTGGGTCGATTCCCATGCGCCTTCAATGGAGTGGGGAGGGCGGTCGACGGCCCCGCCTGCTGTCACTTCAACGGGCCGGATTGGCCAAAAGGGGGCGGCCGAGCCTCGCCCCGCCCCTTTATAAAGAGGGGAGCGGAGGAACGGCGCCTCTCAATCCTTCGTCATCTGCCTCTCCCCATTCCCGCTTGCTCCTTCCTTATGTCATGGCGAGGGGGCGTGGCGACGCTTCATCGGTGGCGGCGAGGGTCTCGGCTAGACAACACATCACTCCTCCCCAAGAGCTCGTAGTGGTGAAGCCGCGGCTGTTAGAGGGAGGGGGAGGGGGCGAGGTCGAGGCCGTCGCGGTGCTCGAGGAAGAGGAGGACGGGGCGGGAGATCGGCCTCGCCTCCGCCAGCGGCCCTTCCTCCGGTGGAGGGCCACGTCGGGGACAACCCTTGTGAATTCTTCATCAGGCTGTGCCAGCCACCGCGCCGTCGTCTTCGCCTCCCGACTCCATTTGCGCGGGAGATGGAGTTGGATCTGCCGCAGGCGTTGCGTCTGCATATGAGGGGTTGTGGGAACAGCGGCACATGGGCCGGCGTCGAGTTCCCCGCCCCTCACGTCATGTATCTTCGCCGAGGGTGGAAAACTTTCACCCGCGTCCACAACTTGACGGTGGGGCTCGTTCTCTTCTTCAAATTAATGGAGAACGGCCTGCTCTCCGTCATGGTCTTTGGAAATCTTGGGACTCGCTTGAAGTGCTGCGTGGAGAGCTCCTCTGATGACGGAAACACTTCCTCAAGCAAGAGTGACGAGGAGGACAGTGGGGCAGATGACGGGGACAAGTCCGACTAGGCGTTGGACGCCCTGCACCTGGGCGGGTGCGGCAGCATCAACATCTGCACCTGGACACTCCTCCGACGGGACCCGCCGGGGGAGGGGCCAGCTCCTTGAACCTCCCGGGACCGTCTCCTTGGGCGGTTGGCATAGGGAGGCCGGAGAAGGCGAAGAAGGCAAGTGGCGGGCCGTCAGGTCGGAGTACGCAGGCACCGACACCTTCATAGCTTATTGAGGGACCGCTACCTCATCTTCCAGCTCTCTCCCCGGTGCCACCACTGCCGATCCTTTCCCAGGCGACCGCCGGCATGTTCTCCTGGCGTCTTCTGCTGTTTGTACCTTGCTTAGGCGCCCCTTTCGCCCTTTTTTACTTCCTTAACCTGCTTCCTGAGGAGAGGGACAAGAAAGGGATTACGGGCACCTTATCTCTTTTTAATCTTGTAAGGCTTCGGGCCTTTGTTAACTATAGAACTTGTAATCCTCGTGCTCATGTTTTTCATTTCGTATGAACTGTACCTATACGGGTTGTTTTTTAATGAAAAGGGGATGTTTGCCAGGTTTTTCGTTCGCGGGTGGAACCCACGACAAGGAGCGAATCCTCGTTATTTTTTAAGATAAAGGTTTTTCGCCCGGCAACAGGCCTTGTCGGCCCCCCACTTTGCTTGACCTTTCTCATGCCCTTGGCAGAGACAGGGATGAAGTGGGCTTAGGCTCCTCGTTTCATTCCCTTGCTGTCGTGACTACGACCAGAATCGGCCCTAGGAAATAATCCTAGGGTACGGAAAGAGGGGAGCACGGTAGCCTAGGGATAAAACGAGGTTTCACATATCCCAGTCCATAAACACATGATAGAGGATAAAAGACTTATCTCGATCTGCAGCCCCCGGCAACCTTGGCTTGCCGCGGATGGATCCTTGCTCTTGCAGCCCCCGGCAACTTTGGCTTGTCGGGGCTCAGATGCTGGTTCGTCCCCTTTCTCCCAAAATAGCTCGGCAAGAATACTTATGTGCCCTTCGAACCAAAGAAGACAGAGAAGAACAGAGAGACGCGCACTCGACCTCTAAGCTAGGGGTTAGCCGCTGCCAAGCACTATCAACCCTAACCAAGGAAGATACTCGACCTAGCATGCATGCTATGACTTAGGGCACCAGCGCTTTGTTTATTTATGCTCAGGGTCTACGCCTGGCTTTGTACAAAGGGTTACATGCCTTGCCGGCAAGGCTTGTACAAAAGGGTGGCTTGTCAGGAGGCCCGACAGCCTTGCCTTACAGGTGAAACTTGCAAAGATGCTCGATGTTCCAGGAGTTGCTCACTGGAATGGCATCTTCGGTCTCCAGCTGGACTGCATCGGGCCTGGTGACTCGTGTTACCCGATAAGGGCCTTCCCACTTCGGCATCAACTTGTTGGAATTCTTGGCTAACTCAACATGCCGAAGAACAAGGTCGCCTTCCTAAAAGCTCCGGGCATGAACCTTGCGGCTATGGTAGCGGCGCAAGGCTTGCTGGTAGCGTGCTGCTCTCACCGCCGCCCGGAGACGATCTTCCTCATGGAGCATCGCGTCATCTTGCCGCAATCGCTCTTTCTCAAGCTCATCATAAGCGAGCACTCGAGGTGACCCGTATATGAGTTCCGTGGGGAGAACTGCTTCTGCCCCATAGACCAAGGCAAAGGGTGTCTGGTCGGTGGCTCGATTTGGCGTCATTCTGATCGACCAAAGAACCGCCGGCAACTCGTCAATCCAGCGCCTTCCACTCCTGTGCAGCCTGTCAAAAGTCTTCGTTCTTAAGCCTCACAGAACTTCGGCATTTGCTCTCTCCGCTTGGCCATTGCTTCGTGGATGTGCCACGGAAGCAAAACAGACCCTGCTGCCGAGATCCTCAATGTATTGCATGAAGGCATGGCTTGTGACCTGTGTGTCGTTATCGGTGATGATCCTGTTGGGTACCCCAAAACGGCACACTAGTGCCTTGAAGAACTTGATGGCTGACTGCGCTGTCACGTTCCTCACTGCTTCCACCTCTGGCCACTTTGTGAACTTGTCAATTGCAACGTACAAGTACTCAAAGGCCCAAACAGCACAGGGGAAGGGGCCCAATATGTCGAGGCCCCAGACCGAGAACGGCCAGGAGAGAGGCATAGTTTGAAGGGCTTGAGCTGGTTGATGAAGCTTCTTCGAATGGAACTAGGATGCTTCACACTTGGTTACTAGTGCCGTCGCATCCTGGAGGGCGGTGGGCCAGAAGAAACCTTGCCGGAAAACCTTGCCGGCAAGGGCCCTCGACCATGTGGGAGCCACATATGCCTCCATGTATCTCTGCCAATAGCTTTAGTCCTTCCTCCTCGGAGAAGCATTTCAATTTCACCCCATTCGGTCTTTTTCTGTACAATACGTTGTCAACAAATTGGTACAGAGCAGACCAGCGGGCTACTCTTTCTGCCTCTTCCTGCTCCTCAGGAAGCTCTCCTTTTTGGAGGAATCGGACGGTGTGCTGCACCCATGCCGGAGCCTGTGGCTCGACAACAAGGACCAAAGGCATCTCTTCTGCCACGGGAGCGGCCGTCTCTACGGCCATGACCTAAGGTCTTGCCAGAGTCGGTTGCCCTGCGGCAGGATCGGCATCCACGGCAACATCTTCGTCAGCGGCTCCGGGGAGCTCGGTGGGGAAGTACTTGCGGGAGCCTAGCTTCCTCCACTTGTTCTTCCCGGTTGACGGTTCAACGGATGGTTGAGTTAACTGAAGCACAAAAGTACCTGGTTCCACAGGTAGCTTGAGGGCAGCGCGCTTTGAAAGGTAGTCGGTGATGTCGTTCTCCGTCCGAGGGACATGCTCCGCTTGTATACCGTCAAAGTGCTCCTCCAGTTTCCTCACCTCATCTAGTAAGCTTCCATCAACGGGCTCTGATAATCTTTGCTGATCTTTCTAATGACGAGCTGTGAGTCGTCCCTGACGATGAGCTTTTTGACACCGAGGTCCGCCGCGATCCTAAGACCGGCAAGCAAACCCTCGTACTCGGCGGTGTTGTTAGTTGACATCTCCCAGGGAATGTGCATCTGGATGACATACTTGAGGTGCTCTCCGGTGGGTGCAACAAGCAGCACACCAGCACCGGCGCCTTGCAGCGAAAAGGCCCCATCAAAGTACATGATCCAGTTGCGGCTCGTTTCCTTGTAGGGGAGAGTGGTCCTCTGCACCTCTTCGTCGGGCGTCGAGGTCCATTCTGCAACAAACTCTTCCAAGACTCTGCTCTGAATTGTCGAGGTACTTTCGAACTTTAAACCGAAACTTGACAACTCCCAGGCCCATTCCACGATCCTCCCCGTCACATCTAGGTTATGCAGTGTCCGCTGCAATGGGAGGTGGGTGACCACCGTGATCTCGTGCGCTTGGAAGTAATGGTGCAGCTTCCTCGAGGCCATAAGGAGGCCAAAGAGCAGCTTTTGCACACCCGAGTACCTCGACTTAGCCCCCAGCAAGAGGGAGCTGACGAACTAAACAGGGTGCTGCATCATTTTATTCTTTTGCGCCACTTCACCCGGTCACGTGGACCCTGTTGCACTGGCATCCCCCGAACAGGGACTCAGTCTTGTTTGGACCGAGCCCTGCCGAGGAGGGTTCCGGCTCACCATCCATTGACTCTGCCGCTGTCGCCGCCTCTTCATCGACCTCTCTCTGTGCCACTAGTGTGGCGCTAACCACCTGATTCGTCGCCGCTAGATACAGCAGCAATGGTTCTTGTGGTTTGGGCGCAACTAGCACCGGGGTAGAGGAGAGGTACTTCTTCAAATCTTGCAGCGCTGCCTCGGCCTCTAGGGTCCACTCCACTGGGCTCGTTTTCTTCAAGATCTTGAAAAAGGGAAGGGCACACTCCGCGGACTTGGAGATGAATCTGCTCATGGCGGAGACACAGCCAGTGAGCCGACGCACGTCCTTGATCCGCTTGGGTGCCTCAATCTGCTCGATGGCCTTGATCTTATCTGGGTTTGCCTCGATCCCGCGCTATGACACAAAGAACCCGAGAAGCTTGCTGAATGGGACACCAAAGACACACTTCTCAGGGTTCAACTTGAGGTTGATCTTGCGTAGGTTTGCAAATGTTTCCTCCAGATCTTGCACATGTGTTTCTTTGTCCTTGGTTTTGACCACTATCTCATCCATATAGGCTTCCATATTTCTATGTAGCTGGGGCTCAAAACCAATTTGGACCGCTCTTGCAAATGTTGAGCCAGCACTCTTCAACCCGAAAGGCATCCGTAAAAAGGAATACATACCACATGGGGTGATGAATTCTATCTTCTCCTCGTCCTCTTTTGTCATGAAGATCTGGTGGTACCCTGAGTAGGCGTCGAGGAATGATAAAAGGTCACACCCAGCCGTGGAGTCAACAATCTAGTCGATGCACGGTAACAGGAAGGGATCCTTTGGACAAGCCTTATTGATGTCTGTGTAATCAATACACAGTCTCCACTTCCCGTTTGCCTTGCGCACTACTACCAGATTGGCCAACCACGTCGGATGGAGTACTCCTCCTACCAAGCCTGTCGCCTCTAGTTTTTTGATCTCCTCCGTGATGAACTCCTTCCTTTGCAGAGCTTGCTTCCTGACCTTCTGCTTGACGGTTCGTGCATGAGGATGATACGTCTCCAACGTATCTACTTTTCCAAACACTTTTGCCCTTGTTTTAGACTCTAACTTGCATGATTTCAATGAAACTAACCCGGACTGACACTGTTTTTAGCAGAACTGCCATGATGTTGTTTTATGTGTAGAAAAGAAAAAGTTCTCGGAATGTCCTGGAAATGCACAGAGGCACTTTTTGGAAAATATAAAAAATATTGGCGAAAGAATCAAGACCAAGGGGGCCACACCCTGTCCACGAGACAGAGGGTGCGCCCCCTCCTCCTGGGCGCGCCCCCCTATCTCGTGGGCCCCCTGGACCTCCACCGACCTCAACTCCAATTCCATATATTCACGTTCAGGGAGAAAAAAATAGGAGAGAAAGTTTCATCGTGATTTACGACACAGAGCCGCCGCCAAGCCCAAATCTCTCTCGGGAGGGCTAATCAGGAGTCCGTTCGGGGCTCCGGAGAGGGGGATTCGTCGGTGTCGTCGTCATCAACCGTCCTCCATCACCAATTTCATGATGCTCACCGCCATGCATGAGTAATTCCATCGTAGGCTTGCTGGACGATGATGGGTTGGATGAGATTTACCATGTAATCAAGTTAGTTTTGTTAGGGTTTGATCCCTAGTATCCACTATGTCCTGAGATTGATGTTGCTATGACTTTGCTATGCTTAATGCTTGTCACTAGGGCCCGAGTGCCATGATTTCAGATCGGAACCTATTATGTTTTCATGAATATATGTGTGTTCTTGATCCTATCTTGCAAGTCTATAGTCACCTATTATGTGTTAGGATCCGACAACCCCGAAGTGACAATAATCGGGATACTTCTCGGTGATGACCGTAGTTTGTGGAGTTCATGTATTCACTATGTGCTAATTCTTTGTTCCGGTTCTCTATTAGAAGGAGGCCTTAATATCCCTTAGTTTCCACTAGGACCCCGCTGCCAGGGGAGGGTAGGACAAAAGATGTCATGCAAGTTCTTTTCCATAAGCACGTATGACTATTTATGGAATACATGCCTACATTACATTGATGAATTGGAGCTAGTTCTGTGTCACCGATGTTATAGCTATTACATGAGGAATCGCATCCGGCATAATTATCCATCACTGATCCATTGCCTACGAGCTTTTCACATACTATTCTTCGCTTATTTA
The DNA here is from genome assembly GCF_002162155.2 of Triticum dicoccoides. Lineage (NCBI taxonomy): Eukaryota > Viridiplantae > Streptophyta > Magnoliopsida > Poales > Poaceae > Triticum > Triticum dicoccoides. The sequence goes on along the minus strand of NC_041391.1, from coordinate 103,820,098 downwards.
CTTTTCCGTTGCTACTGTTACAACTACTACAAAAACCCAAAAACTATTATCTTTACTTTTGCCACCGTTACCTTTATTATCATACTACTTTGCTACTAAATACCTTGCGGCAGATACTAAGTTATCCAGGTGTGGTTGAATTGAAAACTCAACTGCTAATACACAAGAATATTCTTTGGGTCCCCTTGTGTCGAATCAATAAATTTGGGTTGAATACTTTACCCTTGAAAGCTGTTGCGATCCCCTACACTTGTGGGTAATCAAGACTAATTTCTGGCACCGTTGCCGGGGAGCATAGCTCTATTCTCTGAGTCACTTGGGATTTATATCTGTTGATCACTATGAAGAACTTGAAAGACGCTAAAACCAAGATTTTGCCCTCAACTACGAGGGGAGGTAAGGAACTGCCATCTTGCTCTGCACTAGATTCTCCTTCTGTTATTAGTAAACTTGCGACACCTAAACCTGCTACTGCTAAGAACTCTGATATGCCGCGCATGTTATTGATGATGCCACTTCTGCTTTGGACGACACTTATGATGAAACTACTTCTGTGCATGATACTACTTTGCCATTAGGTGAATTTCTTGATGAACAACTTGCTAGAGTTAGGGAGAATGAAATTATTGAAGATGCTATTATTGATGATAGTGATGATGAAAGTTCTCCCAATGATTATGAATCGCATGTTGTTCCTGAGGGTTATGTTATGAATGAAGAAGCTTCTAGAGCTATCTTTGCTTGCAATGATAGATATGATCTTAAGAAATTATTGGCTAAATGGAAGCAGCAGTTGAATCCTGACCCTACTTTTGCTACTTCACCTATCTGTGTTACTGATAAGGATTAGGAATTCTCTGTTGATCCTGAGATTATTACTTTAGTTGAATCTGATCCTTTTTATGGCCTTGAATCTGAAACTGTTGTGGCACATCTTACCAAGTTGAATGATATAGCTACCCTGTTTACTCATGATGAGAAGTCTCGCTATTTTTATATCCTTAAGATATTTCCGTTCTCATTAAAGGGTGATGCTAAGACTTGGTATAATTCTCTTGCTCCTGGTTGTGTGCTTAGTCCCTAGGATATGATTTATTACTTCTCTGCTAAATATTTCCCTTCTCATAAGAAACAAGATGCCTTGCGGGAAATATATAATTTTGTGCAAATCAAAGAAGAGAGTCTCCCACAAGCTTGGGGAAGGCTTCTCCGGTTACTTAATGCTTTGCCTGATCATCCCCTCAAGAAAAACGAAATACTTGATATCTTTTATAATGGACTAACCGATGCTTCCAAGCACTACTTGGATAGTTGTGCTGGTTGTGTTTTTCAGGGAAAGAATAGTCGATGAAGCTAAAATACTATTGAATAATATGTTGACTAATGAAAATAATTGGACTCTTCCTGAGCCAATTCCCGAGGCAATTCCTGAACCGATTGAGCCATCTCCTGAGCCTATTCCTAAACCCACTCCGAAGGAGAGAGGTGTTTTATTTCTCAGTCCTCAAGATATGCAAGAGGCAAAGAAATCAATGAAAGAAAAAGGTATTAAAGCTGAAGATGTTAAGAATTTACCACCTATTGAAGAAATACATGGTCTTAATATACCGCCTAAAGAACCACATTGTCTTGATAACCCGAAACAGGTAGTAAAGGTAAATTCTCTCTATAGATATGATAAAGTTGAAATCCCCTCTACTAAATTTCATAGCCCATGCTTAGATGAATTTGATGACTTTATGACTAGACAAGAAAGTTTTAATGCTTATGTTGGTAGAGAGTTAAAGAATAATGCTTTCGAGATAGGACGTGTAAGCGATAATCCGGCTAGAGTTAAAGGTGAACTTAAACTCATTAGCAAATATGTGTCTATGGTTGCTACTCAAGCTGATCAAGTACTTCAAGCTCAAAATGAATTGCTTGATGAATCAAACAATAACAATGACTTTTCTATTAGAGTGGCTACTAGAACTGGTAGAATGACTCAGGAACCTTTGTATCCTGAAGGCTACCCTAAGAGAATCGAGCAAGATTCTCAGAGAAATAATTTAGAAGCACCTAGTTCTTCTAAAAAGAAGGAAAAGAAAAATGATAGGACTTTGCATGCTTCTAGTGAACCTACTGTAGACACACCTGAGAATCCCAATAATATTTCTATTTCTGATGCTGAAACACAATCAGGTGATGAACATGAACCTAGTGATAATGTTAATGATAATGTTCATGTTGATGCTCAACCTAGCAAAAACAATGAAGTAGAGATTGAACCTGTTGTTGATCTTGATACCCCACAATCAAAGAATCAACATTGTGATAAGAGAGATTTTGCTGCTAGGAAGCACGGTAGAGAAAGAGAACCATGGGTTCAGAAACCCATGCCGTTTCCTCCTAAACCATCCAAGACAAAGGATGATGAGGATTTTGAGCGCTTTGCTGAAATGATTAGATCTATCTTCTTATGTATGCGCTTAACTGATATACTGAAAGTAAATCCTTATGCTAAGTATATGAAGGATATCATCACAAATAAAAGAAAGATACCGAAAGCTAAAATTTCCACCATGCTTGCTAATTACACTTTTAAGGGTGGAATACCAAAGAAACTTGGAGATCCCGGGGTACCAACTATACCATGCTCCATTAAAATAAATTATGTTAGAACTGCTTTATGTGATCTTGGAGCCGGTGTTAGTGTTATGCCTCTCTCTTTATATCGTAGACTTGAATTGAATAAGTTGACACCTACTAAAATATCTTTGCAAATGGCTGATAAATCATCTGCTATACATGTCGGTATTTATGAGGATGTGCCTATTGTGGTTGCAAATGTCACTATCTTAATGGACTTTGTTATTCTTGATATTCCCGAGGACGATAGCATGTCGATTATCCTTGGTAGACCTTTTTTGAATACTCTAGGGGCTGTTATTGATTGCAACAAAGGCAATGTCACTTTTCATGTTAATGGTAATGAGCATACGTTACACTTTTCCGAGGAAACAATCTCAAGTTCATAGTATCAATTCTATTGGAAAAGTTCCATCTATTATTATTGGAGGTTTTGAATTTCCTCTCCCTACTATCAAGAAAGAGTATGATATTCTAATTGTTGGGGATTTTCATATCCCCGTTGAGGTAACTTAGTGTTATTCGAAATTTCTCCGGTTCCGTGTTATTCGGAATGAGTTTGTTAACAAGACTTGATCAACCTTGTTAGTGGATTCATTTTGATGATCATGATATGGATGAAACTAGAAGGCACAACCTTCTGTACCCTCTTTTTACTTTCTGTTATTTAGAATAAATAAAGCAAAAATAGTATTATCTGTCTGTTTTCTGAATTATCCGTGCATTAAAAGATATCACGAAAATAAAAGTGCTACAAATGCCCTGCAAAGTTAGTATGATTTTTTATGGAATATTTGAGGATTTTAGGCACTGAAATCACTGCAGGAGAGGCAAGTACCAGGCCACGAGAGTGGAGGGCGCGCCCACCCCACCTGGGTGCGCCCCACTGTCTCGTGGGCCCCTGGTGGGCCCCCTCCACTTATGCCAGCACCCACACACTTCATCCTCTACCCAAAAAAATCCCCATCCAGCTCAAGCACGAGTTCTAGCTCATTTTGCTGCGATTTTCGATCTCCTTGCTCAAAGCTCCATTCACAAAACTTCTTTGGGAGATTGTTGCTTGGTATGTGACTCCTCCATTGATCCAATTAGTTTTTGTTCTAGTGCTTTATTCATTGCAAATTTTTTCTGCATAGGTGACCATGTTCTTGAGCTTGCATGTTAAATTTATGAGGTCCCAAGCAATTCTAATGCATGATATAGGCTCTAGGCACTTGTAGGAGTAGTTGTTGTCAATCTTGTTTAGTTTTATTCATTTTTATTTTGAAGTTACTAAAATTTCAATAAAATCAGAAAATGTGAAGGAGACATTTAAGGGGTTCTTCTAGCCAAGGCTCTCAAGAAAAACAAGCTAAAGAGAAGGAAAAAAGTCAAGTATAATCTTCCTCGCTTAGCGGAAGTACGGTCGTGTAAGTGGCCATGCAATGATCTCTTGAAAGAAGTTGGGATTCATGAAGATTTTTATTCTTTGATCGAGAACGCAGGCCTCACCGATTTCATCAACGACCGGATCGATCAGTATCTCTTACTCACCTATACTTTCGTGCAAAACTTTTATTATTATCCTAAGAAGTCACCGCCTGCAGTATCATTTCATTTATATGATGAATTCAGAGAAATGTATCTACGTGATTTTAGCGCGGTGTGTAGGATACCTTATGAGGGAGAATTAGAGGAACCCCATCGTAAAGATGTGGATGGCTTTGTTAATATTATCGCTGTAGAGGAGCCAAAGAAGGGTCCCGAGGCAAAAATCTCTAGCATACCCTTTCCTGTTTTACACTACTTTGCCATATTTGCTAGTAGATGCTTGATTGGTCGTGAAAATAGTGGAAACATTAGTGTTCCTGATATTATCATTCTTCAACATGCTTTGCTTGGAGACAATAGTTTTAGTATGGGTGCCGTCGTTGCTAAACGGCTAGCCCTGAATCGTACAAAAGGCCCCATATTTGGAGGTATCTATGCTTCAGATCTTGCTAGACATTTTCAGATCCCCATTAGGCACCATGAGAAAGGGGAGACAAAATTGCCTCCTCACATTTTAGATTACAAGAGCATGGTAGCACACAAGTTTATTGTTGACAACGAAGAGAAGATGCTCTTGTATAAACTTAGATTTAATAAGAAACACATTGAGATTATTATTTTGCATGCGCCTCTATTGTTTGATTTTCTTGCAGGAAATTTTCTTGTCATGCCGAAAGTGGTGTACAATCATCGAGCCCAAGCTTTCACTCCAGAACCTGAGCCGGAGCCGGAACCTGCACTGGACCCTTATCGTGCATCATCTGTCCAGTGGGATCCGGAGATGACCAGCCAGTGGTATCCTGATTACACCTCCCAGTACACTGGGGAGAGTAGCGGCGGTCCTTGGTACTAGACCAACTTAGGCCAAAAGCCTAAGCTTGGGGGAGTACGTATTTCTCACCGACTTTACATTCATGTTCACACACTAGTCCTCGGTGCTCATACTCTTTCATTATATTATCCATGCTAGTTTAATTTTCTTTTTCACTTTCTTCTTGTGTGTTTGATAAATCTTAAGAAAAAAAACTAAAAAAGTTAGTTAGTTTAATTTCCATGCTTGTAGTAGAAATTAAAATGAAAACCCAAAAAGATTTGCCGTTCTTCTTCTTACCTGTTGGGAGCTTTCCCGTGTAAATAGTTTTATTTTCTTTTCTTTCCTTTGGGGGTCGAGAAGACCATATTGAAAATGTTTAGTGGCTCTCATTTGCATGATTGTTTATTTAACTAAGAGCCCATATTATCTTGTCTTCTCTCTTGAGTTGAATGCTTGCAGATTCCAGCTTAGTTCCATGCACGTGCACTCTTATTATTATACACATCATTCAGTCGTGCAAGTGAAAGGCAATAATGACGATATATGATGGACTTATTGGGATGAGAAAAGCTGGTATGAACTCGACCTCTCTTGTTTTTGTAAATATGATGAGTTCATCGTTCCTGATTCAGCTTATTATGAAGTAAACATATTTGCAATGACATTTAGAGATTATAGTTGCTTGTGCCATGCTTGATTAGCTATGAGTTATAATGGTTTACCTTGCATGCCAAGATGCTATTAGAACGATTATGATGTGATATGATGGGATGGTATCCTCCTTTGAATGAATTGAGTGACTCGACTTGGCACATGTTCACGCATGTAGTTGAAACAAATCAACATAGCCTTCATGATATTTATGTTCATGGTAGATTATATCCTACTCATGCTTGTACTCGGTGTAAATTAATTTTAATGCATGTTCATGACTGTTGTCGCTCTCTCAGTTGGTCGCTTCCTAGTCTTTTGCTAGCCTTCACATGTACTAAGCAGGAATACTGCTTGTGCATCCAAACTCCTTAAACCCCAAAGTTGTTCCACATGAGTCCACTATACCTTCCTATATGCGGTATTTACATGCCGTTCCAAGTAAATTTGTATGTGCCAAACTCCAAACCTTCAAATGAAATTCTGTTTTGTATGCTCGCGCAGCTCATGTTTCAACTAGGGCTGCCTATATCTTCCATGCTAGGTGGGTTATGCTCAAGAGGAGTGGACTCCGCTCCTGATTCATTAGAAAGGGCCGGTAACCGGGATGCCCGGTCCCATGATCCAAAAAGATCAAAGCAAATCAAAATAATTAAACAAAACTCCCCCAGGGATGTTGTTAGTTGGAGGCACTCGTTGTTTTGAGCAAGCCATGGATTGATGCTTGTTGGTGGTTGGGGGAGTATAAACCTTTACCATTCTGTTTGGGAACTGCCTATAATGCATGTAGTATGGAAGATACAACCATCTCATAGTTGTTGCGTTGACAGCAAAAGTATGCCGCTCAAAATGTTATTCAATCTCTATTTTAAAATCGAGCTCTGGCACCTCTACAAATCCCTGCTTACTTCTGCGAAGGGCCTATCTATTTACTTTTATGTTGAGTCATCACCCTTCTTATTAAAAAGCACCCGCTGGGGAGCACATTATCATTTGCATTCATTACTATTGGTTTATATTGGGTATGACTTGACTGGATATCTGTTACCATGAATTACAATGTTTAGTCAGTCCTTGATCTTTAAAGGTGCTCTGCATTTATGTTTTGCGGTCTCAGAAAGGGCTAGCGAGATACCATTTTGTTATATCATGTTATGATTGTTTTGAGAAAGTGTTGTCATCCGAGTTTTATTATTATGGCTCGCTAGCTGATTATGCTATTGATATGAGTAATTGTGAGACCTAAGTGTTATTGTGAGTATGGTTAGTTCATAATATTTGTTGAACCCTGAATGCTGGCTTTTCATGTTTACAACAACAAAAGCAAATAGAGTTTTTAAAGTATTTCCTTATCACTTTCAGTTTATCAACTGAATTGCTTGAGGACAAGCAAAGGTTTAAGTTTGGGGGAGTTGATACGTCTCCAACGTATCTACTTTTCCAAACACTTTTGCCCTTGTTTTACACTCTAACTTGCATGATTTAAATGAAACTAACCCGAACCGATGTTGTTTTCAGCAGAACTACCATGATGTTGTTTTATGTGTAGAAAAGAAAAGTTCTCGGAATGTCCTGGAAATCCACGGAGGCACTTTTTGGAAAATATAAAAAATATTGGCGAAAGAATCAAGACCAGGGGGCCCACACCCAGTCCACGAGACAGGGGGGCGCGACCCCTCCTCCTGGGCACGCCCCCCTATCTCGTGGGCCCCCTCGACCTCCACCGACCTCAACTCCAACTCCATATATTCACTTTTGGGGAGAAAAAAATCGGAGAGAAAGTTTCATCACGTTTTACGACACGGAGCCGCCACCAAGCCCTAATATCTCTCGGGAGGGTTGATCTGGAGTCCGTTTGGGGCTCCGGAGAGGGGGATTCATCACCGTCGTCATCATCAACCATCCTCCATCACCAATTTCATGATGCTCACCGTCGTGCATGAGTAATTCCATCATAGTCTTGCTGGACGGTGATGGGTTGGATGAGATTTACCATGTAATCAAGTTAGTTTTGTTAGGGTTTGATCCCTAGTATCCACTATGTCCTGAGATTGATGTTGCTATGACTTTGCTATGCTTAATGCTTGTCACTAGGGCCCAAGTGCCAGGATTTCAGATTTGAACCTATTATGTTTTCATGAATATATGTGTGTTCTTGATCCTATCTTGCAAGTCTATAGTCACCTATTATGTGTTATGATCCGACAACCCCGAAGTGACAATAATCGGGATACTTCTCGGTGATGACCATAGTTTGAGGAGTTCATGTATTCACTATGTGCTAATGCTTTGTTCCAGTTCTCTATTAAAAGGAGGCCTTAATATCCCTTAGTTTCCACTAGGACCCCGCTGCCACAGGAGGGTAGGACAAAAGATACCATGCAAGTTCTTTTCCATAAGCATGTATGACTATTTACGGAATATATGCCTATATTACATTGATGAATTGGAGCTAGTTCTGTGTCACCATATGTTATGGCTATTACATGAGGAATCGCATCTGGCATAATTATCCATCACTGATCCATTGCCTACGAGCTTTTCACATACTGTTCTTCGCTTATTTACTTTTCCGTTGCTACTGTTACAACTACTACAAAAACCCAAAAACTATTATCTTTACTTTTGCCACCGTTACCTTTATTATCATACTACTTTGCTACTAAATACCTTGTTGTAGATACTAACTTATCCAGGTGTGGTTGAATTGACAACTCAACTGCTAATACTCAAGAATGTTCTTTGGCTCCCCTTGTGTCGAATCAATAAATTTGGGTTGAATACTTTACCCTCAAAAGCTGTTACGATCCCCTACACTTTTGGGTTATCAGAGGACAGACAGCAAGATGGTGCTCAATCACTTCCCTGGGAACGCCGGGGATGTCGAAGGCTTGCCATGCAAACACTTCGACATTCGCCCGCAGGAAAGTGACGAGCTCGCTTTCCTATTTGCTGTCAAGGGTGGAGCTTATGGTGAAAGTTCCCCCCGTGTCGTCCTCCCTGACGGGCACCTTCTTGGTCTCTGGTGGTGCATCTCTGGTCTTCTTGCTCTTGTCGACGGAGCTCTCTAGCACGTCCTCAACAGGAACGAAACACCCCGAAGATGTGCGCTTGCCGGAGTAGTTGCGAGGGGTCTCGCCAGTCTTCTTCCCTCCCGAGGCTCCGTCGGCAGGAGCAGGTGCCTTGGCGGCAGCTGCTGCAACTGCTTCCCGGTAGAGTTGGTCGGCACAAATCAACGTATCTTTCTTGTCGGAGGGGACGGTGATGATGTTCATTGGCCCGGGCATCTTCAGCATGTTGTAGGCGTAATGCAAAGTCGCCATGAACTTTGCTAGTGCTGGGCGGCCGAGGATCCCATTGTAGGGCAAGGGGATCTCGGCTACATTGAAGATAATCCTCTCCGTCCTATGGTTCAGCTCGCCTCCGAACGTCATGGGCAGCGTGACCTTTCCCTTCGGCTGGCTCCTCCCCGGTTGACCCCTTGGAACGTGCCCGTATCCTCGAGGTCTCCATCAGGGATTTGCAGCCTCTTGATCACAACAGGCGAAATCAAGTTCAGACCAGCCCCGCCGTCAACCAGCATCTTCGTCACCTTGAGGTTGCGGATTGTTGGCAAGACCAACAACGGCAAGCACCGGACTGCAGTCGTGCGGTCAGGATGGTCCTCGGTGTCGAAGATGATAGGCGTGCTTGACCACCTCAGCAGCTTTTGTGCGTCGAGCGATGGCTCCACCACTGTGATCTCACGTGCCCACTGCTTGAGTTGGCGGTGGGATGTATGCAGCGAGGTGCCACCATCGACGCACATGGCTTCTGTGTCTTTCTGGAACTCGTGGTTGCCGGACTCATTGTCCTCGTCATGATCATCATCTTCCTGCTTCTTGTCGTGGCCCCGGGCGGGCCTCTCCTACTGATTGTCTTTGCTGCGGCGGCCTCCTTGGCTGCCATGCTTCTTGTCGGATCCCTCAGCGCCCTCTTGGACCTTCTCCTTGTACTGCCGCTCATACTCGGCTTTTTGCTTCTCAGCGAGCAGCTCCACCTGCTAGCAGTTCTGGAGATCGTGGCCTTTGGTGCGGTGGATCTAGCAATACTGCTTGTCGGAGCCCCCTGGCTTATCGGCAGCCGCCAAGGCCTGGCAAGCAGCACACCCGGAAACCTCCTTGCCAGGGCCACTTGCCTTGGGTTTCTTGGTGGCGCCGGTGTCGTCGGACCCTTCAACGGCAAGCACGGTCTTGCCGATGTGCTAACTGTTACGGCGCTGGCCCTTCTTCGCCAGGGTGGCGGTATCATCCATGGAGTCGGTTTCCGTGCCGGCGTCTTCGCCTAGGTACTTCCTTCCCTCTTCAGCGCGAGCGCATTGATCAGCTAGAACATAAAGTTGGGCCACATCCCTGACCTTGTTCATCCCCAGCTCATCTTACGATTGCGCACATTCTGATGGAATGCACTGATCACGGCGGCAGGATGAACATCAGGGATGTTGTAATGCACTCGGCTGAACCTTTGGATGTACTTGCACAAGTTTTCTCCTTCCTTCTGGGGGATGATATGCAGATCACTCGCCTAGCAATGAGCTTGGTGGCCTCCGGTAAAGGCGCCAACAAACTCAAGACACAGATCCGCCCAAGAAGAAATGGAGTCTACCGGCAAGTGCATCAACCATGACATAACATTAGGCTTGAGTGCCAATGGAAAGTAATTGGCAAGCACCTTGTCGTCGCGGGCCCCAGCAGCTTGCATCGCGATGGTGTAGATGTTGAGGAACTCTGATGGGTGAGTCTTGTCATTGTACTTTTCGCCTACGTCGGGCTTGAACGTGCGGTGGGAGGGCCACTGGAACTGCCGCAGCTCACGGGTGAAGGCCGGACAACCTACCTCGTAAGGTAGGCCACCGTAGCCTCCCGGTGCTGGGTGGTCCATAGTGGGCCCTGCCCGCTGTCGGTGTACGAAAGTAGGGGCTCTCCTTTTGACCCCTTTACTTGTGCACGGGTAGTCAGAGCCACGCGCCACGACCACGCATAGCAGGGTAGAGGAGGGAAGCCGGAGAGAAGCCAAAGGCTCTAGACAAACAAGGCAACATCAAGGACCAAGGCCACAAAGTGCAGATGGGCGAAGCAGGTTTCCCCGGCAAGGCCCTTGCCTAGGGCGGCCTCCGCAGCCCCGGCAAGCCCCTTGCCGGGGCAGCTCGCCCACACCAGCGGAGCAGGCCACCCTCGAGCCACGGTCTCCAACGCCGGCAACCACGTTGGACCAGGGATCGGGAGGCACCTCCACGGTGGCATGCAGATCTTTGTGAAGACATAGAATGCTCAAGATCGGATGAGGATTGGAAAGCAACACTCCCTACCGAAGGAACCCACAAGACCCCCGGCAAGATCCTTGCCGGGGACGCCAGCGCGCCACAGTAAGACCCTTGCCGGGCCACCCGACAAGACTCTTGCCAGAAGCGACAGCAGGGCCACTACCAGGCCCGCACCAACCAACTCCCCGCCGCCATTCGCATGCAACTGCCAGTCCAACCAGCTGGGCAGGCACCTGCGTGGCGACATGTAGCTTCCAGGCCAACTCAGCATGCACCTGCGTGGCAGCATGCACATCTTCATGGAGGCTCCACCACCGCACCACCTCAGCTGCTTGCCTGCCTACATGGCACCGCATGCATCGCTGACCAGGGCGCGTGTCGAAGCTAGGGGCAGTGGCGACGGATGGGACGGGCCTCGCTCCCATCCCCGATAAAGTGAGGGACACCTAAGCCATGCATTAAATGCATCTTGTCCTGTAATACGGGCGATAAGCTCGTAACACTTTAGGTCTTTCCACCTCTTGTGTGCCACTGTGGCAGCCCCTTTGCCTATAAAAGGAGGCCTGTGGCATACAGGAAGCGGATTCGTCTCTTTCGAACCACACACCACCCATAGCTAGTTCGAGAGCTCAAGAACACTCAATACATCCACCAAGCAGGACTAGGGTTTTACGCATCCTCGCGGCCCGAACCTGGGTAAACGATCCCCGTGTCAACTACTAATCCTGCTCTTCTCACAACCCCGCGCCCCGCAACCGTAGTAGGGATTCTTGTGATCCCATAGGTATCGTTTCCCATCGACATCTTTGGCGCGCCAGGTAGGGGCGCAATCGTGAGAATCTGGTCTAGCAGTTGACCTAGCTACCTTCTCATCACATAGGCTCCTAAGAAGAATACGACCATGACGATCGGTTCGTCTGGGACCGGATTGCCAGTACCGATGTAGACCAGTAGCGGGCCAGTCGCGGAGAGGACCCGTGGTGCAGCCCGCGGACATTCGCATCACCCTAGCGGTCCAGGCCTGGCGAGTGGCGTCGTTCGCGCGCCAAGCGACGAGCCACCAGTCGCGGGCTACAGAGACGGAGTCGGGCCCTCCAGGGGCGCCGCCATCCCGCCAGACAGCAGCGTGGCGGCCTCCAAGACACCAGCACCAACGCCCATGGCGCGCTCTTCTCAGGTTCTGTGCGACGAGAGATTGGCGAGATCCCTCGCACCTATTTCGGCAAGCGCACCTCTTCGGGGTGTTGCGCTCTCGTTGAGGAAGTGCCAGAGAGCTCCGCCGGCAAGAGCAAGAAGTCCAGAGCTGCACCACCAGAGACCAAGAAAGTGCCCATCAAGGAGGATGGCAAGGGGGGGCTCTCACCATAAGCTCCACCCTCGACAGCAAATAGGAAAGCGAGCTCGTCACTTTCCTGCGGGCAAATGTTGATGTGTTTGCATGGCAAGCTTCCGACATCCCCGGTGTTCCCAGGGAAGTGATTGAACACCATCTTGTTGTCTGTCCTTGTGCGCGGCCCGTCCAGAAGAAGGTCCGGAAGCAAGCTCTGGAGAGGTAGGAGTTCATCACAGAGGAGATCAGAAAACTAGAGGCGGCAGGCTTGGTAAGAGGAGTACTCCATCCGATGTGGTTGGCCAATCCAGTAGTGGTGCGCAAGGCAAATGGGAAGTGGAGACTGTGTATTGATTACACGAACATTAATAAGGCTTGTCCAAAGGATCCCTTCCTGATACCACACATTGACCAGATTGTTGACTCCACGGCTGGGTGTGACCTGTTATCATTCCTTGACGCCTACTCGGGATACCACCAGATCTTCATGACAAAAGAAGACGAGGAGAAGACAGCATTCATCACCCCATGTGGTACATATTGCTTTTTACCGATGCCTTTCGGGTTGAAGAGTGCTGGCTCAACCTTTGCAAAAGCGGTCCAAATTGGTTTTGAGCCCGAGATACATAGAAATATGGAAGCTTATATGGATGACATAGTGGTCAAAACCAAGGACAAAGCAACACTCGTGCAAGATCTGGAGGAAACATTTGCAAACCTGCGCAAGATCAACCTCAAATTGAACCCTGAGAAGTGTGTCTTCGGCATCCCGTCTGGCAAGCTTCTCGGGTTCTTTGTGTCCTAGCACGGGATTGAAGAAAACCTAGATAAGATCAAGGCCATCGAGCAGATTGGGGCACCCAAACGGATCAAGGACGTGCGACGGCTCACTGGATGCGTTGCTGCCAACGCAGCCAGTGCGCCGGTTCATCTCCAAGTCCATGGAGCATGCCCTTCCTTTTTTCAAGATCTTGAAGAAAGCAGGGCCCATGGAGTGGACCCCAGAGGCCAAGGCGGCGCTGCAGGATTTGAAGAAATACCTCTCCTCTACCCCAGTGCTGGTTGCGCCCAAACCACAAGAATCATTGTTGATTTATCTAGCGGCAACAAATAAGGTGGTTACCACCACACTAGGGGCGCAGAGGGAGGTTGATGAGAAGGCAGCGGCAGCGGCAGAGTCAACAGATTGCAAGCCGGAACCCTCTCCGGCAGGGCTCGATCCCGGTAAGACTTAGTCCCCGGCAGAGGCTGACACCAGTGCGACAGGGCCCATGCGACCAAGTGAAGAGGCGCAGAAGAAGAAAATGGTACAACAGCCAGTTTACTTCGTCAGCTCCCTCTTGCAGGGGGCTAGGTCGAGGTACTCAGGTGTGCAAAAGTTGCTCTTCGGCCTCCTTATGGCTTCGAGAAAGTTGCGCCATTACTTCCAAGCGCACGAGATCATGGTGGTCACCCACCTCCCATTGCAACAGATACTGCATAACCCAGATGCAACAGGGAGGATCGTGGAATGGGCCCTGGAGCTGTCAAGTTTCGGTTTGAAGTTCGAGAGTACCTCGACGATTCAGAGCAGAGTCTTGGCGGAGTTTGTTGCAGAATGGACCTCAACTCCTAACGAAGAGGTGCAGGAGACCACTCTCCCCGGCAAGGAAACGAGCTGCAACTGGATCATGTACATTGATGGTGCCTTCTCGCTGCAAGGCGCCGGTGCTGGTGTGCTGCTTGTCGCACCCACCGGAGAGCGCCTCAAGAATGTCATCCAGATGCACTTCCCCCGGGAGATGTCAACAAACAACACTGCCGTGTATGAGGGTTTGCTTGCCGGTCTCAGGATCGTGGCAGACCTCGGAACTAAAAAGCTCATCGTTAGGGGCGACTCACAGCTCATCGTCAGGCCGATCAACAAAGATTATCAAAGCCCGTTGATGAGGTGAGGAAACTGGAGGAGCGCTTTGACGGTATACAAGCAGAGCATGTCCCTCGGACGGAGAACAACATCGTCGACTACCTGTCAAAGTGCGCTGCCCTCAAGCTACCTGTGGAACCAGGTACTTTTGTGCTTCAGTTAGCTCAACCATCCGTTGAGCCGTCAAGCGGGCAGAGCAAACGGAGGAAGCTAGGCTCCAGCAAGTACTTCCCCATCGAGCTCCCTGGAGCCGTCGGCGAAGATGTTGTCGTGGATGCCGATCCTGCCGCAGGGCAATCGACTCCAGCAGGACCTCAGGTCATGGCCGTAGAGACGGCCGCTTCCGTGGAAGAAGAGATGCCTTTGGTCCTTGTCATCGAGCCATAGGCTCCGGCATGGGCACAACACACCGTCTGTTTCCTCCAAAAAGGAGAGCTTCCTGAGGAGTAGGAAGCGGCAGAAAGAGTAGCCCGCCGGTCTGCTCTGTACCAATTCGTTGATAACATATTGTACAGAAAAGGGCCGAATGGGCTGGAATTAATGTGCATCTCCCGGGATGAAGGACTAAAGCTGTTGGCGGAGACACACGGAGACATATGTGGCTCCCACATAGGGTCGAGGGCCCTTGCCGGCAAAGCTTTCCGGCAAGGCTTCTTCTGGCCCACTGCCCTCCGGGATGCGACGGCACTAGTAACCAAGTGTGAAGCGTGCCAGTTCCATTCAAAGAAGCTTCATCAACCAGCTCAAGCCCTTCAAACTATCCCTCTCTCCTGGCCCTTCTCGGTTTGGGGGCTCGACATATTGGGCCCCTTCCCCCGTGTTGTCGGGGGCTTTGAGTATTTGTACGTTGCAATCGACAAGTTCACAAAGTGGCCAGAGGTGGAAGCAGTGAGGAAGGTGACAGCACAGTCAGCCATCAAGTTCTTCAAGGGACTAGTGTGCCGTTTTGGAGTGCCCAACAGGATCATCACCGACAACGGCACACAGTTTACGAGACATGCCTTCATGCAATACATTGAGGATCTTGGCAGCAAGGTCCGTTTTGCTTCCGTAGCACATCCACGGAGCAACGACCAAGCGGAGAGAGAAAATGCTGAAGTCATGCAAGTCTTAAGAACAAATACTTTTGATAGGCTGCGCAAGAGTGGAAGGCACTGGATTGATGAGTTGCCAGCGGTTCTTTGGTCGATCAGAACAACGCCAAATCGAGCCACCAGCCAGACACCCTTTGCCCTGATTTACGAGGTAGAAGCAGTTCTCCCCCACAGAACTCATATACGGGTCACCTCGAGTGCTCGCTTATGATGAGCTTGAGCAAGAGCGATTGCGGCAAGATGACGCGACGCTCCTTGAGGAAGATCGTCTTCCGGCGGCTGTGAGAGCAGCACGCTAACAGCAAGCCTTGTGCCGCTACCATAGCCACAAGGTTCATGCCCGGAGCTTTGGGGAAGGCGACCTTGTTCTTCGGTACGTTCAGTCGGCCAAGAATTCCAACAAGTTGATGCCAAAGTGGGAAGGCCCTTATCGGGTAACACGAGTCACCAGGCCCGGCGCAGTCCGGCTGGAGACCGAAGATGTCGTTCCAGTGAGCAACTCATGGAACATCAAGCATCTCCGCAAGTTTTACCCATAAGGCGCAGCTGCCGGGCCTCCCAGCAAGCCACCCTTTTGTACAAGCCTTGCCGGAAAGGCATGTAACCCTCTATACCAAGCCAGGCGCAGACCCTAAGGATAAATAAATGAAGCGCCGGTGCCCTAAATTATAGCATGCATGCTAGGTTGATTCTCTTCCTTGGTTAGGGTTGATAGTGCTTAGCGGTGGCTAACCCCTAGCTTAGAGGTCAAGTGCGCGTCTCTCTGTTCTTCTCTATCTTCTTTCGTTCGCAGGGCATATAAGTATTCTTGCCGAGCTATTTTGGGATAAGGGGGACGGACCGGCGCCCGGGCCCCGGCAAGCCAAAGTTGCCAGGGGCTGCAAGGGCAAGGATCCATCCGCGGCAAGCCAAGGTTGCCGGGGGCTGCAAGTCCAGATAAGTTCTCTATCCTCCATCATGCATTTCGTTATGGACTGGGGTATACGAAACCTCGTTCTATTTCTAGGCTACCGTGCTCCCCTTTTTCCGAACCCAAGGATTACCTCCTGGGGCCGAATTTGGTCGTAGCCGCGGCAGCAAGGAAATGAAACGAGGAGCCTAAGCCCGGCTCATCCCTGCCTCCGCCAAGGGCGTGAGAAAGGTCGAGAGAAGTGGGGGACGGCAAGGCCTGTTGCCGGGTGAAAAACATTTGTCTTAAAAAAATAACAAGGATTAATTCCTTGTCGTGGGTTCCACCCGCGAACGAAAAACCCGGCAAACATCCCTTTTTCATTAAAAAAACATCCCGTACAGGTACAGTTCATACGAAATGAAAAACATGAGCAAGGGGATTACAAGTTCTAAAGTTAACAAAGGCCTGAAGGCTTACAAGGCTAAAAAGACATAAGGTTCCCGTAATCCTTTTCTTGTCCCTCTCCTCGGGAAGTAAAACAAGAAAGTAGAAGGGCAAAAGGGGCGCCTAGGCAAGCTACGGGTGGCAGAAGACACCAAGGGAACATCTCGGTGGTCGTCCAAAGGCTGTATGGTGATGGCAGCGCCGGAGGAAGAGCTCGAAGACGAGGCGGCAGGACCTCAATACGCGATGAAGACGTCGGTGCCCGCGTACTCTAACTTGACGGCCTAGCCGCCCGCCCTCTTCCTCTTCCACAGCCTCCCAACGCCAGCCGCCCAAGGAGACGACCCCGAGAAGTTCAAGGAGTCGGCGACACGGATGATGGGGTCGCCGGTGCCGCCCAGAGTGGCTCCCGATACCTAGTTGGACCCGTCATCCTGCCGCCCGCTGCCCTCGTCGTCGCTGTCATTGTCTTCCTCGCCACTCTCGCTCGAGGAGGAATCGTCATCATCAAAAGAGCTCTCCATGCAGCACCTCGCGCGAGTCCCGAGATGCCTGAAGATCTTGACGGAGAGGAGGCCACCCTCCATTAGTTTGAAATGAAGAGTGAGCCCCTCCATCAAGCTGTGGATGCGAGCGAAGGTCTTCCACCCTCGGCGGAGATACATGACGTGAGGGGCGGGGAACTCGACGTCGGCCCATGTGCCACTGTTCCCGCAACCCCTCATATGCAGCTGCAACTAGGAGTCCAAGTAGGACCCCCCCCCCTTGGCGCGCCCCTCCTAGGCCGCTGGCTTCCTCCCCCCCCTTATATACGAGGGCGGGGGCACCCCAAAGGCACACCAAGATTTTTCTTAGCCGTGTGCGGTGCCCCCCTCCACAGTTTACTCCTCCGGTCATAGCATCATAGTGCTTAGGCGAAGCTCCGCGCGGATCACATCACCAATACCATCGCCATGCTGTCATACTGACGGAACTCTCCCTCGACCCTCTACTAGATCAAGAGTTTGACGGACGTCATCGAGCTGAACGTGTGCTGAACATGGAGGTGTCGTATGTTCGGTACTTGGACCGGTTGGATCATGAAGACGTTTGACTACATCAACCGCGTTAACATAACGCTTCCACTTTCGGTCTACGAGGGTACGTGGACACACTCTCCCCCTCTCGTTTCTATGCATCTCCTAGATAGATGTTGCGTGATCCTAGGATTTTTTTTGAAATTGCATGCTACGTTCCCCAACAGTGGCATCCGAGCCAGGTCTATGCGTAGATGATATGCATGCACGAGTAGAACACAAAGAGTTGTGGGCAATAATAGTCTTATTGCTTACTACCAACGTCTTACTTTGATTCCACGGTATTGTTGGATGAAGCGGCCCGGACCAACATTTCTCTGACCGCGTTCATGAGACTGGTTCTACCGACGTGCTTCGCACACAGGTGGCTGGCGGGTGTCTATTTCTCCAACTTTAGCTGAATCGAGTTTGACTATGGCCGGTCCTTGTTGAAGGTTAAAACATCACACTTGACGAAAAATCGTTGTGGTTTTGATGCGTAGGTACGAATGGCTCTTGCTAGAAGCTCATAGCAGCCATGTAAAACTTGAAACAACAAAGTAGAGGACGTCTAACTTGTTTTTGCAGGGCATGTTGTGATGTGGTATGGTCAAGATGTGATGAGATATAAATTGTTGTATGAGATGATCATGTTTTGTAAAAGTTATCGGCAACTGGCAGGAGCCTTATGGTTGTCGCTTTATTGTATGAAATGCAATCACCATGTAATTCCTTTAATTTATCAGTATGCGGTAGTGTAGGACCTTGAGAAGAGGTGTCTAAAGGGAGGGTGATTAGACACTAAGTACCAAAGTTGCAGTTTTTAGCTTCTTTAAGTTTAAGTGGAGTTTAGGCACAAGTTTAACATTCACAACATATAGCAAGCAAGCATGCAAAGAGTATATGAGCAGCGGAAAGTAAAGCATGCAACTTGCAAGAATGTAAAGGGGAGGGTTTTGGAGGATTCAAACGCAATTGGAGACACGGATGTTTTTGGCGTGGTTCCTATAGGTGGTGCTATCGTACATCCACGTTGGTGGAGATTTCAACCCACGAAGGGTAACGGTTGTGCGAGTCCACGGAGGGCTCCACCCACGAAGGGTCCACGAAGAAGCAACCTTGTCTATCCCACCATGGTCGTCGCCCACGAAGGACTTGCCTCACTAGCGGTAGATCTTCACGAAGTAGTCGATCTCCTTGCCCTTACAAACTCCTTGGTTTAACTCCACAATCTTGTCGGAGGCTCCCAAGTGACACCTAGCCAATCTAGGAGACACCACTCTCCAAGAAGTAACAAATGGTGCATTGATGATGAACTCCTTGCTCTTGTGCTTCAAATGATAGTCTCCCCAACACTCAACTCTCTCTCACAGGATTTGGATTTGGTGGAAAGAAGATTTGAGTGGAAAGCAACTTGGGGAAGGCTAGAGATCAAGATTCATATGGTAGGAATGGAATATCTTGGCCTCAACACATGAGTAGGTAGTTCTCTCTCAGAAATAGGATGCTGGAAGTGTAGGTTCATTCTGATGGCTCTCTCCATGAATGAAGAGGAGGTGGAGGGGTATATATAGCCTCCACACAAAATCTAACCGTTACACACAACTTGCCAAACTCGGTGGGACTGAATTGGTAAACTCGGTCGGACCGATTCAGCAAATCTAGTAACCGATTTTGGTAATTAGCTAACCAGAGAGTTGGTCGGGCAAACTCGGTGGGACCGATTACTCAAACTCGGTGGGACCGATTTTGGTAATAAGTTGACCAGAGAGTTTGCATTGTAATCTCGGTAGTACCGATTGCTCAAACTCGGTGAGACCGATTTTGGTAATGGACATACACAGAGAGATTACAATCCCATCTCGGTGAGACCGAGATCCCTATCGGTGAGACCGATGTGCCTAGGGTTTGTGGTAGTGGCTATGACATCTGAACTCGGTAGCGCCGGATAGAAAGAATCGGTGGGGCTGAGTTTGACTTTAGGTTTAGGACATATGTGTGGAAGTGGGAAAGTAGTTGAGGGTTTTGGAGCATATCACTAAGCACTGTGGAGCAAGAAACTCATTAAGCAACACCTCATCCCTTCTTGATAGTATTGGCTTTTCCTATAGACTCAATGTGATCTTGTATCACTAAAATGTAAAATGAAGAGTCTTGAGCTTGAAGCTTGAGCCAATCCTTTGTCCTTAGTATCTTGAAGGAGTTCCCACATCTTTTAGTCCATGCCACTCCATTGTTGAACTTATCTGAAACATACTAGATAAAAGTGTTAGTCCAACAAGAGACATGTTGACATCAATTACCAAAACCACCTAGGGAGCACTTCTGCTTTCAATCTCCCCCTTTTTGTTAATTGATGACAACATACATCAAAGCTTTAGATAAAGATATAAAGAGTAGCAAATAAAGCTTTGGAAAGACATGTAACAAGCATAGGCTCCCCCTACATGTATGCAATCATGTGAATATGGAATATAGAAGCATGTGAGAGCATAACCATGACAGAGTAGGCAAAGTGTTACATGTATATTGGCCATATGCATCAGAGCAAAGAATATTAAAGAAAATACCTTCATGCCCATGAGTTCTTCTTGCAAACAGTATGTACATCAGCAAGAATTCCTCATACACATGATTGTGATGCATATACTTAACTTGTAGTCTTGAGTTGGCTTAGGATGGAATGAACCTGCGTAAACAAGGTTAGATAACACAGGTACATCTACTAGCCAGAGCAAACAGAAGAAACCACAAGAATACCAAGACTAGGATGACATGCAGAGAGTGAGTACTAAGTACCACATTGGATTAGACATTTCCCCAAGAGTAAAGATATGCAATGAATTTAAATGATTTCTTTCCCTTAGATGTCTTGCTCCCCCTGAATCTAGCATGGGATACTGGGAGAAGATAGGGAACAGAAAATCAGAGCTGAAAGATATAAATGAACAGAGCTAATGCAAACTAATGCAAATAAGCACATATGAACATGTCTTTTACCCTCAATAAGACATGTGGCATCTCTCCTCTTGAACACCAAGCATCTCGGATCCTTGAGAAATACTTTCTACTTGAGTATTCTCTCCCCCTGGAGATCTCTTTCTCCCCCTGAGGAGGTGATACTATCCCTCTCTGATGTGATCTCTCTAAGTGATAAGCTTTGATGTGATCTCTCTCTCCCCCTTTGACATCAATTTCCAAGAAGGGTTTGAGCCTTGAGTCACAGCACAAAGCATTTATATATATGTGATGCTTGTAGAGGACAAGATTCATTGAGTGGAGCTGGATCAGAAGAAACACAGAATAAGTGGCAAATTGTTTTTCCTGTTGTGAAATCGGTGGCACCAAGTGGTATGCTTCGGTTGTACCGAAAGGATTCGGTTGGACCGAAAACAACAAGTCGGTGAAACCGAGTTCATCGCAGAGAAAACACTTGTAACCTCGGCTCACTAGACTAGTAAGATCTCACAAAGATTTGCAAGGAATTTACTGAATGATATGCAATGAATTGGATGCAGAAAGTGCAGAGCAAACAGAAATAAGTCTAGATGAAGTTTTTTTTTGTTTTTTTAGGAAACAAATATGCATGAGACAAATGCAAAAGTATAGAAAAGAACACAAGAGAACTTCATCTAGAGATGGTCGGCGATAAAGTCACCTATGTTAGAGTATATTGACTTAGGAGTCAAGTGAGATCACTTGATCATAGGTCATACTCATCGTTTAAGCTCAAAATGGGGTTGCCATTTTTCGTTTAAGCATCTTGATGTATTCACATCTTGTCGAGTTACTTTAGCTCATGACTTGGAGTAAAGCTTCTCTAAGATGGAATAACATACCTTGGTTGGTGGTGTTGAATATGTACTTGAACTTATGTGGGTTGCTCAAGGTTGATGTAGCTCATCAAGAGTTGGGAGCACCACTTGGAATTTGAGTCCATCTACCTACATGGGTTAGTTCTTGCAAGGAAGAGCACTTGTGTATCCAAAAATGATGATCATGAAGCTCAACATAGAATTTGTCAAAGGATATGTTTGAATGGTTTCGTGCTTCCTTGTCTTCAACCACCATTGTGTAGAGACTTGGTGATGTAGAGATTGGTCAAGATATGAGTAGGTTACAATCTCATGGAATTTGATTCAACCAAGTACCTACATGGGTTAGATAACATGCAAGATACAAATATATCCAAGACATAAGATTTGCATCATAAGAGAAATATCAAGGATTAGTCATAAGCTCATGTCTTGCATGTATCCAATGGAGTTTCTACTCCAAGTTTGAAGCATCAATGATGTTCAATTCTCCTCTCAACCTGCAAAACACTTTCTCATCAAGAGGTTTAGTGAATATATACGCTAATAGCTTTTCGGTGTGAACATGCTTAAGATCAATGTCACCCTTAGCAAGATGATCTTGAATTGAATGATGACGAACTTCAATATGCTTAGTTCGAGAATGTTGTTCGGGATTATGACCAATTTTGGTAGAACTTTCATTGTCACAAAGCAATGGAACATGTTTCACATATATCCCATAATCTTTAAGAGTTTGGGTCATCCAAATTAATTGAGCACAACATGAACCAGCGGCAATGTATTCCTCTTCGGCGGTGGATAAGGATACCGAGTTTTGTTTCTTGGAGGACCAAGACACAAGAGATCTACCAAGAAATTGACAAGTACCCGAAGTGGACTTTCTACCAACCTTGTCTCCGGCATAGTCCGAGTCGGAGTAGCCAACAAGTCGAACGAGGCCCTCTTGGGATACCAAATGCCAAAATTTGGTGTATGGATTAAGTATCTCACTATCCTTTTCACGGCCTTAAGATGACTTTCTTTAGGAGTAGCTTGATATCGTGCACACATGCACACACTTAGCATAATATCGGGACATGAAGCACATAGATATAACAATGAACCAATCATAGAGCGATAAACCTTTTGATCAATCGGTTCACCATCTTTGGTCAAGTTAAGATGTCCACTAGTAGGCATGGGTGTAGACATACCTTTGCATTCTTGCATATTGAACTTCTTGAATAAGTCCTTGGTGTACTTTGCTTGAGAAACAAAAGTACCTTCCTTAGTTTGCTTGATTTGCAACCCAAGAAAGAATTTGAGTTCACTCATCATAGACATCTCAAACTTCTCCGGCATTAGCTTCCCAAACTTTTCACTAAAATGAGGGTTAGTTGAACCAAATATAATATCATCAACATAGATTTGGCACACAAATAGTTCTCCATTAACCCTTTTAGTAAAAAGTGTTGAATCAATTTTCCCAATTTCAAAGCCTTTTTCAATGAGGAACTTGGTCAAGCATTTATACCACGCTCTAGGAGCTTG
Organism: Triticum dicoccoides; assembly: GCF_002162155.2. Lineage (NCBI taxonomy): Eukaryota > Viridiplantae > Streptophyta > Magnoliopsida > Poales > Poaceae > Triticum > Triticum dicoccoides. The sequence goes on along the minus strand of NC_041391.1, from coordinate 103,797,104 downwards.
TTTAAGACCATAAAGGGCTTTGTGAAGTTTGTAAACATGATTTGGTTTCTTAGGATTGACAAAGCCGGGAGGTTTCTTAACATAAACTTCCTCCTCTATTTCACCATTTAGAAAAGCACTTTTAATGTCCATTTGGTACAAGGTGATATCATGATGATTAGCATAGGCAAGTAAGATGTGAATGGACTCAAGTCTAGCAACGGGAGCATAAGTCTCACCATAGTCCATACCTTCGACTTGTGTGTAGCCTTGGGCGACGAGACGTGCTTTGTTGTGAACTAATTATCCATCTTCATCTTCCTTGTTGCAAAACACCCATTTGGTACCGATGATGTTGTGGTTGTTGTCGGGCTTCTCAACCAATTTCCAAGCTTGGTTCCTCTCAAAGTTGTGTAGCTCTTCATGCATAGCATTTATCCAATCCGGATCTTCCAATGCTTCTTTGACCTTCATAGGTTCAATGCTAGAGATGAAAGAATAGTTTTCACAAAAGTTAGCTAAACGAGTTTTAGAGCGAGTTATTCTCCCGATTTGAATATCATTGTAGATTTGCTCGACGGGATGATCTTTAGCAATTCTTGCTCGAACTCGTGAAAGCTTTTGCTTGGTTCTTGGTTGAACTTATTCTTCATCTTGTTCTTCTTCTTGGCCTTCTTCATTGTTGGTGTTGTCGTTCTCTTGTCATGGTGGAGAAGGAGGTTGTTGACGTTCATCTTGATGCACTTCCTTGTTTTCGTCATCTTGGAGTGTCCCACTTGTGGATGCTTCCGTATCAACTCTTTGTTCACCTTGTCGTGAAGTAGAAGCTTCCACTTGGACGGACGAGGTACTCTCCTTCACCTCCGTTGGACGGACCTTTCCAATAGACAAGTCTTGGATTGCTTCCGGAGGATCTTTCTCTCCTACATCAATTGGCAATTGCTCTACTTGCGAGCCGTTAGATTCATCAAACTTCACATCTACCGTCTCTTCAACCTTTCGGGTGAAATTGTTGTAGACACGGTAAGTGTGAGAGTTTGAGCCATAACCTAGTAGGAAACCTTCATGAGACTTAGGAGCAAATTTAGAATGACGATGCTTATCAAGAATGTAGCACTTTGAGCCGAATACTCGAAAGTATCCAACTTGGGGTTCGTTACCGGTGAGGAGCTCGTATACCGTCTTGCCGAGTAGCTTGTGAAGATACAAGCGATTTGTTGCATGACAAGCTATCTCAACTGCTTCTACCCAAAAGTGCTTCGATGTCTTATACTCATCAAGCATCGTTCTCGCCATTTCGATGAGCGTCCAGTTCTTCCTAGCAAAGTTTTTGAAGAACTTTTGGACCTGCGATTTATCGTTGAGAAAGACCACCCACGTAAATCTTGAAAAATCATCAACTATAACTAGACCAAAAGAATTTCCACCGAGACTCTTGTAAGAGTTGGGATCAAAGAGGTCCATGTAAAGTAGCTCGAGTGGCCTCCTCATGGTCATGATGTTCTTCACGGGATGCCTCCCTCCAACCTGTTTGCCTGCCTGACAAGCACTGCAAAGTCTATCCTTATCAAATATGACATCGTTAACACCAAGGATATGATTCCCTTTAATAAGCTTGTCAAGGTTTCGCATACCAACATGACCTAGTCGTTTATGCCATAACCAACCTTTTGAGGATTTAGCAATGAAGCAAGTTTTAGGTTGAGCCTTTTTAGTGAAATCAACAATGTATAGATCACCTCTACGTATACCGGTAAAGACCATTTTATGATTGTCTCGACGAAACACTTGGCAATCTACTTCAGTAAATAGGACATTGAAACTGAAATCAGCAAGTCTAGATACTGAAAGTAAGTTGTAACCAAGAGATTCAACGAGCATAACATTTTGTATGGAGCTATCATGTGATATGGCCACCTTACCGAGGCCAACCACCTTACCCTTTGAGTTGTCACCGAAAGTGACATACTTTCGAGGACTATCATTTTCAGCAAGCTCATGAAACATGTCTTTATCTCCGGTCATGTGATCGGTACATCCACTATCAAGGAACCATTCCTTTCCTCCTGACATATATCCCCGAAGATTTGCCATAAGACCAAAGTGTCTCATTGCATCATCAAGATCGAAGTCACTATCATCATCCTCATCATAGTATCCATGTTCAACATCGTCATGTGGTGGATCAAATCCTAGAGAGGGTAATTCGTTAGAGTGAGTTTGACAATGATCTTGCTTATGAATTTTTATAGCTTCGGAAATAATATCACTAATAATTCCAACATCTCCTTTGGCACGCATAAGGTTTGTAAGTTCAAATAGACGATCACCAAACATAGGATTGCTAGTATTCATCTTACTCAAAGCAATAGACTTATGGATAATTTCATCTAGATTTTTCAAGGAATAATTTGGAAATCGTTCCTCAAGAAATTTTCATATAGTGCAGGCACACTCAAGAGTAGGCAAGTTTATAATCAAGTTTCTAGGCAAGCCTCTAGTGATAAGATTAATAGTTCTAAGATTCCTAATTATGTCAATTGACTCATCAAGAGTAGGATGCATAGGATCAACATGAGGTACACAAGGGCTAGCAATGTACTTGTTCAAATGATATTGATTGAAAATTACAAGCATCTCATTTTTCCACTCATGAAAATACTCTCCATCAAGAATAGGCACTCTATGTCTAAGACTCCCCAAAGTAGACTCATCCATTTTCCTCCAATGGTGATTAAACCAAGGCAATGGAGACCAATGCTCTGATACCACTTGAAGGACCTTGAGAAGAGGTGTCTACGGGGGGGTGATTAGACACTAAGTACCAAAGTTGCAGTTTTTAGCTTCTTTAAGTTTAAGTGGAGTTTAGGCACAAGTTTAACATTCACAACATATAGCAAGCAAGCATGCAAAGAGTATATGAGCAGTGGAAAGTAAAGCATGCAACTTGCAAGAATGTAAAGGGAAGAGTTTTGGAGGATTCAAACGCAATTGGAGACACGGATGTTTTTGGCGTGGTTCTGATAGGTGGTGCTATCGTACATCCACGTTGGTGGAGACTTCAACCCATGAAGGGTCACGGTTGCGTGAGTCCATGGAGGGCTCCACCCATGAAGGGTCCACTAAGAAGCAACATTGTCTACCCACCATGGCCGTCGCCCACGAAGGACTTGCCTCACTAGCGGTAGATCTTCACGAAGTAGGCGATCTCCTTGCCCTTACAAACTCCTTGGTTCAACTCCACAATCTTGTCGGAGGCTTCCAAGTGACACCTAGCCAATCTAGGAGACACCACTATCCAAGAAGTAACAAATGGTGCATTGATGATGAACTCCTTGCTCTTGTGCTTCAAATGATAGTCTCCCCAACACTCAACTCTCTCTCATAGGATTTGGATTTGGTGGAAAGAAGATTTGAGTGGAAAGCAACTTGGGGAAGGCCAGAGATCAAGATTCATATGGTAGGAATGGAATATCTTGGCCTCAACACATGAGTAGGTAGTTCTCTCTCAGAAATAGGATGCTGGAAGTGTAGGTTCGTTCTAATGGCTCTCTCCACGAATGAAGAGGAGGAGGAGGGGTATATATAGCCTCCACACAAAATCTAACCATTACACACAACTTGCCAAACTCGGTGGGACCGAATTGATAAACTCAGTTGGACCGATTCAACAAATCTAGTGACCGTTAGGATTTTCGGTGGGACCGATATGCAACTCGGTAGGACCGATATGGTTAGGGTTAGGGCATAACGTAATCTCGGTGAGACCGATTTTGGTAATTAGCTAACCAGAGAGTTGGTCAGGCAAACTCGGTGGGACCGATTACTCAAACTCGGTGGGACCGATTTTGGTAATAAGTTGACCAGAGAGTTTGCATTATAATCTCGGTAGTACCGATTGCTCAAACTCGGTGAGACCGATTTTGGTAATGGACATACACAGAGAGATTACAATCCCATCTCTGTGAGACCGAGATCCCTATCGGTAAGACCGATTTGCCTAGGGTTTGTGGCAGTGGCTATGACATCTGAACTCGGTGGCGCCGGATAGAAAGAATCGGTGGGGCCGAGTTTGACTTTAGGTTTAGGACATACGTGTGGAAGTGGGAAAGTATTTGAGGGTTTTGGAGCATATCACTAAGCACTGTGGAGCAAGAAACTCATTAAGCAACACCTCATCCCTTCTTGATAGCATTGGCTTTTCCTATAGACTCAATGTGATCCTGGATCACTAAAATGTAAAATGAAGAGTCTTGGGCTTGAATCTTCAGCCAATCCTTTGTCCTTAGCATCTTGAAGGAGTTCCCACATCTTTTAGTCCATGCCACTCCATTGTTGAACTTAATTGAAACATACTAGACAAAAGTGTTAGTCCAACAGGAGATATGTTGACATTAATTACCAAAACCACCTAGGGAGCACTTGTGCTTTCAGGTAGCGATAGTCATAGAAGCAATAGTTGGCGAGACGACAATGACGCTACGATGGAGATGAAGGTGTCAAGCCGGTGACGATGGAGATCATGACGGTGCTTTGGAGATGGAGATCAAAGGCACAAGATGATGATGGCTATATCATGTCACATATTTTGATTACATGGGGTGTTTATTTTTTATGCATCTTATTTTGCTTAGTATGACGGTAGCATTATAAGATGACCCCTCACTAAATTTCAAGGTATAAGTGTTCTCCCTGAGTATGCACCATTGCTACAGTTCGTCGTGCCGAGACACCACATGATGATCGGGTGTGATAAGATCTACGTTCACATACAACGGGTGCAAGCCAGTTTTGCATGCACAGAATACTCAGGGTTAAACTTGACAAGCCTAGCATATGCAGATATGGCCTCGGAACACTGAGACCGAAAGGTTAAACGTGAATCATATAATGGATATGATCAACCTAGAGGTGTTCACCATTGAAAACTACTCCATCTCACGTGATGATCGGACATGGTTTAGTTGATATGGATCATGTGATCATTTAGATGACTAGAGGGATGTCAATATAAGTGGGAGTTCTTAAGTAATATGATTAATTGAACTTTAATTTATCATGAACTTAGTACCTGATAGTTTTTGCATGTCTATGTTGTTGTAGATCAATGGCCTGTGCTACCGTTCCCTTGAATTTTAATGTGTTCCTAGAGAAAGCTAAGTTGAAAGATGATGGTAGCAACTACACGGATCGTAACTTGAGGATTATCCTCATTGTTGCACAGAAGAATTACGTCCTGGAAGCACTGCTAGGTGCAAGACCCGCTGCAGGAGCAACTCCGGACATTATGAATGTCTGGCAGAGCAAAGCTGATGACTACTCGATAGTTCAGTGTGCCATGTTTTATGGCTTAGAATCGGTAATTCAAAGACGTTTTGAATGTCATGGAGCATATGAGATGTTCCAGGAGTTGAAGTTAATATTTCAAGCAAATGCCCGAGTTGAGAGATATGAAGTCTCCTACAAGTTCCATAGCTTCAAGATGGAGGAGAATAGTTCTGTCAGTGAACACATACTCAGAATGTCTGGGTACCATAACCACTTGACTCGGCTGGGAATTAATCTTCCTAATGATAGTGTCATTGTTAGAGTTCTTCAATCACTGCCACCAAGCTATAAAGGCTTCGTGATGAACTATAATATGCAAGGGATGGAAAAGACAATTCCCAAGCTCTTCGCGATGCTAAAGGGTGCGGAGGTAGAAATCAAGAACGAGCATCAAGTGTTGATGAATCTCTTGATGCTTGAGAACCATGCCTCATGGGCAAGATGACTAAGACTCCGTTCTCCGGAACAATGGAGCGAGCAACTGACTTATTGGAAATAATACATACTGATGTATGCGGTACGACGAGTGTTGACGCTCGTGGCGGGTATTGTTATTTTTTGACCTTCACAGATGATTTTAGCAGATATGGGTATATCTACTTGATGAAATCAAACATAAGTCTTAAACATTTGAGAAGTTCAAAGAATTTTAGAGTGAAGTGGAAAATCATCGTAACAAGAAAATAAAGTTTCTACGATCTGATCGTGGAGGTGAATATTTGAGTTATGAGTTTGGTCTTCATTTGAAAGAATGTGGAATAGTTTCAAAACTCACGCCACCTGGAACACCACAACGTAATGGTGTGTCCGAATATCGTAACCATACTTTATTAGATATGGTGCTATCTATGATGTCTCTTACCGATTTACCACTATCATTTTGGGGTTATGCTTTAGAGACGTCTAAATTCATGTTAAATAGGGCACCATCTAAATTCATTGAGATGACACCATATGAACTGTGGTTTGGCAGGAAACCTAAGCTGTTGTTTCTTAAAGTTTGGGGCTGTAATGCTGATGACTCCCTAGCAGTGGCGCCAGAAAGTGCTTGTCTGCTAGAACTACGTCGGTATTTCCCCAAAGAGGAAGGGGCGATGCAGCACAGCGACGGTAGGTATTTCCCTCGATGAAGAAACCAAGATTATCGAACCAGTAGGAGAACCAAACAACAAAACGTAAAAAGCACCTGCACACAGATAACAAATCCTCGCAACCTGATGTGTTAAAAGAGTTGTAATTCCCTTCCGGGGTACGGCGCCTCAAGATAGGCAAAACGGACGTGAGGAAATTGTAGTATATTGATAGATCAAACGCCAAACAAAATAAATAAGAATAAATTGCAGCAAGGTATTTTTGTATTTTTGGTTTAGTAGATCTGAAAATAAAAGCAAAAAAAGTAGATCGCAAAGGCAAATATATGAGAAAGAAGACCCGGGGGCCGTAGGTTTCACTAGTGGCTTCTCTCGAGAAATGTCGTAGAATTGTCACGTCAGATGTCCTTAGTGTTAGGACTTAGTCGCGAGGCCAACGCATCTATGTGGTAGCTTGAGAGGGGTTGAGTGGGACGAGAGACGCAGGGCGGATCAACACGCAAGACAAGGGTTTAGACAGCTTCGGGCCCCGGGAAACATCATCCGGTAAAAACCCTACATGCTGTTTGAGGCTAGGTCTCATTATCATCACGAGGGAGTCGCCGTAAACCGGCTCTCCTCTTTGTGTCTAGCCCTAAGATTGTTTCTTGCTTCTGTAGCCTTTCGCTTGTCCCTCTTTGGGGAGCCCTGCCCCTCCTTATATATGTTGAAGGGGCGGGTTACATGTGGAGTCCTATTAGGATTAGGACTAGTCTATCTCTAATACAAACCGGATACAAGTCCGGGTCTTCCTTGTAAGACAAATATTTATTTCCTCTTGAACCGGCCCACAATGGTTGAACCGGCCTTCATGAACCGCCAGACAGGCCGCCGGGTCTTGTTGCTCCTCTGGGCTGCCTGCCGGATTACCAATGAACTATAAACCGTCTGGTCTGTGCAGGTCGCCGGTGAATTGCCAAGTCCGGCCGGATTATCCTTCCGGCTGGTTTACACCGCGGGGTATATCCCCGACATTAGCCCCCAGTTTAATTTGGATTCATCCATGTTAAACTGATCTGCAATATAAACACAAGAACAAATTCGTCGGGTTGTGCTCCGGTTTAAACATTCTTGTAGACCGGCACTTGATCATCCTTAAATCCTTGTCATTTCTTCCTTCCAAGTTAATAACCATCTTCATAATCAATTTGCTTGCAGAAGATATTTGTAAATAAAGAATCCATTTGTATCGGCCTTCAATGCTTTGATTTGACAAAAATATTAGTCTCTGAAATATTCAACTGATATCCAACCGGCTTGAAGATGTAAAACTTGCCGGTTTATGATTACCACTATTGTCTGGTTATAAAAACTGATAATTCCGGGTCATGATTGTTGCCAACCCCGGTTCATGATTATTGATGACGCCGGGTTACAGACACAGAGTCATAATGATTGGTGACGCCGGGTTAATCCAGTTTGCTCAAAACAGAGAATTTGAAAATAGTTCTTCAATAATAATATAATACCTGTAGCCCCCAAGTACCGGGTTATCATGGTTACAGCAACTTGGGACTTGCAATTGTCTTATACTCATAAAAACTTCAACCAGTGTAGCCCCCAAGAGCCGGGTCATTATGCAATAATGAGCAGGGACTTTGTAGGTATAATCATGTAGACTTGAGCAATGATGTGTAGCCCCCAAGGGTCGACTCATTATAATGTGATGAGTCGGGTCTTCAATAATATGAGCAGAAAATTACTTTGCATTAGCCCCCAAGTGTCATGGTGCATGCTTGCAGCGACATGAGACTTGCATATTTGATGTAATCTCAATTTCAATAATGTAGCCCCCGAGTGCCGGGTCGTGGGCCTGCAGCGACTCGGGACGATTCCTTCCATTGTAGAATAAATCATATCCTTTGATAAAATAATAACTGTTGCGCTAAAGCGACTTTGAAAACTCAATAATACCGGTTACTAATAACCATAAAAATCCAGCCACGTTGGCTATTCAAGATAATATAATCCGGTATGAAAAAATCATCCAATATCATAATGAAAACTCAGCCAAATTTAGCTATTTGAATAATATAACCCAATCATTTATAAGCTCATGATTCCAATAGCGCAATCCAAATATATACTGGCGACGTATAGTCCAAAGCCAGGCCGGTTTAATAAACACTGGATAATTTATCATCATGCTTTATTCAACCTGTCTCTGTGATATTGAATCACATCATTGGTTTACCAATTTTTTGTAGTAAGAGTAATAACCCCAATCTTGAATAATGATAACTCCTTTCATACTGTGCCGGTTGATGACAAACCGTACCGGGTTCTGATAAACACCGGTTTAACCATATATAATACTGGCGACTCGTAGTCAAACCAGACCAGGCTGATAGTCTCCGGATTATAACTTGATCCTGTATTGACAACTTGTAATTGAAAGTCAAGCCGGGTTAATGAACACCGGTTTACTCCATAATAAGATGGTAACATAAAATCAAACCGGGCAGATGGCCTCCGGATTAAAGGGGAATCAAATCTATCAGCTGAATCGGAAAAAAGGTGTTTGTCGACATAAAAGAAATCCAACAAAAGCAAAGAACGAACAAACCGTCAAAACAAGATGGAAATGAAAGTAATGATAAAAACCATTCGCAAAAATATGCTAAATTAAGCTGTTCAGATGGCATTACCATGGTCGGACAGGATCAAGGCCCCCAATAGGGGTGACAATGATTCAAGTCAGCCAGGTCCCCAAATGACTCGTGGCATATATGCCAAATCAAGAGGCGTAGCAATGGCTCGGGCCCGACCATGCTCCCAAGTGATTTTGTGGCCTTAGGCCGACCAAGAGGCATTACTGGTTCAAACGTGACTCAGTCCCCAAATGATCTGGTGGCTGTCGCCTATCAAAGGGTGTTCGTTGATTCGGACATGACCAAAGCCCCCAGTGATATTGTGGCCTTAGGCCGACCAAGAGGCATTACTGGTTCAAACTTGACTCAGTCCCCAAATGATCTGGTGGCTGTCGCCTATCAAAGGGTGTTCGTTGGTTCGGACACGACCAAAGCCCCCAGTGATATAAAACAAATGTCAAAGGGTAAACCGGAGGCCGCTTTAGACAGAACCACTCCGTGTAACCTCGCATGATGAGAAAGACAGAGACCCCGCTTCGGCTGAGGCTCCCATGTGATCAATAATATGTTAGGCCAATAAAGCAGGATACCCATGTTTGAACCGCGCATCATGGCAGCAGGTCCTCTTCGGTAATTTTTAACCTTTTTGCAAGAGATAAATTCTTCTTGAACAGGGACCTTGAACCGGATATTGAGAGCTTCAAAGCTTTGTGGGAGACATCTTCCCCTTGAACCAGATATTAAACCGGAATCCTTCTTTTCAAGCCGGAAATTTTCTAACGGCCTGATATATCATGCCAGGGGTTATCCACCGTGGAGTTGATGATCACCATGGTGAAGCTGAAATCAATCACGGCCGAGTCGGCCGTGGCTGCAGACAGATGAATCAGCCGCAACGTTGCGAACCAGAACAGACGAGCAAATTGTCTTCCGTGTTGTAAACTGGTGCGGACACGTGAACTAGCCGCAAGAGCGGACGGGCGAGTTGTCTGTGGCTTTGTAAGCCAATGCGGTCGCGAGAGAGGGCCACGGCATTGTAAACCGGCGCGGACGAGTGAGTTAATCATAGACGTGGTAAGCCGCGTGGATGGGCGAGTCAATCGCAGGCGCGGTCCTGGCGACGTGATGTAGACCAGGCCACAGAAGCGGCAATTTGTGCATGTCCGTTCATTGGGTAATGTGACACGGACAAAATGCCGGTGCAGAACGTTGCCAGCTCATGCTCCATACCCGCGGTATAAACCACATTTGCAGTGAATAATGGTCCTGTATATACATAAAAATATACAAATCAAAGTAATTTGTCCTCTGATAAAAATAATATGTGTTAATGAAATATATAGGGAAGATAGCACCTGGATTTGCCTGGACGATAGATAATCTGGATGTAACTCCGTAGACAAACCGGCGATGGTATGACCCATCTAATGTGAACATCTGATGATCAACAGATGCATAGAACTCCTTTTTGCATGATCAATCTTGACAACTTGTCTGCACAAGGCCACAACACACCAAAAAACTTCTCGCTCAACGGAGGCAGCAGAGGCGAGCATGGCAGCTTGACTGTTGTATTGAAGTTGAGACACTCTAAGGCAGTAAATTGTACGTGGGTATCTGCCGGGTGACCTGGCGAGTTGATGTATACTGAAACGTAGGGATGATGGGCAGAATATGCCTGTCTATAGGCCTTTGGTGGTTCGACACCCGGTCCATGCGGCAGATAAGTGAGCAGCCAAACCCCCGGCCGCATACTTTGATATTGGAGAAACAAAAATAATGCCTGGCAACACCACTTGGAGAGCGGCGTCGGTTTAGAGCGGCAGCAATGCGCGGCCGCAGCGGAGGTGGCGCAAGGCCGGGGTAGTTTGGCGCACCGGCGAAGGGGGCAGCACAGCGGTGACCCGGTGGCGATTCGGGGGTGAGGCGATGGCGCCCAGCGCAAAGCAGAGTAAGGCGGTCGATCGCGATGGAAGCGGCGACTCAGGGGCGCCGGGCATCTCAGCCTCAGACTTTTTCCTTCAGTTTGTACAAAAAGACTTGCAGGAACAGTACTACATGAGCACCTAGTACTTGTCGGTAGCACTTGTAGTTGATGAAATTATCTTCGACCTTTTCCCACAATGTCATAGCACCAGTAGCTTGTGAATTGACGCCCCGGGGCTTGAAATCAGCACAACAGTGCTCCGCGGCTCAGCACAGCACAATAAACCGTGAAGCGGCGCTCAGTGTGCTCCCACATAGTGGCGGTTTAGAGCGGAGGCACAGGCCCTCGGCAATGGTGGTGAAGACCGCGGCTATGGCGGGTCAGCTCAGCATGCTGAACCATGGCGGGAGTGACGGAGTGGCGCTGGCCCGGTAACTCAGTGGGAGCCACGGTGGCTTTTTCATGGCCTGAACTGGCCAGGCGCAACAGCGGGTGACCCACGGCGCGGGCGGTTTAGAAACAGGACCGGCGCGGCTATTCAACCGGCGGCGACTTGGAGATGCACCGGCTAAGGAAACTCCCCGGGGCGGTGATTCAGCAATGGTACAGGCCGGCTTCTGAGGATTCAAAGCATGTTAAAGGTGGATTAGTGGCGACTTGGTAATGCGGCAATATTAGCCTAACAGAGATTGAACGACAGAAGGTTGAGCGCGCCTGTAGCCAAGCGCCGGCCAACTGCTCGTAAAGAGACGGCTTTCAGCGGCAACAGCCACGACGCCGTGGCGACTCAGTGTGGAGGTCGGCGGTTTAGCCGGCCAGACGATCTGTGGTGAAAACCGCAGGGAGACGAGGCAAAGCGCGGTGGCACGTTGATTCCACAGCGACGGCGACTCGTGGTAGAAACAGCAACTTGAAACCAAGGTAAACCGATCCGGCACGGTCAGAGCGATTTTGGTTGACTTTGATCTCTGAAGCACACATCGGCTGGGAAAACTCCATCGGGCTTTAGCAGCCGGGCAAGATCTCGGACGGAGCAACGGCAGATCGACCACGGCGAGTGAACCTCGTTGGGTCAAGGCGAAGTGAGGGCGGACGACTCACGACGGCTGCAACAGACGGCAGAAGAGGACAAGGGTGAGGTGCGGCCGAGGTGGAGGCGAGGCCAGAGCGGTGGCTAGTCAGGCGAGACCGATTCCGTGTCCCACGTCAAACCGGAGAGGCCAAGCTGAGTCCGTGTCTCACATCCCCCTTCGGGGCAGATTTCACTTTTGTGAAAAAGTAGTACTGCCAGATTGATATTGACTTGATGCCGTCTTGACGTATTTGCTACTGCACATTGATGTGGCTTGCTGATTTATTCTTCCGTAGACTAGTACTCCCTCTAGTCTGATTAAACAACTTCTTCCTTCTCATGGAAATCATCAATGAAAAAACCTCTTTTTGGTTCTGCCTGCTGCCGGCGTCTTGAATCTTCTCGGGACTCGGCGTGCCCTTGTAGGATAACGCGAACATGTAAATTGACTTTCCTTTGGTCTTGGCGGATTACGTCCACAGAGAAGACAACTGTGATAGTATGCCGGGTCACGAGATTGTGGCGGTGGACAGATTGTCTCCTTTCGCCTATATATTTTTTTTATCTTGATTGATGAACTTGAAGACGATGTGAATCTTTTTGCGCTGGCTCTTCTTTATCCGATCCCTGGGGAGCTCCCTTCAAGAACTCAACACCATCATGCGATGGCCCCATGGTGGGCGCCAACTGTCGTAGAATTGTCACGTCAGATGTCCTTAGTGTCAGGACTTAGTCGCGAGGCCAACGCATCTATGTGGTAGCTTGAGAGGGGTTGAGTGGGACGAGAGACGCAGGGCGGATCAACACGCAAGACAAGGGTTTAGACAGCTTCGGGCCCCGGGAAACATCATCCGGTAAAAACCCTACATGCTGTTTGAGGCTAGGTCTCATTATCATCACGAGGGAGTCGCCGTAAACCGGCTCTCCTCTTTGTGTCTAGCCCTAAGATTGTTTCTTGCTTCTGTAGCCTTTCACTTGTCCCTCTTTGGGGAGCCCTGCCCCTCCTTATATATGTTGAAGGGGCGGGTTACATGTGGAGTCCTATTAGGATTAGGACTAGTCTATCTCTAATACAAACCGGATACAAGTCCGGGTCTTCCTTGTAAGACAAATATTCCTTTCCTCTTGAACCGGCCCACAATGGTTGAACCGGCCTTCATAAACCGCCAGACAGGCCGCCGGGTCTTGTTGCTCCTTTGGCCCGCCTGCCAGATTACCAATGAACTGTAAACCGTCTGGTCTGTGCAGGTCGCCGGTGAATTGCCAAGTCCGGCCGGATTATCCTTCCGGCTGGTTTACACCGCGGGGTATATCCCCGACAAGAAAGATAGCAAACGTCGGGTAAACAAATTACTGTTGGGAAATTAATAGACCTTCAAATAATTATGATGATATCTAGGCAATGATCATTACATAGGCATCACGTCCAAGATTAGTAGACCGACTCCTGCCTGCGTCTACTACTATTACTCCACACATCGACCTCTATCCAACATGCATCTAGTGTATTAAGTTCATGGAAAAATGGAGTAATGCAATAAGAATGATGACATGATGTAGACAAGATCTATCTATGTAGAGATAGAACCCATCGTTTTATCCTTAGTAGCAACGATACATACGTGTCGTTTCCCTTTCTGTCACTGGGATCAAGCACCGTAAGGTCGAACCCACTACGGGGAACCTCTTCCCATTGCAAGCTAAATAGATCAAGTTGGCCAAACAAAACCCAAATATCGGATAAGAAATACGAGGCTATAAGAGATCAAAGAAACTCAAATAACTTTCATGGATATAAAAAGATATGACTAATCATAAACTCAAAGTTCATTAGATACCAACAAACACATCGCAAAAAGAGTTACATCATATGGATCTCCAAGAGACCATTGTATTAAGAATTCAGTGAGAGAGAGAGAGAAAGCCATCTAGCTATTAACTAGGGACCCAAAGGTCTACAAAGAACTATGCACGCATCATCGGAGAGGCACCAATGGAGATGGTGAACCCCATATGAGACGGTGTCAAGATTGGATCTGGTGGTTCTGGACTCTGTGGCGGCTGGTTGAATATTTCGTCGACTCCCCTAGGGTTTCTGGAATATTGGGGTATTTATAGAGCAAAGAGGCGGTCCGGGGGGCACCCGAGGTGGGCACAACCCACCAGAGCGCGCCTGGGCCTCCTGACGTTCCCTGGTGGGTTGTCCCCTCCTCGTGACTCCCCCCAGGTGCAACCAGGGCCCAATATCTTCCTTCTGGTCCATCAAAAATCTCCGTAAAGTTTCGTGGCATTTGGACTCCGTTTGATATTGATTTCCTGCGATGTAAAAAACATGGAAAAAACAGCAACTGGGACTTGGCACTATGTCAATAGGTTAGTACCAAAAATGATATAAAATGACTATAAAATGATTATAAAACATCCAAGATTGATAATAAAACAGCATGGAACAATCAAAAATTATAGATACGTTGGAGATGTATCAGCATCCCCAAGCTTAACTCTTGCTCGTCCTCGAGTAGGTAAGTGATAAAAACAGAATTTTTGATGTGGAGTGTTGTTTATCATGTCAAATAATATTCTTTCTTTATAGCATGGACATTTGGACTTTTATGTGATTCAAAGCAATAGTCTAGTTTTGACACAATAATTTAGATACTCAAGTGATTTCTACTACGCAACCTTCTTCTTGTAGACGTTGTTGGGACTCCAAGTGGAGAGGTTTGTAGGACAGTAGCAAATTTCCCTCAAGTGGATGACCTAAGGTTTATCAATCCGTGGGAGGTGTAGGATGAAGATGGTCTCTCTCAAACAACCCTGCAACCAAATATCAAAGAGTCTCTTGTGTCCCCAACACACCCAATACAATGGTAAATTGTATAGGTGCACTAGTTCGGCGAAGAGATGGTGATACAAGTGCAATATGGATAGTAGATATAAGTTTTTGTAATCTGAAAATATAAAAACAGCAAGGTGAATAATGATAAAAGTGAGCGTAAACGGTATTGCAATGCTAGGAAACAAGGCCTAGGGTTCATACTTTCACTAGTGCAAGTTCTCTCAACAATAATAACATAACTGGATCATATAACTATCCCTCAACATGCAACAAAGAGTCACTCCAAAGTCACTAATAGCAGAGAACAAACGAAGAGATTATGGTAGGGTACGAAAACACCTCAAAGTTATCCTTTCTGATCGATCTATTCAAGAGTCCGTAGTAAAATAACACGAAACTATTCTTTCCATTCAATCTATCATAGAGTTCGTACTAGAATAACACCTTAAGACACAAATCAACCAAAACCCTAATGCCACCTACATACTCCAATGTCACCTAAAGTATCCGTGGGCATGATAATACGATATGCATCACACAATATCAGATTCATCTATTCAACCAACACAAAGTACTTCAAAGAGTGCCCCAAAGTTTCTACCGGAGAGTCAAGACGAAAACGTGTGCCAACCCCTATGAATAAGTTCACAAGGTGAACCCGCAAGTTGATCACCAAAACATACATCAAGTAGTTCACGTGAATATCCCATTGTCACCATAGATAAGCACGGCAAGACATACATCAAGTCTTCTCAAATCCTTAAAGACTCAACCCGATAAGATAACTTCAAAGGGAAAACTCAATCCATTACAAGAGAGTAGAGGGGGAGAAGAATCATAAGATCCAACTATAATAGCAAAGCTCGTGATACATCAAGATCATGCCAAATCAAGAACACAAGAGAGAGAGATCAAACACATAGCTACTGGTACATACCCTCCGCCCCGAGGGTGAACTACTCCCTCCTCGTCATGGAGAGCGCCGGGATGATGAAGATGGCCACCGGTGAGGGATCCCCCCTCCGGCAGGGTGCCGGAACGGGCTTTCGAGAGGTTTTTGGTGACTACAGAGGCTTGCGGCAGCGGAACTCCCGATCTAGGTTATTTTCTGGAGGTTTTAGTATTTATAGGAATTTTTGGCGTAGGTCTCATGTCAGGGGGTTTCCGGGCTGTCCACGAGGCAGGGGGCGCCTAGGGGGAGTGGGCGCGCGGGCCACCCTCGTGGGCAGCCCGGGACTCTCCTAGCCCAACTCTTTCACTCCAGGGGCTTCTTTTGGTCCACAAAAAATCATCAAAAATTGGCACGTCAATTGGACTCCTTTTGGTATTCGTTTTCTGTAAAACTCAAAAACAAGGAAAAAACAGAAACTGGCACTGGGCTCTAGGTTAATAGGTTAGTCCCAGAAATGATATAGAAGTGTATAGTAAAGCCCATAAACATCCAAAACGGGTAATATAATAGCATGGAACAAACAAAAATTATAGATACATTGAAGACATATCATCAAGCATATCAACAAGGAACCATGTCTTTCAAAATATCAATGCTAAAATAAGTTATCCCTAGCCCATCATGCTCAAACATTGATCCATTCATGAAACACACTCGAATATTAGCTACACCCAATACTTAAGTACGATCATATTGCCTCTTGGTTGGTGCTTCTATAAGAGAAGATGGAGACTCAAATTAAAAATAAAAATTGTCTAAAGTAAAAGAGAGACCCTTCGCAGAGGGAAGTAAGGATTTGTAGAGGTGCCAGAGCTCAAAGCGAAAAAATTAGAGATAAAAACATTTTGGGAGGTGTATCCATCCCACCAACGAAAACGACTCAGAGTTCCGAACACTTTCCATGCTAGATATGCCATAGGCGGTTCCCAAACAAAAAAGAAAGTTTATTCCTTTTCCACCATTCTTTCACTTTCCATGGCTAGCGTATCCACGGTTGCCTTCCACACCAACACTTTCCAAGGAATTTATTATTTGACAACATAAAGTAAATTCATTTTAGCATTTCGGGACTGGGCATCCCTAAAACCTTTGCCTTACTCTCATGCAATGACAAGTGAATAAACACTCATCGTGAGAATAACACATCCAGCATGGAAAATATTAGCCACCCGTTACCGTTTCGCGAGCGAAACAAATACACAAAAGAAAAGTTTATTGTGAAAATTAGAGATGGCACATGCAAATTTGCTTAGGACGGCAAAAGAATACCGCATATAGGTAGATATAGTGGCTCATGTAGCAAAACTGGTTTAAAGGATTTTGGATGCACAAGTAGAGGTCATACTTTGTGCAAAGTGAAGGCTAGCAAAAGATTGAGAAGCGACCAACCAAGAAATGAATAATCTCATAAGCAAGCAGTAAGCATAATTAACACCGAATAATGCACCACAAGTAGGATATAATTTCATTGCATGACTATTGACTTTCGTGCATGCATAGGGAATCACGAACCTTAACACCAATATTCTTACTAAAGCATAATTACTCATCAACACAACTCACATATCACATCATCATACCCCAAAACTATTACTAAGAATCAAGTTTATTTTTTCCAATGATCTTCATGAATTTTTTTACTTATCTTTCTTGGATATCTATCTCTTTGGGACTAATTTTCATGTGTTGCTTTTCATAAGCTCAAACAAATATAAGTGAAGATCATGAGCATAATTTTTCTTTATCTCAAAATATTTTAAGAGAAGCAAGAGAGAATTTCTTTTAAAATTTTACTAACTCTCAAATAAATCTAAGGGAAGCAAGAGAGCATTTTTTTCAAAAATATTAAGCACACCATGCTTAAAAAGATATAAGTGAAGCACTAGAGCAAGTCCTAGCTCATAAAAGATTTAAGTGAAGCACAGAGAGCAATTCTAACAAGTCATGAAATAATTTTTGCTCTCTCAAATAGGTGTGTCCAGCAAGGGTTGATGACTTGAAACACAAAATAAAACAAACAAAATACTCATATCATACAAGACGCTCCAAGCAAAACACATATCATGTGACGAATAAAAATATAGCTTTGAGTAAAATACCGATAGTTGTTAGAAGAAAGAGGGGATGCCACTCGGGGGGCACCCCCAAGCTTAGTTGGTTTCTCATTCTTGAATAATAGCTTGGGATGCCCGGCATCCCCAAGCTTAGGCTCTTCTATCCTTCTTTTATCCATCGTAAGATAACCCAAAACTTGAAAACTTCAATCACACAAAACTCAACAAAACCTTCGTGAGATCCGTTAGTATAAGAAAGCAAACCACTACTATAAGTGATGTACAAAACCAATTCATATTTTGTTTTTGTATTATATCTACTGTATTCCAACTTTTTTATGGCAAAAACTCATCAAAGAAAACCATAGAACCATCAAAATAAGCACACAACACAAAGAAAATAGAATCTGTCAAAACAGAACAGTCTGTAGCAATCTGACAATTGTGAATACTTCTTGAACTCCACAAATTCTACCAAATTAGGACGACCGGGGCAATTTGTATTAATCTTCTAAAAAAATCAAGGCAAAAGCTCTTTTTTTTATTTATGAAAATTATTTTCGTGAGTGCATAAGTTTCTGTTTTTCAGCAAGATCAAACAACCATCACCCAAGAAGATCCTAAAGGCTTTACTTGGCACAAGCACTAATAAAAACACAAAAAGCACAATCATAACAGTAGCATAATTGTGCAAACACTCAAGAACAGAAAGCAAAAGGCAAAAATAAATTTTATTCATTGGGTTGCCTCCCAACAAGTGCTATAGTTTTATGCCCTTAGCTAGGCATAATATTTTATTGATGCTCACAAGAAAGATAATAATTAGAACACAAAGAGAGCATCATAAAACATGTGACAAATAAATTTAAGTCTAACATACTTCCTATGCATAGGAATCTTGTAGGAAAACAAATTAGCAAGACAAGCAAGATCTAGCATATGCAAGGAAGAAGGAAGAAACAAAAGCAATCTCAACATGAGGAGAGGTAATTTAGTGACATGAAAATTTCTACAACCATATTTTCCTCTCTCATAATAATTAAATGTAGGATCATATTCAAATTCAACAATATAATTATCACATAAAATATTTTCTTCATGATTCACATGCATGCAAAGTTGACACTCTTCCAAAATAGTGGGATTAATATCAACTAAAGTCATGACCTCTCCAAACCCACTTTTATCAATAATCTCATAAGATTGAACACTCTCCAAATATGTGGGATTATTTTTACCTAAAGTTGACGCTCTTCCAAACCTACTTTCAATATTATTGCAAACATATTCATCATGAGGCTTAATTAAATTTCCAAGATCATAAGAAGAATCACACCAATCATGATCAATGCAACAAGTAGTGGACATAGCTAAATTAGCACCCCCCAAGCTTGGGGTTTTGCATATTATTAGCACAATTGACATTAATAGAATTTATAGTAAAATCATTGCAAGCAGTGGCGCGAGAAAGTGCTTGTCTGCTAGAACTACATCGGTATTTCCCCAAAGAGGAAGGGATTATGCAGCACAACGATGGTAGGTATTTCCCTCAGTGAAAAAACCAAGGTTATCGAACCAGTAGGTGAACCAAACAACACAATGTAAATAGCACCAGCACACAGATAACAAATCCTCGTAGCTCGGCGTGTTAAAGGGGTTGTCAATCCCTTCCGGGGTACGGCGCCTCAAGATAGGCAAAACGGACGTGAGAAAATTGTAGTAGATTGATAGATTGAACGCCAAACAAAATAAATAAGAATAAATTGCAGCAAGGTATTTTTGTATTTTTGGTTTAATAGATCTAAAAATAAAAGCAAAGAAAAATTAGATCGCAAAGGCAAATATATGAGAAAGAAGACCTGGGGGGCCGTAGGTTTCACTAGTGGCTTCTCTCGAGAAAGATAGCAAACGGCGGGTAAACAAATTATTGTTGGGCAATTGATAGAACTTAAAATAATTATTACGATATCCAGGCAATGATCATTACATAGGCATCACGTCCAAGATTAGTAGATCGACTCCTGCCTGCATCTACTACTATTACTCCACACATCGACCGCTATCCAGCATGCATCTAGTGTATTAAGTTCATGGAAAATGGAGTAACGCAATAAGAACGATGACATGATCTAGACAAGATCTATCTATGTAGAGATAGACCCCATCGTTTTATCCTTAGTAGCAACGATACATACGTGTTGTTTCCCTTTCTGTCACTGGGATCAAGCACCGTAAGATTGAACCCACTACCGGGCACCTCTTCCCATTGCAAGATAAACAGATCAAGTTGGCCAAACAAAACCCAAATATCGGAGAAGAAATATGAGGCTATAAGAGATCATGCATATAAGAGATCATAGAAACTCAAATAACTTTCATGGATATAAAAAGATATGACTGATCATAAACTCAAAGTTCATCATATCCCAACAAACACACCGCAAAAAGTGTTACATCATATGGATCTCCAAGAGACCATTGTATTGAGAATTCAGCGAGAGAGAGGAAGCCATCTAGATACTAACTATGAACCCGAAGGTCTACAAAGAACTACTCACGCATCATTGGAGAGGCACCAATGGAGATGGTGAACCCCATCCGAGATGGTGTCTAGATTGGATCTGGTGGTTCTGGACTCTGCAGCAGCTGGATGAATATTTCGTCGACTCCCCTAGGGTTTCTGGAATATTGGGGTATTTATAGAGCAAAGAGGCGGCCCGGGGGGCAACCCGAGGTGGGCACAACCCACCTCCCCTCCTCGGGACTCCCCCGAGGTGCAACCAGGGCCCAATATCTTCCTTTTGGTCCATAAAAAATCTGCATAAAGTTTCGTGGCATTTGGACTCTGTTTGATATTGATTTCCTGCGATGTAAAAAACATGGAAAAAAACAACAACAGACACTTGGCACTATGTCAATAGGTTAGTACCAAAAATGACTATAAAATGACCAAGATTGATAATAAAACAGCATGGAACAATCAAAAATTATAGATACGTTGGAGACGTATCAGATGCTTATGTGAAAAAGCTTCAACTTGATAAGCTCGAACCCAAATGGGAGAAATGTGTCTCCATAGGATACCCAAAGGAAACTGTTGGGTACACCTTCTATCAAAGAACCGAAGGCAAGATATTCGTTGCTAAGAATGGATCCTTTCTAGGGAAGGAGTTTCTCTCGAAAGAAGTGAGTGGGAGGAAAGTAGAACTTGATGAGGTAATTGTACCTTCTCCCGACTTGGAAAGTAGTTCATCACAGAAATCAGTTCCATTGATGCCTACACCAATTAGTGAGGAAGTTAATGATGATGATCATGAAACTTTGGATCAAGTTACTACCGAACCTCGTAGGTCAACCAGAGTACGTTCTGCACAAGAGTGGTACGGTAATCCTGTTCTGGAAGTCATGTTACTAGACCATGACGAACCTATGAACTATGAGGAAGCGATGATGAGCCCAGATTCTGTGAAATGGCTTGAGGCCATGAAATCTGAGATGGGATCCATATATGAGAAGAAAGTATGGACTTTGGTTAACTTGCCCGATGATCGGCAAGCCATAGAGAATAAATGGATCTTCATGAAGAAGACTGATGCTGACGGTAATGTTACTATCTAGAAAGCTTGACTTGTTGTGAAAGGTTTTCAACAAGTTCAACAAGTTGACTACGATGAGACCTTCTCACCCGTAGCAATGCTTAAGTCTGTCCGAATCATGTTAGCAATTGCCGCATTTTATGATTATGAAATCTGGCAAATGGATGTCAAAACTGCATTCCTTAATGGATATCTAGAAGAGTTTTATATGATGCAACCAGAAGGTTTTGTCGATCCTAAAGGTACTAACAAAGTGTGCAAGCTCCATTGATCCATTTATGGACTAGTGCAAGCCTCTCGGAGTTAGAATATACGCTTTGATAGTGTGATCAAAGCATATGGTTTTATACAGACTTTTGGAGAAGCATGTATTTACAAGAAAGTGAGTGGGAGCTCTATAGCATTTCTAATATTATATGTGGATGACATATTATTGATTGGAAATGATACAAAATTTCTGGATAGCATAAAAGGATACTTAAATAAGAATTTTTCAATGAAAGACCTCGGTGAAGCTGCTTATATATTGCGTATCAAGATCTATAGAGATAGATAAAGACGCTTAATTGGACTTTCACAAAGCACATACCTTGGTATAGTTTTGAAGAAGTTCAAAGTGGATCAGTCAAAGAAAGGGTTCTTGCCTGTGTTACAAGGTGTGAAGTTGAGTCAGACTCAATGCCCGACCACTACAGAAGATAGAGAGAAAATGAAAGTCATTCCCTATGCCTCAGCCATAGGTTCTATCATGTATGCAATGTTGTGTACCAGACCCGATGTGTGCCTTTCTATAAGTATAGCCGGGAGGTACCAAAGTAATCCAGGAGTGGATCACTGGACATCGGTCATGAACATCATCAAATACATGAAAAGGACTAAGGATATGTTTCTCGTTTATGGAGGTGACAAAGAGCTCGCCGTAAATGGTTACGTCGATGCAAGCTTTGACAGAAATCCGGATGACTCTAAGTCACAAACTGGATACGTATTTATATTGAATGGTGGAGCTGTTAGTTGGTGCAGTTCCAAGCAGAGCGTCGTGGCGGGATCTACGTGTAAAGCGGAGTACATAGCTACTTCGGAAGCAGCAAATGAAGGAGTCTGGATGAAGGAGTTCATATCCAATCTAGGTGTAATACCTAGTGCATCGGGTCCAATGAAAATCTTTGGTGACAATACTGGAGCAATAGCCTTGGCGAAGGAATCCAGGTTTCACAAGAGAACCAAACACATCAAGAGACGCTTCAATTCTATCCATGATCAAGTCAAGGAGGGAAACATAGAAATTTGCAAAATACATACGGATCTGAATGTTGCAAACCCGTTAACTAAGCCTCTTCCACGAGCAAAACATGATCAGCACCAAGACTCCATGGGTGTTAGAATCTTTACTATGTAATCTAGATTATTGACTCTAGTGCAAGTGGGAGACTGAAGGAAATATGCCCTTGAGGCAATAATAAAGTTGTTATTTATACTTCATTATATCATGATAAATGTTTATTATTCATGCTAGAATTGTATTAACCAGAAACTTAGTACATGTGTGAATACATAAACAAAATAGAGTGTCCCTAGTATGCCTCTACTTGACTAGCTCGTTGATCAAAGATGGTTATGTTTCCTGACCATAGACATGTGTTGTCATTTGATAAACGAGATCACATCATTAGAGAATGATGTGGACAAGACCCATACCTTAGCTTAGCATAATGATCATTTAGTTTTATTGCTATTGCTTTCTTCATGACTTATACATGATCCTCTGACTATGAGATTATGCAACTCCTGAATACCGTAGGAACACCTTGTGTGCTATCAAACATCACAACGTAACTGGGTGATTATAAAGATGCTCTATAGGTGTCTCCAAAGGTGTTTGTTGGGTTGGCATAGATCAAGATTAGGATTTGTCACTCCGTGTATCGGAGAGGTATCTATGGGCCCTCTCGGTAATGCACATCACTATAAGCCTTGCAAGCAATGTGACTAATGAGTTAGTTGCAGGATGATGCATTACGGAACGAGTAAAGAGACTTGCCGGTAACGAGATTGAACTAGGTATGATGATACCGACGATCAAATCTCGGGCCAGTAACATACCGATGACAAAGGGAACAACGTATGTTGTTATGCGGTTTGACCGATAAAGATCTTCGTAGAATATGTAGGAGCCAATATGAGCATCCAGGTTCCGCTATTGGTTATTGACCGGAGATATGTCTCGGTCATGTCTACATAGTTCTCGAACTCGTAGGGTCCGCATGCTTAATGTTTGATGACGATTTGTATTATGAGTTATGTGTTTTGGTGACCGAAGTTTGTTCGGAATCCCGGATGAGATCACGGACATGACAAGGAGTCTCGAAATGGTCAAGAGGTAAAGATTCATATATTGGAAGGTTGTGTTCAGACATCAGAATGGTTCCGAATGATTTGGATATTTTATCGGAGTACCAAGGGGTTACCGGAACCCCCTGGGGGAAATCATGGGCCTCATGTGCCATGGGAGAGAAAAGGGGACATCCCACAAGGGGGAGGTGCCCCCCCAAGGGGAGTCCGAATAGGAAGGGGAGGGGGCAAGCCCCCCCCCCCTTCCCTCCTCCTCTCCTCTCCTTCCCTCTTTCCCCCTCTGATGGAAGGAAAGGTGGGGGGCGAATCCTACTTGGACTAGGAGTCCAAGTAGGACTCCCCCCTTGGCGCGCCCCTCCT